>NW_024045093.1:1637505-1937505 GCF_015852505.1 Tachyglossus aculeatus
CCTGCCCTTCCTCCTTCCCCGTACCCAGGCTTGCCACCGCCTCCCCTCCCCTGGTAGGAGGGATATGGGGCGATAACTAGAAGGTGAGGTGGGGTTAAGAGAGGGTTTTTTTAGGATAGGAGAGACATGGGCATGTTTGAAGGCAGAGGGGAAGGAACCAGTGGAGAGTGAGCAGTTGAAGATGGAAGTTAAGGAGGGGAGAAGGGATGGAGTGAGAGATTTCATGAGATGAGAGGGAATGGGGTCAGAAGCACAGGTGGCCGGAGTAGCACTTGAGAGGAGGGAGAAGAGCTCCTCTGAGGATACTGCTGGGAAGGATGGGAGAGTAGCAGAGAGTGTTGAGAGCCGGGGGGTTGGAGAAGGGGGGGGAAGTGACTTTGGGGAGGTCGGACCTGATGGATTTAATTTTGTTAATGAAGTAGGAGGCCAGATCGTTGGGGGTGAGGGAAGGAGGAGGGGGAGGAACTGGGGGCCTGAGAAGGGAGGTGAATGTACGGAAGAGCTGGCGGGGGTGATGGGCATGGGTGTCAATAAGGGAGGAGAAATAGTTTTGTCTGGCAGAAGAGAGGGCTGAGTTAAGGCAGGAAAGGATAAACTTGAAGTGAACGAGGTTGGCATGGTGTTTAGACTTTCGCCAGCAGCGTTCGGCAGCTCGAGCATAAGAGCGAAGGAGGCGGACAGTGGCAGTGATCCAGGGCTGTGGGTTAGTGGTACGAGAGCGGCGAAGGGAAAGGGGAGCGAGTGAGTCTAGCTGAGAAGAAAGGGTAGAGTTGAGAGCAGTAATCTGATCATCAAGACTGGGTAGAGAGGAGAGGGCGGCGAGGTGGGGTGTGAGGCGCTCCGAAAGATGGGTGGGGTCAAGAGAGCGGAGATCTCTGTGAGGGAGTAATACGGATTTACAGGGGAAAGGAGTGTGAGAGAGGAGGCAGGTGAGAAGATTATGATCAGAGAGAGGGATTTCAGAGTTGGTGAGGGTGGACACAGTGCAGCGGTAGGAGATGATGAGGTCGAGGGTATGACCAAGTTGGTGAGTGGGTGAGGTGGGGTGGAGGAAGAGGTTGGCAGCGTCAAGGAGAGATAGAAGGCGGGCGGCAGAGGAGTTGTTAGGGATATCCATGTGGATATTGAAGTCTCCGAGGATCAGAGTGGGCATGGAGAAGGAGAGAAGGAAGGTGAGGAAGGGGTCAAAGTCATTAAAGAAGTTGGAAGTGGGGCCGGGAGGGCGGTAGATGACGGCTACAAGAATCTGGAGGGGGTGGTAGAGGCGAATAATGTGGGCTTCAAAGGAAGGGAAGGAAAGGGAAGGGGGAGGAGGGATAGTGCGAAAGTGACATTGGGGGGCGAGAAGGAAACCGACACCTCCTCCTTTTCCGGTGAGTCTGGGGGAGTGGGAGAAGAAGAGGCCTGCACTGCAGAGAGCAGTAGAAGAGACCGTGTCGTCCGGAGACAGCCATGTTTCAGTTAGGGCGAGGAGGAGTAGAGAGCTGGAAAGGAATAGGTCCAGGATGAAAGGGATCTTACTTAAAACGGAGCGGGGGTTCCAAAGGCCACACTTGGCAGCAGCTGTCGAGGGAGGGGAGGGAGGGGGAAGGGTGCGAGGGGTGGGGAGGGTTTGGATTGTGATGAGTTGGTGGGGGCCTGGGCGGGGAGAGTGGGAAGGGGGGTGGCGATGAGAAAGGAGAACTGGGATGGGGTGGGGACGGGGAGAAGGTGAGGGAGGGGGCCTGGAGGGAGGAGCGGAGGACTGGCGCTGGTACAGAGGAATCCTTGGTAGGGGGTGAGGGGGAGTGGTCTTGGTGGGTGAGAGGGAGCGAAAAAGCTGGGTGGGAGACGGGAAGGGGAAGGTGAGGAATGGGAATGGCAGTTGGGAGCAAGGGAACTGAAAGTTCATGGTGAGGTCAGCAGGGCGAGTGACAGTACAACGGGAGGTTAACAATTGAGATGCAGAAGCAATAAAACAGTAGCAATGATATAAGTAGGCGATGGCATCACAGTAATAATAATAATAATAATAATAATAATAATAATCATAATAATAATAATAATAATAATAATATTCATGGTGGTGCTGAAAACTGGAGAAGCTTGGGTTCAGCTGTAGTTGCAGCTTTCCTCGTTTTGGAGAAAAATTAAAGTTGCTGGGAATTTTCTCAAATATTTCCCTTCCAGGACACTATTACCCAATAGTCAATCCATCAATCAATCAATCAATAGTATTGATTGAATGTCTTTCATTTTCAGATGCCATACTCTGGGTAGAGGAAAGCAGAGGAGAAAATGCAAAGGAGGAAAGAATAAGATTTAATCCTCATTTTACAGTTGAGGTAACTGGGGCCCAGAGAAGTGAAGTAACTTACCCAAGCTCACACAGCAGACACATAGCAGAAACGGGATTAAAACCCAGGTTTTCTGACTTCCAGGCCTGTAGTCTAGCCACTAGAACACACTGCTTGGATAACTTAATATTTTCACCTCCATCCATCCCACAGGGCCCTATTTCCCCACAAGGAAGAAATGGACAATTGCACAGTGGTGACAGAATTCCTCCTGCTGGGTTTCTCGGAGATCCGGGAGCTGCCAGCTGGTCCAGGCCAGGGTGTTCCTCCTGGTCTACCTGGAGGCCCTGATGAGGAATCTCCTCATCATCGCTTTCATCGCCCTCGACCAGCGCCTCTATACCCCCATGTACTTCTTCCTCAGGAACCTGTCCATTCTTGACCTCTGCTACATCTCTGTCACCATCCCCAAATCCATCCACAACACCCTGACCGACCATAAATAACTCTTTGTCCCAGGTTGCTTCTCTCAAGTCTTTTTAATAATCACCCTTGGGAGTGTCGAAGTGGCCCTGATCACGGCGATGTCCTACGAACATTGCGTCGCCATCTGCCTCCCCCTGTGCTATGAGGTCATCATGGACCGAGGGGCCTGTGGGAAGATGGCTCCCACTTCATGGCTCAGCGTGGGGCTGAATGGAGGCATCCACACCGTCGTGACTTTCTCTTCTTCTGTGACACCAGGGCCATCTATCAGTTCTTCTGCGACATCCCTTCCCTCATCTGGCTCTCCTGTTCCAGACGCTACAGTGATGAGATCGCCATTCTGGGCCTCAATGTGTTTCTATGCCTCGGTTGTTTCATTTATGTCGACATCTCATATACGTGCATCTTCTGGGCTGTGCTGAGGATGCCAGCCGCCGAGGGCCGGGCAAAAGCCTTCTCCACCTGCCTGCCCCATCTCTTCATCGTCACTGTTTTTTTTTTTCTCCACAGGCATGTTTGGCTATCTCAAGCCACCCTCTCACTCTTTCTCAGTGCTCGACCTGCTGATATCCGTGTTTTACACCATCATCAATTGGATTTATTGAGCACTTACTATGTGCAGAGCACTGTACTAAGCGCTTGGGAAGTACAAATTGGCAACATATGGAGACAGTCCCTACCCAACAGTGGGCTCACAGTCTAAAAGGGGGAGACAGAGAACAAAACCAAACATACTAACAGAATAAAATAAATAGAATAGATATGTACAAATAAAATAAATAAATAAATAGAGTAAAAAATATGTACAAACATATATACATATATACAGGTGCTGTGGGGAAGGGAAGGAGGTAAGATGTGGGGGGATGGAGATGGGGATACACCATCGTGCTCCCCAACCTTGAACCCCCTAATCTACAACCTGAGGAACCGGGACATGAAGGCCGCCATGGGGAGGGTCCTGAGGTGGAAAATTTTCACGTAGAATGGAGTGCCTCTTGTCTGTTCAAAAGTGGAAGATCAAAATTCGTTGCTCCCCGGGGTTTCGGGGGCAACTCTCGGGTTCTTACCCTCTCCGGGTCTTCGGACGTCTCCGGACGCGGGCCGCGCGTTCACACCAGGAAGAGTCAGCCAGAGGTCCAAAGCTTGGTTGCCGTTTATTTGCTATCAGCGATTACATAGTTAATAAAGAGAGAGAGAACGAGAGAGAGAGAGAGAGGGAGGGAGAGAGAGCACCTGTGTACCCCCCCTTGTCTTGTTCGTCTCTTATACCCCCCGTTGCCCGGGGGCAGGGTTTTCTCAGGCCATGTAGCACACTCACTCGCCACCCTCCAGCCACTAGCCTAGCAACAGCTCTGTCCATCACGAAGCGTTTGCTCTGGCTGGCCCCCAGCCACCCGTTGCCAACCATCGCTGGCTGCGGATATGGCCTTGAGGTTGCCTCCGAGCTTTGCAGGTGCAAGCTTGTTTTTCTTGCCCTGGTCCCTTTATCTCCTGTTGTTGAGTCTGTTTGGCCTTGATCCGCTGGGTACGGTTTGTGTGCACATACTCCCTGTCCCGGAGCCTTTCCACGCTCCCCACGTGTCCCCCTCCCGTTATGGCGGGGACCGCTAAGGGCGTCCGCGCAATAGGAGCATCTCGACCTTAAGCTCGCGGACCACCCGGGCAACAATGGAGCAAAAGAGACGAAGGAGGCACGGGAGGCACATGAGCAAAAGCAAACCCCCCCCCCCAGTGGCGGCAAGGATCGAAACCAGCCAAGAGGCCAATCCCCCTGGCGTCACATGTTTGATCCAGTCCCAAAGTTCCTCCACCGCGTCCTCCCCGCGGCCTAGGTCGTCCCAAGCCTTGGGGAAGCGCAGCGACTGTGCGTTGAGCTCGTCAATAAGGTGGCACAGTTCCTGTAACTCGCCGGTCACGTTGGCGGCCAGGAAAAGTCCCTCCAGGTGTTTCTTTACTCCGTCCCAGGAGGCAGGGAACGAAGAGTTGGTGGCATTGCAGCGGAGCGGAAGCACGCAGACATGCCGATACCGGTAGTCGCATTTCACCGCCTGCCGTAGGGACAGGAGGCGAACCTCGTCGCCGAGCGTCTCGATCACATGCTCAAGGCCGATCAGCTCCTGCTGCAGGGAAGCGTCCAGGTGACGCTGAACCCCCCACGCCAGTTGGGTGGAGTGCATGAAGGCCGAGAGCTGAGACGCGAGGAAACCAGTCCGATTGTACAGATTCAGGATTTGCCATTCCTGGAAGGTGGAAAACGCGAGGTTTGCGATACCCAGCATGGCCTCAAATAATTCCCTGCGGGTGCGCAAGCCGCGCAAGCGGGTCGCTAGGGTGTGCCATCGATGGTCGGAGGCCTGGGAAAACCAAGGGTCAGCGGACTTACCGGGTATAAGGGTGTAGCGGGGCCGCCGGACCAGCCAAACACCGTAATCTGCCGCACCCTCCGTGGTCATGGGTCACGCCCGAGACATAAGGATGCATTGTGTTGAACCCGTGGTGGACAAGGAAAAGTCGCCATAAGCCGACCGGGAGGCAGTAAGGTTCCAGCTGGGGTCAGTATTCGGGCAGGCTATAAGCGCGTAAGGGGCTCACGCTGGTCAGTGTCTGGGGACTGACCCCGGTGCTGGCCCGTGAGCTTGGTCGCGTTCCCTCTAAATGAGAGTTGGGGGGAGTCCTCCCTCCAGGGGACCATGCGTAACAAAGGCGCATTGGCGAGGAGGGCCCACCTCCAAACCCCGCTCTGCTCCTCAACATCCTTCAGGTGGCTATTTACCAGAGCAGTCCAGTTAATCCGTGTCCCAGCCTCCCTCCCCACCACGCCCCCGGGAAGAAGAAGGGGAAGGGGAAGGAGGGGGAGGAGGAGGGGAATCAGGGCCCTGGGACTTCCCCTGCGGCTGGGCATCGTCTTCCTCGACGAGGCGGAGGTGTCGCGAGGAGATCCAAACGGGGCCGTCACCTGTGGAGATACAAGCGTACCCTAGACCCCGAATTAGTACCGGATCAGGACCGCGCCAATCGCCCTCCACAGTACGCCACATCGCTCGCCCCATAGTGCGGGCGTGCGGGTGGTGGCGCCGGGGTTGCACGGTCGTGGACCCGTGGCAGAGTTGCCGCATGGTGGGGGAGAGTCCCGTCTCCCGATCAACAGATAGAAAGTTATGGATGTACGTTGCCTTGTCTAGGGCGCACCGCGTGACCCGCTTCCCCACCCCCTGCTTTTGCAGGAGAGTTTTCAGCGTCCTGTTTGCCCTTTCCACTATACCTTGGCCGTTGGGGTTGTAAGGTATCCCGGTAATATGGGAGATGCCAAAGGAGGAGAAAAAGAGGGACATGGCTTTAGAGACATAACAGGGGCCATTATCGGTCTTTATCTCCTGGGGTGTGCCTATAGAGGCAAAGCAATGGTATAAATGGTTTTGCACATGTCTTGCGGCTTCTCTGGCTTGGCGTGTCGCCAGCATGAATCCGGAGAAGGTGTCAATGGTCATATGAATCGTGGGGGTCCCCCAATGGGTGACATCCATTTGCCACAGCTCGTTCGGCGTGAGCCCCCGGGGGTTCACACCCGTCGACCCTGCCGGCCGTGGGGTGAACGGAAGACAGCGAGTACAGCGCCGGACAATAGACCGGGCTTCCTCTCTAGTGACCCCATACAGCCGGCGGAGCGAGGTAGCCGGGAGATGGAACTCCCTATGCGCCGCAGCCGCGGCATCCAGCCCCATTAGTGACGGCCCTGTGGGGTGTAGGCTGGCATCCACAGTTCGGTTGCCTTCAAAGATCGGCCCTTGTCCGTCCGTGTGGGAACGGACGTGCATGGGATATACCTTACATTCCCTAGCCGCTACGGCAGCCTGAAGCCGAGAGATCATGTTCCCAATCTCCGAGTGCCGGTCGAAAAGTATGGAGGTTTCGATTCGCCGGGCAAGATTAACGGCATACAGGCTATCCGAGATAATGTTAATCGCCTGGGGGTAGTTAGTCATCGCCCATATGATAGCGAAAAGTTCATTTCCCTGAGTCGAGCCGTATGGTGTGTCGAGCACCGACAAGGCACCGGTGGTCTGATTGAAAACTGCTGCCCGGTGTTCCTTGGTGGCGTCCGTAAAGACATTGTCTCCTCCGACTGGAGTATCGGAGATCACTCGAGGGGTCAGAATGTCCGATCCCTCGTATAAGTGGCTGAGTCAACGGGGAGCGTTCCGTAAAGGTGGCCTGCTGCAAGAGCATGGCCCACAGGAAGCTGTCCCTGGCTATTGCCTCAAGGTCTCCCATGGCTATCCCGACATGGACTATAGGGTAAGTGGCTGAAAGCGCCACTACCCTCTGTATGGCGTTCTGGCAAAAGCGACCGAGAAGCTCAGTCTCCTTTGGGAGAACACGGGAGGGGTTTCGAGGATAACACCATTCGAGAATCTCGGCTCCTTGGTGTACAGCCGCGAAAAGGCTACCTTCCCGAAATATCGTGACCTCCATGGGGAGGCGGGGTTCAGCTCGGGAAGTATGGCTACCCGCCAACCGCTGTGTGATTTCCCGGAGTGCGCTTTTCGCGGACTCCGTCCATGCGCGGTGCGATTTAAGATTGGGGTCTCCTTTTAGGAGACCGTACAGGGGTTGCATGAGGGCGGAAGGGATGGGCGTTCTCGCGCGCATCCATTGAATCTTCCCTACCAAACCCTGCATATCGTTTAACGTGACGTATTTTTGGGGGTCAATTTGGGGCGGTCTTTGAGTCACCCGGGTCTCGGTGACGTCAAACCCAAGGTACGTGTACGGGGCTGATTCTTGTACCTTCTCAGGTGCTACGAATAAACCCTGGGACGCGAGGGCTGTCACCACTCGCCGGGTGAGCGTCTGTACCTGCCCTTGGTCGGGCATACCCAGAAGGATGTCGTCCATGTAATGGACGATCGTCGCCCCCCGGTATTCCTTGCGGAAAGGGGCGAGTATCTGCCCCACGAACCACTGGCATATGGTGGAACTACAAGACATGCCCTGTGGCAGCACCTTCCACTGGTACCGGAGTGCTGGCTCCGCGAAATTCGGGCTTGGGACAGTAAAAGCGAACTTCACCCTGTCGTCCGGGTGTAACGGGATGCTGTAAAAGCAGTCCTTAATGTCTATGACCCGGATCTGGTGATTTTTTGGAATCATGTTAGGGGAGGGCAATCCGGGTTGTAGGGGTCCCATTGGCACAATGAGCGGATTGATTTTTCTTAAATCCATGAGGAAGCGCCACTTCCCCGCGGCTTTCTTTTTTATAACGAATACGGGGGCGTTCCAGGGGCTGAACGATTCCTCCAGGTGCCCCTGTGCAAATTGGTGCGCAACTAGTTCCCTCAGCGCCTGCAGCTTGTCCTTGGTCAGGGGCCACTGGTCCACCCATACCGGCGGGTGTGGAAGCCATACCCGTGGGGGTGTTGACAAGCCCCGAAACCCAGTGGCCCCACCTAAAAAGGATCAGCTTCATCTATAAGGTGGGCACCCAGCCCCTGCAGAACATCTCTACCCCACAGATTCATACGGAGCCCTTGAACGCACAGCGGGACGAACGCACCTTGCCGTCCCCGGCATGACCAAATCAACGAACGGCCCGCCTCTCTTGCGGTTTGCAGTCCACCCACGCCTTGCACCCCCATCGAGTGGTTTGCTAGTGGCCACTCCGCCGCCCAGCAGCAATCCTGAATAACGGAGCGATCGGCCCCGGTGTCCAGGAGCCCTTTAAGGGGCTTTCCCTCAACTAAGAGGGTCCGCCACGGTTTATCAAGGGTTATTTCTTGTATTATTCCAATGGCTGGGGGCGGGGGATCAGGGGGCGGGGGGTCAAGGGGCGTAGAGCAAGCAATGACCATTCCCGATCCCAGGTATATACCATACGGATGATCGTTGGTGAGGGGAATCTTCCCGGGCCCTTCCCCCCGTTCGGACGAATGAACGACCCCCGCCGCTCTTGTCCGAAGCCCCACCACTAGGGCCCTACAGGGGAGGGGCTGTATTGGGACGTTTACAGTGTCCCCTGGTCGGATTTCCACTGGGGCCAGGCATCGGACTTCAGCCCAAGTGGCTCCCGGGACCGAAGCCTCTGGTACTCCTCTATGAGAGAAACTCTTTTCGGGCTCTCTTCCGCGGCTGAAACGGGGAACGCGTGATTCGGGCCCCGCGCGGGGCCCCTCCACCCGTTTCCCGACGCCGTTCGGGGTCTCTGCCTCGAGCGGCATTGTTTCGCATAATGCCCGTGCTTCCCGCATTCAAAGCAGGTCACACCCTTTCTCGGCTGTGCTGGGGGGCCACTTTTGTCCTGAGCTCGGCATTGAGCCATCAGGTGTCCCATCCATCCGCACCGAAAGCACTGTCGCCCCCTTTCCCCGACTCCTGATACTCCTTTCATTATTGCCCCCGCAAGCATCTGCGCCTTGTAGTCTTCTCCTCCAACCCCTTCGCATCTTTGCAGGATGTCTCCTAATGTGGCCTCTCTGGGCAGCCCTGCCAATGCTTTCCTGCAGGCACTATTTGCGTTCTCTCTGATCATCTGCTTCAATACAATTTCGGCGCCGTCCCGATCCCCTATAATACGGGTGACCGCGGACTGCATGCGTGAAACGAAATCTTGAATCGCCTCGTCCGGGCGCTGTCTGATCTGCGTTAAGGGGGAGCGATGGTCCCTTTTCTCGGGAACCTTTTGCCAGGCAGTTAGGGCAACCCTGGCAATCACCATATACACCTCGGGATCGTAGTTGACCTGCATCTCAGGAGTCTCAAATCGTCCCGTCCCGGTCATAGCTGCAAAAGCCTCGGCGGGGTTCGGGAAACCCCGTCTGCATATTAATTCTTTCGCAGCGATGGTAAACTCAGACATCCATATAAGGCCCTGTCCGGGATCCAAACACCCGCGGGCAAGGGATTTCCAATCATTCGGGGTCAAAACGCTTTCCAGGGACATAGTGTCCAGGAGCTGGCTCACATAAGGGGAGCTGGGACCGTAGGCGGCACACGCCGCCTTCAACTCTTTGAGTTTCGCCCAAGGTATCGGGGCGAAACCTCGTCTCCCGTCTGGTCTTTCTATCACGGGGAATACCTCCCATCCTGTGACGTCCTCTCCCCTCGCCGCCACCTCTTCCAAAGCCTGCTGTAGGGCTGAAACCGCTCTCGTCCCCTCCCCACTTTTAACGATCGGTTTCTTGCTTCCCACATTCATCTGCCTGAACTGTTCCCGCGTGTCCCCTATCTCATTCTCAACCTCCATCTGTGTAGCCTGACCTCTTTCCCGCTCGGCGTTGGGCATTTCACTCTGGGTGTAAGGCCCGAGATCAGGATAGATGCGGTGGTAACTCGGGGCCCGTGGGCGGGGGGTGTCTCTGCCTCGGCCTGACCAGTCTCCTCAGGTTGTCGGCTGTTCTCCCCTTCCTGCCCCGCTTCCTCCTTGTCAGTCTGGCAGGTTGCGTCAAACTTACGAACGAGTCTCTCTGGCCCTTGAAAGGCCGCACGGAGGATACCGTGTATAAGAAAGTCCACGTCCTTTAACTCCCCCGGGTGGGAGTCTTCATAGGCCGTCATCTGTTCCCCAATAACGTCCCATCGCTCCTCCGTGATCCCGGAATCAAGTATCCACGGGGAGGTCATAGTTACCTTCCCTATAAATTCCCTTATTGTTTTCAGCTCAATCTTTACCCCTTTACTTTTCAATATCTTGTAACAGTACCGGGTGTACAATTCCTTATCTTCTGGCTTATATATGGGAAGCGATCGTACAGTCCCCATCTTCCCGCCTGACCTTTAGCTACCTGGCCTACGGGGCACTCTCCCTGATCTTCCCTAATGGGGGTACCCGAGCACCACGTTGGGCGCCAGTCGTTGCTTCCCGGGGTTTCGGGGGCAACTCTCGGGTTCTTACCCTCTCCGGGTCTTCGGACGTCTCCGGACGTGGGCCGCGCATTCACACCAGGAAGAGTCAGCCAGAGGTCCAAAGCTTGGTTGCCGTTTATTTGCTATCAGCGATTACATAGTTAATAAAGAGAGAGAGAACGAGAGAGAGAGAGAGAGGGAGGGAGAGAGAGCACCTGTGTACCCCCCCTTGTCTTGTTCGTCTCTTATACCCCCCATTGCCCGGGGGCAGGGTTTTCTCAGGCCATGTAGCACACTCACTCGCCACCCTCCAGCCACTAGCCTAGCAACAGCTCTGTCCATCACGAAGCGTTTGCTCTGGCTGGCCCCCAGCCACCCGTTGCCAACCATCGCTGGCTGCGGATATGGCCTTGAGGTTGCCTCCGAGCTTTGCAGGTGCAAGCTTGTTTTTCTTGCCCTGGTCCCTTTATCTCCTGTTGTTGAGTCTGTTTGGCCTTGAGCCTTTGGGTACGGTTTGTGTGCACATACTCCCTGTCTCGGTGCCTTCCCACGCTCCCCACGAACATTAACTCTATCCACCAATTAGTCAGCTGTATTTACTGAGTGCTTACTGTATGCAGAACACTCTACTAAGCATAGATTCATTGGAGGACAGAGATATGTGCAATCTGAAGATTTTGGCACCTAGATATTCAATTAATAGTATTTATTGAGTTCTTCCTTTTTCATAATAATTGTTAAGCGATTAGTATGTGCTAACCTCTGCTCTAAGCACTAGGGTAAATACAAGATACTCGGTTTGTACACAGTTCAGTGCCCCACATATGGGTCACAGTCTCGATCCCCACTTGACAGATGAGGTAACTGAGGCATGGAGAAGATAAGTGGCATGCCCAAAATCTCACAGCAGACAAACTGCAGAGCCAGAATTAGAACTCTTGTTCTCTGCCATATGTACTGAATGCTTACTGTGTGCCAAGCACTGTATTGAAAAAAATACCCTCCTGCTAGATTAAGATAGATAGGGGTAGACAAGGACCATATCTATCACCTCTATTGTAATGTCCTCTACTAAGCCCTTAGTACAGCACACAATAAGAACTTAATAAATATCATTGATTGACTGATTCAAGTAGAACAATTTGTGCCTCAGTCTTGTCTATCTCACCATCAACCCCTCGTCCATATCCTGCCTCTGGCCTAGAACACCTTCACCCTTCATATCTGGCAGACCACCATCCTCCCCACCTTTAAAGCCTTATTAAAATCCCATCTCCTCCAAGAGGCCTTCCCTACTCAGCCTTTATTTCCGCTATTCCCTATTCACTCTTGCACCTGGATCTGTCCTCTTTAAGCCTTAGATATTCACCCCACTTTCCACTCCACAGCACTTAGGCACACAGCCCGAATTTACTTTAATGTCTGTCTGTCCCAATAGACTGTAAAGCATCCTCCCCACCTTCAAAGTCTTATTAAAATCCCATCTCCTCCAAGAGGTCTTCCCTACTTAGCCTTTATTTCCGCTATTCCCTCTTCCTTCTGCATCACTCTTGCACCTGGATCTGTCCTCTTTAAGCCCTAGATATTCACCCCACTTTCCACTCCACAACACTTAGGCACACAGCCCGAATTTACTTTAATGTGTGTCTGCCCCAGTAGACTGTAAAGTTCTTGTGAAGCAGTGTGGCATAATGAAAAGAGCTCTGGTTTGGTAGATATGGATTGAGGAAGATAAGAAAGGAAGAGGGGTAAAGCAGAGAGCACCAACCTGGGATAGAAAAACATAGGAACATGAGAAGCTGCTTAGTGGATAGAGCACGGGCCTGGGAGTCAGAAGGTCATGGGTTCTGGTCCTGGCTTTGCCACCTCTCTGCTGTGTGACCTCGGGCAAGTCACTTTGTTTTTCTGTGCCTCAGTTCCCTCATCTTTGGAGTGGGGTTTAAGACCGTGAGCCCCACCCAGGACAGGGACTGTGTCCAACCTGATTTGCTTGTGTCTGCCCCAGTGCTTGGTACAGTGCCTGGCACATAGTAAGCTCTTATCAGCGTGGCTCAGTGGAGAAGCAGCGTGGCTCAGTGGAAAGAGCATGGGCTTTGGAGTCAGAGGTCATGTGTTCAAATCCCAGCTCCGCCACCTGTCGGCTGTGTGATTTTGGGCAGGTCATTTAATTTCTCTGTGCCTCAGTTACCTCATCTGTAAAATGGGGATTAGGACCGTGAGCCCACCGTGGGACAACCTGATCACCTTGTTACCTCCCCAGCACTTTGAACAGTGCTTTGCACATAGTAAGCGCTTAATAAATGCCATTATTATTATTATTATTAAATAAAGCCCAAGGTTTCTCCACGTGCCTTGAGGACTCCAAACAACCAGACACACGTACGGGTTGTCCTTCTTTGACCAGACACCTGTTCAAATGGAGGCCAGAGCCTTACAGAATTTACCCAGCAAAAGCATGTGAGTCTAGCACACTGAACTCACCACCTATCATTGATCAATCGATTGATTTATGGAGCTTTTAATGTGTGCCTAGTACTCTACTAAGCGTTTTGGCGAGTAATGATAATAATCATTATGGCATTTGGTAAGAACTTACTATGTTCCAAGTAATGTTCTATAGTATAACGGAGTTGGTAGATGTGTTCCTTGCACATAGTGTGCTTATAGTCTAGAGAGGGGAGAAAGAGATAAACATAAATAAATCAATTCTGGATATAATTCATGAATTGTAATTTATTATATAATATGATGCAATATAATGTACTATAATCTAATAAATCTGTGGTTATAATACACTTGGATTTGCACCCTTTATTCACCCTACCTCAGCCCCACAGCACTTATGTACATAGATGTAATTTGTGTGTTTATACCAATGTCTGTCTCCCCCTGTGGACTCTAACTAAACTCCTTGTGGGTAGGGAATGTGTCTACCAACTCTGATACTCAGCGCTTAGCACAGTGCTCTGTATACAGTAAACACTCAATAAGTATGACTGATTGATGATTGATTTAAATGTACATAAGTGCAGACTGAATGGCCCTTAATAATAAACAATGATAATAATTCCACCACTAGATTGTCAGATTCTTGAGGGAAGGGATTATGTCACCTTGTTCTATTGGACTCCCCCAAGAGCTTAGTACTGTTCCTTGCACACAGTAAGCACCCAAATACCACTGACCAGTGTTGTTAGGCTATGCTAAGTGGTTATTTCCTAGGATAATTTCTCCCAGGCTGTAGGGGGTCAAGTGAGAAGATCCAGATGTCCCTAATCCTAGAGTAATTGTATTACTCTATCATATCCTAGAAGATGTACCAGCTTAGGTTTTCAGCACTAATATTAAAATTAAAAATCCAGGACACATATTGGGAAACCAGACCATCCGGTATGAGACACCACACTAGAGCATCTGGTGATAAACTCAACGATTAAATAGATAGAACTTTTCCTCGCGTTTCCTCATGATACACTTTTGTCACATCAGGTGTGATCTAGTGGACACACAAAGACAGAGTGGTCACTTAAGACATGTCAGTCAAGCGTGGATTAGTGAAAAGAGCAGGGACTTGGGAGTCAAACGACATGGGTTCTAATCCCGGCTTGGCCACTTGTCTGCTTTGAGACCGTAGGCAAGCCACTTAACCTCTCTGTGCCTCAGTTACCTCATCTGTAAAATGGGGATTAAAACTGTGAGCTCCTCGTGGGACAACCTGATTACCTTGTATCTACCCCAGCGCTTAAAACAGCACTCAACACATAGTAAGCACTTAAAAAATACCATTGTCATTATTATTATTATTATTATTATTTAGTGCTTACTAAGTTTGGAAGCATACAACAGAGTTCATAGACACAATCAAAGCAATCAATGGTTGTGGGGAACAGCAGGGCTTATGTGCATGACCAAGAAAAAGGTCGCCCAAAGGACAAAGAACACGGAAAGCATAGATGCTGACGAGGGGAGAAGACTAGGATCATGGCCAAGTAAACAGGGAACTGAGAGGAGAGCTCATGACGAGGACTGTGGCCAAAAGCAAGAACAAAGATTATGGACTGTGACCAAAAGCAAGGACAAAGATTACAGAAATGCTGCGTTGGCTATAAGCCCGAGAACAGGGATGGAAACATACAGAATGTGACTGAAGGATATAAAAGTCATGCTGCTTAACCCAATAAACGATTTCGTGCTTACCCTAGCCAGAGTCCGTGTCTTGATACACAACAAATCGTTTTTATTGAGTGCTTGTCATGTTCAGAGCACTGTTCTGGAGAGAGTCCAGTACAAGCAAGTTGGTAGACACATTCCCTGCCCACGAGGAGTTCAAAGTCTGGAGTGTGGAGTCAGTCATTAAAATAAATTATGTCTATGTAGATTGCTGTGGAACTGAAGGTGTGGTGATGCAAATCCAAGTGCCTAGGTGACACAGAGAGGGAGAGAAAGTCAGGAAAAGAAGGCTTATTTGGGGAAGGGCTCTTGGAGGAGATGTGACTTTATTAATGCTCTGAAGGTGGGGAAAGTGGTGGTCTGGTGTATATGGAGAGAGAAAGAGTTCCAGGCTAGGGGGAGGTCTTGAAAATGGGGTCGGCGGCGACACAGACGAGATCGGGGCACAATGAGTAAGTTGATGCTAGAGGAGTGGAATGGGAAAGTTGGCCTGTAAGGATTATAATAATAATAATAATAATAATAATAATAATAATAATAAATAGTGTTTGTTAAGTGCTATGTGTCAAGCACTGTTCTAAACCCTGAGGTAGATAAAAGGTAATCGGGTTGTTCCACGTGGGGCTCACTGTCTTAACCCCCATTTTAAAGACCTCCGAACTGAGGCCCAGAGAAGTTAAGTGACTTGGCCAAAGTCACACAGCTGATAGGTGGGGTATCCATGTTTAGAACCCACTGCCTCTCACTCCCAAGCCCAGGTGAGGCAATGTTAGGAATTGTCTATTACCTCAGAAGGCACTGTTACCTTCTGAGGTAAGAAGGGAAGAGTAAGTAATGTGTTAGTGCCCACGAAGACATGGATATTACTTGAAAAAGACTCCCAGTTTACTTCTCATTTCCCACTGCCCTCTCATCCTACCAGGCTGGATAAAACCTTCTTCCAGAAGGAAATGGCCAATCACATCAAGGTTTCAAAATTCTTCCTGCTGAGTTTCTCGGAGATTCAGGAGCTGCAGCTGGTCAAGGCCACGCTATTCCTCTTGGTCTACCTGGCAGTTCTAATGGGGAATCTCTTCATTGTCACCGTCACTGCCCTCGATTGGTGCCTCCACACCCCCATGTACTTCTTTCTCAGGCACCTGTCCGTCCTCGACCTCTGCCTTCTCTCCATCACCGCCCCCAACTCCATCCACAAGTTCCTGACCGACCGTAGAGAAATACCCTCCCTGGGCTGTTCTTTCCAAGGGTTTGTGTTCATACTCTGTGCCTGTGCAGAGAGTCCCCTGCTCGAGGACAAGTCTTTTGACTGCTACGTGGCCATCTGCCTCCCCCTGTGCTACAGTGTCATCTTGGATGAGGGGGCTAGTGGGAAGACAGCATTGATGGCATTTTTTAAAATGCCATCATCATCAAGACACCGGCAGCCTCGTGGCTCTTTAGCTCACTGAGTGCCATGACATGACCTACGCCATTGCCACCTTCTCCATCCCCGTGTGGAGGTCCAATGTTCTCCCCCAGTTCTTCTGTGACATGCCTCAGCTCATCTACCTCGCGAGGTCCAGTGGAAATCTATAGGAACTTGTGACAAAAGCCGTCTCAGTCGGCCAAACCTTCGGTTATTTCTTAGCCATCGTCACATCTTCCGGACTGTACTGGGGATGCTGGCCACTGAGGGTTGGGCCAAAGCTTTCTCCACCTGCCTGCCTCACCTCACCATCATCACCGTCTTCCTCTCGCCTGGAGACATGCCTACCTCAAGCCCGTGTCAGAGTCCCCCTAGACCCTGTACCTGTTGGTGTCCGTGGTCTACACCTGGGTGTCCCCCGACCTGAACCCCCTCATCTACAGCCTGAGGAACCGGGACATGAAGGCCACCCTGAAATGCCTCTAAAATGGCACAGTAGAACATCCTTCTCCATGAGGTCATGGGTCCTTCTAACCCGAATAATGCTGGGTCCCCCTCTCCCCACCTCCCGCCTTGGTATCTGTCCACGGGAGTCACAGGTGATGAGGGAGTCTCCTGTGGAGAAAGATGGCTGGCCTGGTTACTGAGACCTCAGGATCAAGGTCTTTCATGCCTGAATTGTTACAATGCCAGCTGTCTACAGACAGTGGTGGCTGTGGAGATTGATTATTTGTCTGTAATATTTGTAAAGATGCTTATTACCAATCAATTGTATTTATTGAGCACTTACTGTACTAAGCACTTGGGAGAGTACAGTATAATCATAAACACATGTTCCCTGTCCACAAAACGTTTACTGTCTACAGGTGGGGGCAGACATTAGTATAAATAAACAAAATACGGATATGAACATAAGTGCAGGAGGATGAGAGTGGAGTGAATAATGGGTGCAAATCCAAGTCCAAGGGCAACGAAGAAAGGAGTAGAAGAAGAAGAATGGGGCCTTAATCAGAGAAGGGCTCCTGAGGAAAGGTGCTCTTAATAAATCCCTAAAGGTGGAGAGAGTGAGAGCTCAGAGGAGGGTCGTATAACCAGTCAATTTGCCAGAGTCTTGGTCGTTATCAGAGTGTTTCTACATTATAAATTCATTGTGAGCGGTGACTATGTTTATTGTTGTATTCTACACCCCCAAGCACTTACTACAGTGCTTTTCATGTGCCGAACAAAGACAACTGAGTGAATTTGTTACCATGGACATTCTCGTGGGTGAGGAAGGTAACATTAGTGGGACCGACTGAGCCCTGCTGAACGTCGAGGATAAAATCACCTCTGGGACTCCTGAGTCTTCCAGGTAATGAGTCTCTCAAGTTGAGCCCGGGGCTGGTCCTCCCGGGGGAACCCCCTCCCCCCCATCCAGCCCAGAACAGCCACTGCTGTCTCCGAGGAGCCCGGAGCACTGGTTTTATGCCAGACCCTTTCCCGTCATGGCCAAAAATCCGTATGAGGAGGCGAGAAGAAGTAACTCAGCATCCCCGGACCTCCCCGGTGAGTCAAAGGCAATCTATCAACCCATCCATCGTAGTTATGGAGCACTTACTGGGTGCGGAGCACTGTACTGAGTACTTTGGAGAGCACACTACAACTGAGTTGATAGACAGGATCTGTGTCCACATGGAGCTTACAACTGACTGTGTGCAGAGTGCTGTACTAAGTGCTTGGGAGACTCCAATACAACAGAATGGGTAGACCCAATGTAAAGCCTCAGGAAGCTTGCAGTGTAGTGTGAGAAATAGATATTAAAATGAATTACAGATAGGGGAAGCATCAGAGTATAAGAATATGCCCATGTCTGAGAAGCAGCTGAAAAGTACTGTGGCCTTAGGGAAAGACCACAAGCCTGGAAGCCAGATGACATGGCTCTAATCATTTATTTGCTCCACCACTTATTTGTTTTGTGACCTTGAGCAAGTCACTTCACTTCTCTCTGCCTCAGTTACCTCATCTGTAACATCAGGATTAAGACTGTGACTCTAATGTGGAACATGGACTGTGTCCAACCTGATTAGCTTGTATCTACCCTAGCACTTAGGATAGTGCCTGGTACATAATAACCGCTTAACAAATACCACCAAAAAAAGGGTAGGTGGTGGGGCTGGGATTAGAAAGCAGGTCCCCTGCCTCCCATGCCTTCCATTTAGGTTATGATGCCTCCCAATCACAGACCGGAATGGAAGATATAGAATACAGGTCAAGATTGTAAGAAGGGCCAGATAAAAAGCCAGGAAGGCAGAGAAGACGGAACGGTAAGAATGGGTGTGAGATGAGCGGCGAGATGTGGGATGTGGATGGCAAACCAGTCGCTGTGGAAAAGATACTGACCGCCCGAAAAAGAAAGGTCTCTGCGTTGGGAGGTGTGGATTAATAATACATATGGTATTTCTTACACGCTTAATACGTGCCAAGCACTATTCTAAGCGCTGGGGTAGATGCAAGGTAATCAGATTGTCCCACGTGGGGCTCACAGTCTTAAGCCCCATTTTACAGATGAGGTCACTGATGCCCAGAGAAGTTAAGTGGCTTGCCTAAGGTCACCCAGCAGATAAGTGGCGGAGCCGGGATTAGAACTCACGTCCTCTGACTTCCATGCCCGGGCTCTTTCCACTAAGTCATACTGCTAACCTCTAGTTGAAACAAGTCGAGACCAAGCTGTAAAGATCCCGAGAGGAAGTCAAAGGACAACGAAGCAGAGGCTGGAATAGCCTGGTAACTCGCTGCTGGCAGGGATTGAGTCTACCAACTCTGCTCTATTGTACTCTCCCAAGCGCTTAGTACAGTGCTGTGCACACAGGAACCGCTCAATACTGATCAATTATTCAGCCCACCCTGAATCTCAGAGCACTTATATATATATTTCCATCACTTACTGATTGATATTAATGTCAGTCTCCCACTCTAGATGGATTGGTTCATTGTGGGCAGGAAATGAATCTACCGACTTTGTCCTATTGTACTCTCCCAAATGCTTAGTACCGTGCTTTGCAAACTGTAAGTGCTTAATAAATACCAGTGATTGATTGCCTACTAGACTGCCTTTTAGGCTATGAATAACAGAATCAATTTTCTATGTCTCCATGGGCAATACAGAGATATTCCATGAAAATCCCAGCACCACAATGGTGACGGAATTCCTCCTACTGGGATTCTTGGAGGTCTGGGAATTGCAGCTGGTCCATACTGCATTGTTCCTCCTGTTCTAACTGGCGGCCCTGATGGGGAATCTCCTTATCTTTGCCATCACTGCCCTCGACTGGCACCTCTACACACCCATGCACTTCTTCCTCAGGAACCTGTCCATCCATGACCTCTGCCTCATCTGTGTCAGAATCCCCACCTGTTCTGAAAAGCACGTTGTCACCGATGTCAGTATTGGATGGATGAATGGATAGATTCGGAGAAGCAGCGTGGCTCAGTGGAAAGACCCCGGGCTTTGGAGTCAGAGGTCATGGGTTCGAATCCCGGCTCTGCCACTTGTCAGCTGTGTGACTTTGGGCAAGTCACTTAACTTCTCTGAGCCCCAGTTTCCTCATCTGTAAAATGGGGATGAAGATTGTGAGCCCCCCGTGGGACAGCCTTATCACCTTGTACCCTCCCCAGCGCTTAGAACAGTGCTTTGCACATAGCAGGTGCTTAATAAATGTCATTATTATTATAAGCGCTTAGTGCAGTGCTCTGCACACAGTAAGCGTTCAATAAATACGATTGATTGATAGTAAGCTTTTGGGAGCATACGGCACAACAGTAAACAGACGTATTCACTGATCACAATGAATTTGTAATGTACAGCAATTCCAACAATGAACAAAACTCTGTCCGATTGACTAGTTTATGTGATCCTCCTCTGAGCTCTCACTCTCCCCACCTTCACAGTCTCATGCAAATCTCCTGCAAGAGGCCTTTCCTGACTAAGCCCTCATTTCCTCTTCTCCCACTCCCTTCTGTGTCACTCTTATACTTGGTTTTGCACCGTTTATTCACCCCTTCCTCAGCCCCATAGCACTTATGTCCATATCTATAATTTATTTATATCAACGTCTGTCTCTCCCACTAGATTGTAAGCTCACTGTGGGCAGGGAACGTGTCTACCAACTCTGCTGTATTATACTCTTCCCATTAAGCCACTTTGCTTCTCTAGTGGGTAAACACAATGCCTGCCCTCAAGAAGCTTAGATTCAAGTGTAAATAAGAGACATTAAAATGAATTACAGATAGGAAAAGTAGCAGAATATAAGGATATGTACGTGTGTGAGAAGCAGCGTGGCATAGTGTAAATATCACGAGCCTCAGAGCACCTGGGTTGTAATACCGGCTCTGTCACTTATCAGCTGTGTGACTTTAGGCAAGTCACTTCATTTCTCTCTGCCTCAGTTACCTCATCTGTAAAATGGGGATTAAAACTGTGACCCTCATGTGGAACCTGGACTGTGTCCAACCTTATTTGCTTGTATCTACCCCAGCAGTTATTATAGTACCTGGTACCTAGTAACCTCTTAACAAATATAACCCAAAAAAGTGTACGTGGTGGATCTGGGATTAGAACCCAGGTCCCCTGACTCCCAGACATTCCTCTAGGCCACGTTGCTTCCCAATCCCAGACCAGGATGGAAGATAAAGAATGCAAGGCCGGGTTGTAAAGAGGGGCCAGATAAAAAGCCAGGAATGCAGAGAAGATGGAACCGGAAGGATGGATTTGAGATGAGAGTCCAGGCGTGGGATATGGGTGGAAAAGATATTGACTGCCTGAAGAGGACAGTTAGGGGATAGAAATTAGGAGGCGTGGACTGCAAACATCTAGTTGAAACCAGTTGAGACCAATTAATTAATTAATCAATGATGGCATTTGTTAAGCGCTTACTATGTGCAAAGCACTGTTCTAAGCTCTGGGGAGGTTACAAGGTGATCAGGTTGTCCCACGTAGGGCTCACAGCTTTAATCCCCATTTTACAGATGAGGTAACTGAGGCCCAGAGAAGTGAAGTGACTTGCCCGAAATCACACAGCTGACAAGTGGCGGAGCCAAGATTTGAAACCGTGACCTCTGACTCTAAAGCCCGGGCTCTTTCCACTTGAGCCACGCTGCTTCTCGGACAATGAAGCTGAGACTAGACTAACCTTGAAGATCTCTGTGGACAGGGAACGAGTCTTCCAATTCTATTTTACTGTACTTCCCCCAAGACTTAGTACAGTATTCTGCACCCAGTAAATGCTCAATAAATACCATTGATTTATCGATTGCCTATTGGACTGCCTTTTAATCTATGAATAACATAATCTATCCAGCTCTATTTATTTCTCTCAGTCATTTTTGATTGGGTTGAAGAGAAGCTTACCTGCACAGCACACTTAAAATAAGGAGGGGAACATGTATTCATTTTCATAACATACCTATTTAAATTAATGTCCATCTCCTCCACTAGACTGTAAACTCGCTGTGGGCAGGGAACGTTTCCACTAATTCTGTTCTATTGTACTCTCCCGAGCACTTAGTACAGTGCCCTGCACACAGACAGCGCTCAGGAAACACTATTAATGTTGAAGAAATATTAGGCAATGTAGGTAATTCATTCATTTCTAGTCTGTGAGCTTAGTGTTGGCAGGGATTCTCTCTCTTTGTTGCTGAATTGTACTCTCCAAGTGCTTGAAACAGTGCTCTGCACACAGTAAGCGTTCATGGCTTCAACTAGCATCTCTAAGCTGATGACACCCAAATCTACATCTCCACCCCTGTTCTCTCTCCCTCCCTCCAGGAGAAGGTGTATCTCCTCCTGCCTTCAGGACAACTCCATCTGCATGTCTGCATGTCTATCCGTCCCCCTGTTCTCTCTCCCTCCCCCCAGGAGAAGGCGTATCTCTTTCTGCCTTCAGGAAATCTCCAACTGCATGTTTGCATGTCTCTCCGCCCCCCCTATTTATCCCCACCCCCGCCCAATCAGGCAAAAACTCCTCACTCTCCTCTTCAAGGCTCTCCATCACCTTGCCCCCTCCTACCTCACCTCCCTTCTTTCATTCTACAGCCCAGCCCACACCCTCCTCTCCTCTGCCGCTAACTTCCTCACTGTGCCTCGTTCTCGCCTGTCTCACCGTCGAACCCCGGCCGACCCCCCTGGCCTGGAATGCCTTCCCTCCGCACATCCGCCAAGCTAGCTCTCTTCCTCCCTTCAAAGCCCTACTGACAACTCCCCTCCTCCAGGAGGCCTTCCCACACTGAGCCCCTCCTTCCTCTTCCCCTCCTCCCCCTTCCCCTCCCCACAGCACCTGTATACATGTTTGTACATATTTATTACTCTATTTATTTTATTTTGTTAATATGTTTTGTTTTGTTGCCTGTCTCCCCCTTCTAGACTGTGAGCCCGTTGTTGGGTAGGTACCGTCTCTATATGTTGCCAGTTTGTATTTCCCAAGCGCTTAGTACAGTGCTCTGCACACAGTAAGTGCTCAATAAATACGATGAATGAATGCCTGCCGTCTAAAACTCAATATGTCCAATACTGAGCTCCTTATCTTCCCTCCCAAACCCTGTCTTCTCCCTGACTTTCCTGTCACTCTAGACGGCACTACCATCCTTCGAGTTTCACAAGCCCATAACCTTGGTGTTATCCTTGACTCCGCTCTTTCATTCACCCCACATATCAATCCTTCAGCAAAACCTGCCGGTCTCACCTCCACAACATCGCCAAGATCCGCCCTTTCCTCTCCATCCAAACCACTACCTTGCTGGATCAATCTCTCATCCTATCCTGACTGGATTATTGCATAGGCCTCCTTTCTGATCTCCCATCCACCTGTCACTCCCCGCTTCAGTGTATACTTCACTCTGCTGCCCAGATTATCTTTGTGCAGAAACTCTCTGGACATTTCACTCCCCTCCTCAAAAATCTCCACTAGTTGCCTGTCAACCTTCGAATCAAGCAACAACTCCTCACTCTCGGCTTCAAGACTCTCCATCACCTAGCCCCCTCTTACCTCACCTCCCTTCTCTCCCTCTACAGCCCAGCCCGCACCGTTCGCTCCTCTGCAGCTAACCTCCTCACTGTGCCTCGCTCTTGCCTGTCCTACCATCGACCCCTGGCCCACGCCCTTCCACTGGCCTGAAATGCCCTCCCCCCACGTTTCTGCCAAACTAGCTCTCTTCCTCCCTTCAAAGCCCTACTGAGTGCTCACCTCCACCACAAGGCCTTCCCAGTCTAAGCCCCCCCTTTTCATCTCCTCCTCCTCATCCCCTTCCTACCTCTGCCCTACCCCCTTCCCATCCCCACAGCACTTCTATATATCCGTACATATTTGTTACTCTCGCTCTCTCATTCACCCCTCATATCCAAGCCGTCTCCAAAACCTGCCGGTCTCAGCTCCGCAACGTTGCCAAGATCCGCCCTTTCCTCTCCATCCAAACCGCTACCCTGCTCGTTCAAGCTCTCATCCTATCCCGAGTGGACTACTGCATCAGCCTCCTCTCTGATCTCCCATCCTCGTGTCTCTCCCCACTTCAATCCATACTTCATGCTGCTGCCCGGATTGTCTTTGTCCAGAAACGCTCTGGGCATGTTACCCTCCTCCTCAAAAATCTCCAGTGGCTACCAATCAATCTGCGCATCAGGCAGAAACTCCTCACCCTCGGCTTCAAGGCTCTCCATCACCTCGCCCCCTCCTACCTCACCTCCCTTCTCTCCTTCTACAGTCCAGCCCGCACCCTCCGCTCCTCTGCCGCTAAGCTCCTCACCGTACCTCATTCTCGCCTGTCCCGTCGTCGACCCCGGCCCACGTCATCCCCTGGGCCTGGCATCCTCCGGGCCTGGAATGCCCTCCCTCCCCACATCCGCCAAGCTAGTTCCCTTACTCCCTTAAGGGCCCTACTTTGAGCTCACCTCCTCCAGGAGGCCTTCCCAGAGTGGGCCCCCTACTTCCTCTCCCCCTCGTCCTCCTCTCCATTCCCACCGTCATACCTCCTTCCCTTCCCCACAGCACCTGTATATATGTATATATGTTTGTACATATTTATTACTCTATTTATTTTACTTGTACATATCTATTCTATTTATTTTATTTTGTTAATATGTTTGGTTTTGTTCTCTGTCTCCCCCTTCTAGACTGTGAGCCCACTGTTGGGTAGGGACTGTCTCTATATGTTGCCAATTTGTACTTCCCAAGTGCTTAGTTCAGTGCTCTGCACACAATAAGTGCTCAATAAAAGCGATTGATTGATTGATTGATTTGTACATATTTACTACTCTTTATTTTATTAATGATGTGTATATAACTATAATTCTATTTATTCTGATGATATTGACACCTGTCTACGTGTTTTGTTTTGTTGTCTATCTCCCACTTCTAGACTGTGAGCCCATTGCTGGGTAGGGACTGTCTCTATACGTTGCCGATTTGTACTTCCCAAGCACTTAGTACAGTGCTCTGCACACAGTAAGCGCTCAATAAATACGAATGATTGAATGAATGAATGAATAAATAAAATTGAGTGATAGTATCAGGATGCCATTATGACACACATCAAAAAGGTGTTTGTGGAAATGAGCAATTAATCAGTGGTATTTATTGAGCACTTACTGGGTGCAGAGCACTGAACTATGTGCTTGGGAGAGTGAAATAGAAGAGAACTGGGAGAGTATAGTAGAACAGAGTTGGTAGACAATATGAAAATATCTTTGTAAAGTGTGTGTGTGTGTGTGTGTGTGTGTGTGTGTGTGTGTGAAAGAGAGAAAAGATAGGTGCGTGGGGTATTAGGATCCCAGACCCTTTGTCATTCCTCTAAAGCCATTGTCTTCCCAACCTGGGTCTCCGTGAAAGTGTAAATGCAGATGTAGATGCCAAAACGTAGGGAGCCTCTTAGTTGAAAATAAAAACGGAGATTTTGAGATTCTTTAGCTCCCTCTCCGTGCCTTTATGGAAAATCCACAGATAATCCATGAAAGTGGGAAACACCACCAAGGTGAGAGAATTCCTCTTGTTGGGATTCTCGGAGGTCCGGGAGCTGCAGCTGGTCCATGCTGCACTGTTCCTCCTGGTCTACCTGGCGGCCTTGACGGGGAATCTCCTCATTGTCACTGTCACCGCCCTCGACCGGCACTTCCACACCCCTATGTACTTCTTCCTCAGGAACCTATCCATCCTCGACCTCTGCCTCATCTCCGGCATCGTCCCAAAATCCATCCACAACTCTCTGACAGACCACAGAGAAATCTCTTTCCCGGATTGCATCTCTCAAGTCTTCTTAGTTGTCACCCCTGGGTGTGTCGAAGTGGCCCAGCTCACGGAGATGTCCTACGACCGTTACACTGCCATCTGCCTCCCCCTGCGCTACGAGGTCATCATGGACCGAGGTGCCTGTGGGAAGATAGCCGCTGCTTCGTGGCTCAGTGGGGGCCTGTTCAGGGTGATGTACACAGCCGGGACATTAACACTGATCTTATGTGACTCTAACCTGATCCAGCAATTTTTCTGCGACATCCCTTCCTTACTGAAGATCTCCTGTTCCGAAACGCATGTTGTCATCGATGTCACCGTGGCCACTGCGTTTATCTTGGCTTTCATATACTGCATTTTCATCATCATCTCGTACGTGCGCATCTTCCTGGCCGTGCTGAGGATGCCGGCCACCGAGGGCTTGGCCAAAGCCTTCTCCACCTGCATGCCTCACCTCATCGTTGTCACCATCTTCCTCTCGACTGGAGCCATTGTCTACCTCAAACCCGTGTCAGACTCCCCCTCGACCCTGGACCTGCTTATGTCCGTATTATACACTGTGGTGCACCCCGGCCTTAACCCCCTCATCTACAGCCTGAGGAACCGAGACATGAAGGCGGCCCTAGGGAGGGTCCTGCGGGGGCACCCATTCCTCCAGAATAAAGATCCCCTCTTTTTGACCTGACATTTGCCCTCAGAATGTTTCCAAATCCCCTGGTTATGAACTACAGTGTATTAATTGTTGTTGTTTCTCCTTCCCTGGTGATCGATCAATGGTATTTATTGAGTGCTTACCCTGTGCAGCGCACTGTACTAAGCATTTGGGAGAGTCCAACACAACAGAATTAGCAGACGTTCGTCTCCCACCAGGAGCATACAGTCTTGACCACTCTTCGCTACCATATCTCCCTTCCCTTGACTTTCCAGATTCCAAATCCTTCCCTGGCTAAATTGCTAATTATTCAGAATCATATGACATTCCGTTTACAGCAGATCCATCTCATGTCCACTACAGATCACTCTCCCCAACTTCACAACCTTATTGAAGGGAAATCTCCTCCAAGAGGTCTTTCCTGACCAAGCCCTCATTTCCTCTTTTCCCACTACCTTCCACATCACCCTTGCAGTTGGATTTGCTCCCTTTATTTACCCCTCCCTCAGCCCCACAGCATTTATGTCCATATCCATAATTTATTTATTTAAATTCATTTCTGTCTCCCCAGTAGTCTGTAAACTCACTGTGGGCAGGGAATGTGTATACCGACTCTATTATATTGTACTGTCCCAAGCGCTGTATACAGCGTTCTGCTCATGGTAAGCACTCAATACATACCACTGATTAATTGATTGGCTAATGTGGTCCCAGATGACTTTCCATGCAATATTTTAGCATTACGTGGCTGGCCTCCTTCTCTCTAGAATCCAGCTGCTCTCCCAGAAATGATTCCCAGTGCTTGGAAATATTATGATGTAGTTTTTGGGGTGGTTGGGGTATGTGGATTTCTCTGCCTCCACCCACCCTATTGATTCACCGTCCATTCTCGGTTGCCTGGACCCTAAGGTCATTATCCCCAAGGACTTGCATACTTACCCCACCTCACCCCATAGCACTTATGTCTAAATCCTTACACACCGTTGCTTCCTGTCTGTAATTCACTTGAATGTCTGCATCCCCCATAAGATTGCAAGCCCCTTGAGATAGGGATCCTGTTTAACAAACATAGTGTTTTCTCCAAGGGCTTAGAACAGAGCTCTGGTACTGCTCACCAAGTGGAGAAGCAGAATAGCCTAGCAGAAAGACCCCGAGCCTGGGAGTCAGAGGATCTGGCTCATAATCTCCTCTCCACGACTTGTCTGCTCTGTGACCTTGGTCAAGTCACTTCTCCGTGGTTCAGTTTCCTCATCTGTAAAATGGGGGTGAAGACTGTGAACCCCATGTGAGGTGGAGGCTATGTCCAACCTGAGTAGCTTGTATCTACCCCCAGTGCCTATACAATGCTTGGCACATAGTAAATGCTTAACAAATGCCACAATTACCATTATTATTATTATCTTCAATGAACAAGAGAACAAAAGCACATAAAAACGGAGAGAGGAAAGTGTTGGGTAAAGGGAGATTCCAGATCATAAAGAGGGAATCATAAAGAGGCCCTTGGTTACAAAAATGATTCCAGATGACAGAAAAGTAGCTTCTGAGAAGACATCTTAGACTTTATGAGGAGATGGTACTGGTGAAAAGAAATCATACCAGCCTCCTTCACTTGATGCCATCCATCATCAATCATCACCATCAATGGTGTTTATTAAGCGCTTAGTGTAGGGAACTGGACTAAGTGCTCGGGAGAATACAATGTAACAGAGAAGCAGCATGGCATTGTGGATAGAGCATGGGTCTGGGGTCATGGATTCTAATCCTGGCTCTTCCACCTGTCTGCTATGTAATCTTCAGCGTCACTTCAATTCTCTATGCCTCAGTTTCCTCCTATGCAAAATGGGGATCGAGACTGTGAGTCCCACTAGGACAGGGACTGGCTCCAACCTAATATGCTTCTATCCACCCCAGCATTTAGTACAGTTCTTGCACACAGTAACTGCTTAACAAATATTATTATTATTATTATTATTATTATTATTATTATTATCATTATCATTATCATTATCATTATTTTCATTGCAGTATAACAGAGTTGGTAGACACCTTTCTTACCCACAAGAAGCGAAAAGGCTAGAGGGGGAGACAGGCATAAATAAATAATTTATGATATGCAATTCTTAATTTATAAATATGGAGTGCTGTGGGGTTGAGAGTAGCTTGATTATCCTCATGGTGAAGCCAGGATGATTCATTCATTCAATCATATTCGACAGCACAGTAGATTCTGGGGGCTTTCAGTCATGAGGTCCCTCAGAACAAAAGAGGAATCCTGCTTTCTCCAAAGGTAACAAAGAGGCCACGTGAGAAGGATTATAAACTGCTGCTCAAGAGGAGCACAGAATGTGAAAGACACCATCTTTCGGGAACTCATCAACAAGAGAGTGATGTCTCCTCCTAGGTGCAACCAGGGGCCAATCAATGGTATTTATTGAGCGTTTACTGTGAGCGGGGCACTGGACCAAGCGCTCAAGATAGTATAGTGTAACAGAGTTGGGAGATACGTTCCCTTGACACAATAAGCATACAGTTAGAGGGGAGGACAGACTTTAATTTAACCATCAGAGGTATTTACTGAACGCTTCCAGTATGCAAAGCTCTGTACTAAGTACACGGGAGAATGCAATATAACAGAATTGGGAGACTAGTTCCCTGACCACTACGAGCTTGATGTCTAGAGACAGAGGGACTGAACAGCAAAAGGGGGAGGTTTTAAGTCTGGGAGAAATGTTATGAAAAATTGCCTGTTTCCATCCATTGGTAAGAGCCAACGTGCATCAGGAAATCCATTTCAGTGACCTTCAGCCGTTTCATTGTTCACGTGAGTTCCTGTCTGATCCTTGTCTTCCTTTAGCTTGATAAGTGCTTACTATATTACAAGCATAGGGCTAGGCTCTGGGGTAGATACAAGATTGGTGACCTCATTCGCTCCCACGGCTTCAACTATCATCTCTACCCTGATGACACCCAGATCTACATCTCTGCCCCTGCTCTCTCCCTCTCTCTCCAGGCTCGCATCTCCTCCTGCCTTCAGGATATCTCCATTTGGATGTCTGCCCGCCACCTAAAGCTCAACATGTCGAAGACTGAACTCCTTGTTTTCCTTCCCAAACCTTGCCCTCTCCCTGACTTTCCCATCTCTGTTGACGGCACTACCATCCTTCCCGTCTCACAAGCCCGCAACCTTGGTGTCATCCTCTACTCCGCTCTCTCATTCACCCCTCACATCCAAGCCGTCACCAAAACCTGCCGGTCTCAGCTCCACAACATTGCCAAGATCCGCCCTTTCCTCTCCATCCATACCGCTACCCTGCTCATTCAAGCTCTCATCCTATCCCGTCTGGAATACTGCATCAGCCTTCTCTCTGATCTCCCATCCTCGTGTCTCTCTCCACTTCAATCCATACTTCATGCTGCTGCCCGGATTATCTTTGTCCAGAAACGCTCTGGGCATATCACTCCCCTCCTCAAAAATCTCCAGTGGCTACCAATCAATCTGCGCATCAGACAGAAACTCCTCACCCTGGGCTTCAAGGCTCTCCATCACCTCGGCCCCTCCTACCTCACCTCCCTTCTCTCCTTCTACAGCCCAGTCCGCACCCTCCGCTCCTCCACGGCTGATCTCCTCACCGTACCTCGCTCTCGCCTGTCCCGCCATCGACCCCCGGCCCACGTCATCCCCCGGGCCTGGAATGCCCTCCCTCTGCCCATCCGCCAAGCTAGCTCTCTTCCTCCCTTCAAGGCCCTGCTGAGAGCTCACCTCCTACAGGAGGCCTTCCCAGACTGAGCCCCTTCCTTCCTCTCCCCCTCGTCCCCCTCTCCATCCCCCCATCTTACCTCCCTCCCTTCCCCACAGCACCTGTATATATGTATATATGTTTGTACATTTTTTTTACTCTATTTATTTATTTATTTAATTTATTTGTACATATCTATTCTATTTATTTTATTTTGTTAGTATGTTTGGTCTCTGTCTCCCCCTTTTAGACTGTGAGCCCACTGTTGGGTAGGGACTGTCTCTATATGTTGCCAATTTGTACTTCCCAAGCGCTTAGTACAGTGCTCTGCACATAGTAAGCGCTCAATAAATACGATTGATGATGATGATACAAGATTGAACAGAGTCCATGTCCCACAAGGGGATCACAGTCTAAATTGGAGGGAGAACAGGTATTTTTTATAAGAACTGTTAAGCACTTAGTGAGTGTCTTGTAATAATCATAAAAATAATAATAATTATGGTATTGGTTATGAGCTTACTATATTCCAGGAACTGTACTAAGCGCTGGAACTGTTCTAAGTGATGGAGTTGATAGAAGGTTGGACATAGCCCATATCCCACATGGGAATGGAGAACTGTTCCTTTCCTTTATTGATACTTGTTAAGCACTTAGTACATGCCTAGTATTGTTCTAAGTGTTGGGGAAGATACAAGATAATAATAATAATAATCATAGTATTTGGTAGGTGCTTACTGTATCCCAATCACTGTTCTAAGCACTGGAGTAGATACAAGGTAATCAGGTTTCCCCACGTGGGGCTCACAGTCTTAACCCCCATTTTACAGGTGATGTAACTGAGGCACAGAGAAGTTAATTGGATTGCCCAAGGTCACACAACAGACACGTGGCGGAGGCCGAATTAGAACCCACATCTTCTGACTCCCAAGCCCGTGCTCTTTCCACTAAGCCATGCTGCTTCTCTGATAATCAGATTGGACCTAGACCCTCTCCCACATGGAACTCGCAGTTTACGTAGTATGGTGAAAAGGTCATTAATCTCTATTTGCAAATGAAGGAACTGAGGCCAGAGACGTTATGTGACTGAGGCCAGAGACGTTATGAGTCCCAAGGTCTCACAGCAGGTTACATTGCAAGCTAGTGGCAGAGATATAATTAAATCTTTGTCTCGATCTAGGTATCTCCTTGAATTTTGTTTGATCTTTGTTTGATCTTGATAGTCCCCCATCTTTGTTTCTCTGCATCTGCTTGTCTTTAAGTCACCCTGCCACTTCGTGTTTACCTTTGTGTTTATTTGGGAGAGGAGAGTGGTGGTCTGTCAGATATGACTGGAGAGGCGTAGGGAGCGGGGGAAGGCGATGAGACAGGCAGTATGTGCACACAAACCGTACCCAACGGCTCAAGGCCAAACAGACTCAACAACAGGAGATAAAGAGACCAGGGCAAGAAAAGCAAGCTTGCACCTGCAAGGCTCGGAGGCAACCTCAAGGCCATATCCGCAGCCAGCGACGGTTGGCAACGGGTGGCTGGGGGCGAGCCAGAGCAAATGCTTCATGACTGGACAGAGCTGTTGTTAGGCTAGTGGCTGGAGGGCGGTCAAAGCCTCGATACGCCATCCCCCGAGAAAACCCTGCCCCCGGGCAACGGGGGGTATAATAGACGAACAAGACAAAGGGGGGGGCATGCGTGCGCTCTCTCCCTCTCTCTATCTCGCTCTCTCTCTCTCTTTCAACCATGTAACCGCTGATAGCAAATAAACGGCAACCAAGCTTTGAACCTCTGGCTGACTCTTCCTGGTATGAACGTGCGGTCCGCGTCCGGAGACATCCGAAGACCCGGAGAGGGTAAGAACCCGAGAGTTGCCCCCGAAACCACGGGGAGCAACGGAGAGGGCATTCCAGGACAGATAGGCTAGAGTGACTAGATAATAGAAGAGTTGCAGTATCTCAATCTTCACAAACATTTAAGAACAGGGAACGTTACCCAGGGAATAAATCGGTTTGAGTGTTTATCTTCATTGCAGGCCAAAGGCAGAAAAAGAGGAATTTGAGAGGTCCTACGCAACCTAACAATTTCATTTTTCCTATGTTCTTTCTTAGAGTGATACTCATTTGTTTTCTCAGTACCCTCAGACAATCTTCAGACCACGTGGCAAATCACACATTTGTGATGGAATTCCTCCTGCTGGGTTTCTCAGAGGTCCGAGAGCTGCAGCTGCTCCACGCCACACTGTTACTCCTGGTATACCTGGCAGCCCTGAAGGAGAATCTCCTCATCATTGCCATCATCTCCCTCGACCGGCGCCTCCACACCCTCATGTACTTCTTCCTCAGAAACCTGTCCATCCTCGGCCTCTGCTACATCTCTGTCACCATCCCGAAGTCCACCCACAACTCCCTGATCAACAACAGATCCATCTATTTCAGAAGCTCTGTGTCCCAGCTCTTTTTGGTGGTTCTGTTTAATTCTTCAAATCTGTTCATCCTCAAGGCGATGTCCTACGATTGCTACACTGCCATCTGCCACCCCCTGTGCTATGATGTCATCATGGACCGAGGGGCCTGTGGAAAGATGACCGTCATCTCCTGGCTCAACGGGGAGCTTTCTGGGGCGATGTACTCAGCTGGAACGTTCATATTAAGCTTCTATGAGTCCAACGTGATCCAGCAGTTCTTCTGCAACGTACCCTCCTTACTAAAGATCTCCTGTTCAGAAATGCAAATAGTTATTGACGTCAGTGTGCCTATGGGTATAGGCCTTCCCAGACTGAGTTCCCTTTTTCCTCTCCTCCTCCCCATCACCCCGTCCTACCTCCTTCCCCTCCCCACAGCACCTGTATATATGTTTGTACAGATTTATTACTCTATTTATTTTACTTGTACATATTTACTATTCCATTTATTTTGTTAATGCTGTGCATCTAGCTTTATTTCTATTTATTCTGATGAGTTGACACCTGTCCACATGTTTTGTTTTATTGTCTGTCTCCCCCTTCTAGACTGTGAGCCCGTTGTTGGGTAGGGACCATCTCTATACGTTGTCAACTTGTACTTCCCAAGCGCTTAGTATAGCGTTCTGCACACAGTAAGCGCTCAATAAATACGATTGAATGGATGAATGAATGGTTTCATCTCCTTCATCTCCATCGTCATCTTCTACATTGTCAACTGGAAGGTTCGCCTACCTCAAACCCATATCAGACTCCCCCTCGATGTTGGACCTGCTGGTGTCATTGTTCTACACTGTGGTTCCCCCACCTTGAACATCCTCTTCTACAGCCTGAGAAACAGAGATATGAAGGCCGCCTTGAGGATGGTTTTTGACTGAAACCCACTTCTCTTGTCCTCTCTCCTCTCTGCATCGACTTTGAAATTGGCTGTGTACCCCTTAAGCACTTTGTTACTCACCCGGGACTCAGGATACTCGTATAAATAGTCTCATGCTCTACTATTTCCCCTAACCCTTATCTACCTCAATGTCTGTCTCCTCCTGAAGACTATAAGCTACTTGTGGACAGGTCTTCTAGATTGTGAGCCTGCTGTTGGGTAGGGGCCGTCTCTATATGTTGCCAACTTGTACTTCCCAAGCGCTTAGTACAGTGCTGTGCACATAGTAAGTGCTCAATAAATATGATGGAATGAATGAATGAAAGTATCATGTCTCCCAAGTCCTTTGTGTTGTACTCTCTTAAGTGCTTAGGAGAGTTCTCTGTAAGCAGTAAGTGCTCAATAAAAATCTATTGTTTAATTGATTGATTGCCGTCCCGATCCCCAACATGGGGACAGGAAGCCACAAAGCTAAGAGTTCAGTCCAAGACTGAACTCCTACATCTTCCCTCCCAAACCCTGTACTCTTCCTGACTTTACCATCACTGTAGACGGCACTACCATCCTTCCCATCTCACAAGCCCACAACCTTGTTGTCATCCTCGACTCTGCTCTCTCCTTCACCCCGCACATCCAATCCGTCAGCAGAATCTGCCGCTCTCACCACCACAGCATCGCCAAGATCCTCCCTTTCCTCTCCATCCAAACCACTACCCTGCTAGTTCAATTTCTCATCCGATTCCTACTGGATTACTGCATCAGCCTCCTCTCTGATCTTCCATCCTCCTGTCTCTCCCCACTCCAATCTGTACTTCACGCTGCTGCCCAGATCATCTTTGTGCAGAAACGCTCTGGGCATGTTATTCCCCTCCTCAAAAATCTCCAGTGGCTACCAATCAACCTACGCATCAGGCAGAAACTCTTCAGTCCTGGCTTCACGGCTCTCCATCAGCTCGCCCCCTCCTACCTCAACTCCCTTCTTTCCTTCTACAGCCCAGCCCGCACCCTCCAATCCTCTGCCGCTAACCTCCTCACTGTGCCTCGCTCTCACCTGTCCCGCCATCGATCCCCGGCCCACGTCATCCCCCTGGCCTGGAATGCCCTCCCTCTGCACATCCGCCAAGCTAGCTCTCTTCCTCCCTTCAAAGCCCTACTGAGAGCTCACCTCCTCCAGGAGGCCTTCCCAGACCGAGCCCCCTTTTTCCTCTTCTCCTCCCCATTCCCCTGCCCTACGCTTCTCCTTCCCCTACCCACAACATCTGTATATATGTTTTTACAGATCTATTGCTCTATTCATTTTACTTGTACATAATTACTCTTCTATTTATTTTGTTAATGATGTGCATTTAGCTTCAATTCTATTTGTTCTGACGACTTAACACCTGTCCACATGTTTTGTTTTGTTGTCTGTCTCCCCCTTCTAGACTGTGAGCCCGTTGCTGGGTAGGGACTGCCTCTATATGTTGCCAACTTGTACTTCCCAAGGGCTTAGTACAGTGTTATGCACTCAGTAAGTGCTCAATAAATACGATTGAATGAATGAATGAATAAACAAGAGGGAACAATGGGAGAGACAAAGAAGGGGGAGAAGGACGATGGGCAGGGAGAAATTGGGCAGAACCTGGAAACCAAGGCTTGAGTGGTCAGAGGATGGTGAGAGGCTGCTGTAGGGCTGGTGGTGGTCCCACAAAGACAGGGCAGCCAGGACCAAAGTGTAGAGGAGCAGGATTACCCAGAAATCATTGCTACATAAAAAAAGAAGTTAAGTGACTTGCCCAAGGTCATCCAGCAGACAAGTGACAGAGCCAGGATTAGAACCCTGGTCTTCTGACTCCCAGGCCTGTGATCTTCCCACAAGACCACAATGCTTCTTTTTTTACCTCTCTCTCTGTCTCTCTACCTCTATCTCCCTTTCTTCCCTCTCTCCCATTCTGTTTGGTTTCTTTTCTTTGTGTCTCTCTTCCTATTTCTCCCTCTCCTAGTCTACCTCCCTTTCTATCTCTCCACCTGTCTCTATATTCACCTATCTGATGACCATCAACATATTGTATTGTTTCTGCCTTTGGTTCTGTCTCAAACTTCACTCTTCTTCTCTATTACTCTGTCTTAATGCCTCTAACCTTCTCAATTTCTCTGGGTTTCTATAGCTTTCAATTTATATTTCTTTGACTTTCTTTTCTTGTCTCGGACCTTTTGTTTCTATTTCTCCGTGGGTCCGTAGTCGTAGTAGCAGTACAGTAGTAATAGTAGCAGCAACAGCAGTAGTAGTAGTGGTAGTAACACTCATAGTAGTAATAGTGCTAGTAGTTATATTAACATCTGTCTTCCTTCTAGAATGTAAGCTGATTATGGGCAGGGACATATCTACTAATTTAATTGTAGTGTACTCTCTCAAGCACAAAGAACAGTGCTCTGTACATAATAAGCTCTCAGTAAATACCACTGATTGATTGAATGATGATAGTAGTAGTAATAATAACAATTTTGGTATTTGTAAAGTGCTTACTATGTGCCAGGCACTGTTCTAAGCACTGGGGTAGATACGGGGTAACCACGTTGTCCCATTTGGAGCTCGAAGTTTTAATCCCCATTTTACAGATGAGGTAGTTGAGAAACAGAGAATTTAAGTGGCTTGCCCAAGATCACACAACAGACAAGTGGTGGAGGCAGAATTATAATCCATGTCCTCTGATTTCCAAGCTCGTGCATTTTCCACTCTTCTACAAAGCCAAACTGCTTCTCACCACTACTTCTCATTATATTACTACTGTAGAGTAATTGTGATAGTAGTAATATAGTACTCATTATGGGTAGGAATTGTATCTGCTAATCTGTTGTATTGTAGTCTCTCAAGCACTTAGAACAGCGCTCTGTACATGGTAAATGCTCTATAAATACCATTGATTGATTTATTCATTGATAGTATAGTAGTACCAGTAGTAGTAGTAGTAGTACTAAAGGAAGTAGTGTAGACTGTTAGACTAGTACTACAGTACTAGGAGTACAAGTACTACAGTCTAGACTAGTACTAGACTGTGTAGTAATTAGTACTTCTAGACTGTAAGCTCGTTATAAGGTAGGGATTGTCTCTATCTGTTGCCGAATTTTACTTTCTAAGCACTTAGTAAGCGCTCAATAAATAGAATTGAATGAACGAATTAGTAATATGTTCCATATCCACAAGGAGATTTCAGTCAGTCAGACAATCATATTTATTGAGCACTTACTGTTTGGAACACTTTAAGAAGTACTCAGGAGAGTGCAATACAACAATAAACACACACATTCTCTGCCCACAATGAGTTTTCAGTCTAGGCAGGGAGGCAAACATAAAAAATATTTGCTACAGAAATGGTCAAAATAAATCAATCAAACAGACATCTACACTTAAATGTGAAGGAGGGCATCAGTCGTTCCTAAATAATAGAATTGGCAGAAGGGATGATATGGCTCGACATGCTGGGAAATCAATCCGGAAAAGCTTGTTGGAAGAGAAAGGATTTTAGGAGAAATTTGAATGTAACAACAATACTACTACTAATAATAATAACAGTACTTGTTAAGCACTATCTACGTGCCTAATACTGTTCTAAGCGCTGAGGTACATACAGGTTGATTAGGTTGGACACAGTCCCTGTCCCACATGAGGTTCATATTTTTAATCCCCATTTTACAAAATCCCCATTTTACAATTTAAGTCAAACTGTCATTGACATAACTGAGGTGCAAAAGTGAAGTGGGTTGGCGAACGTCACACAGCAGATAAGTGGCGAAGCCAGTATTAGAACCCAGGTATTTCTGACTGCCAGGCCCGGGTTTTTTTCTGCTATGTTATACTGCTTCTTACATCTGTGCTTTTCTCAGGATTATTCTTCTTCCCTCGAACATATCTCAAACAGCATGACCAATGCCACCAAGGTGGTGGGATTACTCCCGTATGGATGCTCGGCGATCCAGGAACTGCAGCTGGTCCATGTCACACTGTTCCTCCTGGTCTACCTGGAGGCCCTGATGGGGGCTGTCCTCTTCATCGCTGTCACCGTCCTCGACCAGCGCCTCCATTCCTCCATTTATTTCTTCCTTAAGCACCTGTCCTTATTTGATTGCTGCCTCATTTCTGTCACCGTCTCTAAGTCCATCATCAATCAATCAATCAATCAATCATATTTATTGAGCGCTTATTTTGTGCAGAGCACTGTACTTAGAGCTTGGGAAATACAAGTTTGCAACACATAGAGATGGTCCCTACCCAACAGTGGGGCTCACAGTCTAGAAGGGGGAGACAGAGAACAAAACAAAACATATTAACAAAATAAAATAAATAGAATAGATATGGACAAGTAAAATGTATAAATAAATAGAGGAATAAATACGTACAAACATATATACATATATACAGGTGCTGTGGGGAAGGGAAGGAGGTAAGGCGGGGGATGGAGAGTGGGAGGAGGGGGAGAGGAAAGAGGGGGCTCAGTCTGGGAAGGCCTCCTGGAGGAGGTGAGCTCTCAGTAGGGCCTTGAAGGGAGGAAGAGAGCTAGCTTGGCAGATGTGGGGACAGAGGGCATTCCAGGCCAGGGGGATGACATGGGCCGGGGGTCGACGGCGGGACAGGCGAGAACGAGGCACGGTGAGGAGATTAGCGGCAGAGGAGTGGAGGGTGCGGGCTGGGCTGTAGAAGGAGAGAAGGGAGGTGAGGTAGGAGGTGGCGAGGTGATGGAGAGCCTTGAAGCCCAGGGTGAGAAGTTTATGCCTGATGCATAGGTTGATTGGTAGCCACTGGAGATTTCTGAGGAACTCCAACTCCATGACCAGCTCATCATCAACTCCATGACCGACTGTAGTGAAGTCTGTTTTGAGGGCTGTGTAGCCCAGGTCTTTTTGGTTATTCTCTTCATAGCTTCAGAGCTGTTCAACCTCAAGGCGATGTTCTATGATAGCTATGCCGCCATCTGCTGCCCCCTGTGCTCTGGGGCCATCATGGACCGAGGGGCCTTTGGGAAAATGACCACGGCCTTTTGGCTCAGCCGGGGGCTCTTCAGGGCGATGTACTCAGCCGGGATGTTCACGGTAAATTTCTGCGAGTCCAACCTGATGCATCAGTTCTTCTACAACGTTCCCTCCTTACTGAACATGTCCTGCTCCAAAATGCACGTTGTCATCGACATCAGCGTGGTCATCGGCATTGGCTTTAGTTTTGTCTCCTTCGTCTCCATCGTTGTCTCCTTCGTCCAGATCTTCTCAGACGTGCTGAGGTTCCCGTCAATCGAGAGTCGGGCCAAAGCCTTCTCCACATGCCTACCCCACCTGGCAGTCATTGCCGTTTTTCTCTCGACCGGAGCCTTTGCTTACCTTAAGTCCGTGTCAGGCTCCCCCTCGACTCTGGAGCTGCTGGTGTCCCTGTTTTACTCGGTGTTGCCCCTCACCCTGAACCCACTCATCTACAGTATATGGAACAGGGACATGCAGGCTGCCTTGGGGAGGCTGCTGGGTGTGAGAGGATAATCCAGAGAAACAGGGATATGAAGTTCGCTCTGAGGAACGTTTTGAGCTAACGCCCATTTCACAGGAGTCAATCCTTTCTAAATCACCTTGCCCCTGTTTTCCTACCAAAACACAGCCCACACACTCTACTTCTCTAATTCCAGACTACTCACTATACCTCGACATAATCCATCTCCCCATCGACCCCTCGCCTAAGTCCTGCCTCTGGCCTGGAACGCCCTCTCTCTTTGTGTCCAACAGACAATGACTCTCCCCACCTTCAAAGCCATATTGAAGGTGGATCTCCTCCAGGAGGCCTTCCCTGATTAAGCCTTCTTCATCCACTCCCTTCTGCGTCGCCCTTGCAGTTGGATTTGCAGCCTTTATTCACCCCACCCTCTGCCCCACACCACTTATGCCCATATCTGTCATTTATTTATTGGTATTAATGTCTGTCTCTCTCTCTATACTGTAAACTCATTGTGGACAGGGAACATGTCTACCAAATCTGTTTTATTGCAGTCTCCCAAATTCTTAGTACATTGTCTGGCACATAGTAAGTGCTTAATAAATATGATTGATTGATTGCTACTACTCCCAAAATGGCCACCCCTTGTTGCATCCTAAAATGGGTGCTGCACCAGATCTTTCTAAAATTGCTTCTGGTCATGCTTGCCACCAGAGTTTGCAATAAAGTTCTTGAAGGTCATTCAGTGCCCATCCCCTGCCATACTGCCATTCCTTAGAACAAAGCTCATCAGGAGAGGAGCCCACTTAGATTTCATTCCTCCAGCCATTCTCTGCTTCCCTCCTCTACCCTCCCCCCATTTTTAAAAAATGGCATTTGTTAAGTGCTTACTATATGCCAAACAGTGAATTAAGCACTGGGGTAGACAAAAAGTAATCAGATCACACATGGTTTTCACAGTAAAAGGGAAAACAGGTATTGAATCCTTATTTTTCAGAAGAGGGAACTGAGGCACAGGGAAGTGAAGGTCACACAGCAGAGCAGAGGTGGAGCTGTAATTAGCAATCCGGTCCACTGACTTCCAGTCCCGATCTCTTTCCACAGGTTCTAGTGTGGCTCAGTGGAAAGAGCATGGGCTTGGGAGCCAGAGGTCATGTGTTCTAATCCTGGCTCTGCCACTTGTCAGCTGCGTGACTTTGGGCAAGTCACTTAACTTCTCTGGGCCTCAGTTACCTCATCTGTAAAATGGGGATTAAGACTGTGAGCTCCACGTGGGACAACCTGATCACCTTATATCCTCCCCAGTGCTGAGAACAGTGCTTCGTACATAGCAAGCACTTAACAAATACCATCATTATTATTTCCATTAGGCCATACTGCATCTGATGAGATATTCAGATGGTCCTAATTCCCGGAATGAAATGAGGTTTAAATTTCCAGTGTTTTTATTAATCCCAGAAAGGGAATGATGAATAGTCCATTGAAGTTGTTCTAGGAAGCAGTCCCAGAGATGAAACCACGTGGAACTGGGCAGATATTTAGGTTGTGTGGGCTGGGACAACAGGGAGCCCACGATCCCTGCCTTCTGATATCCCCGGACAGTCAGCTGTCTCAGCGGAGCCCTGGGCCTATTATTCCCATCGGGAATCCCCCAGGAAATAACCCAGTCTTCATCTGAGAGGACAGCACGGCCAACCGGAGAGCCAAGGAGGGGAGGGAGGATTCTGACAGCTCCCACCGCATACACAGACCTTCCTGTCACTGCCACCAGTGTCGAGGACCAACAAGATAAAAATAAATGTGCCACTTGCTAAGCGTTTAGTAGGTTCCAAGAACTGTTGGTACGTGTTGTGGCAGACACAAGACTGTATCTAGACTGTAAACTCGTTGTGGAAAAATAATCTGCCTGCTTATTTGTGTATTGTACTCTCCAAAGATCTCAGTATGTTGCTTTGCACCCAGTAAGTCCTCAGTAAATTCAATTGAATAATGAATGAATGAACAATCAGATCAGGAACAGTCTGAGATGAAGTGAGCCTCTTTCTCAGCAAAGATTGGTGCTCTCTAGCCCAGAACAGTCCTGTTGACCCCAGAGAGGAGCAGGGGAGAGGTGACGGGGAGAAAAGGGAAATTTCTTCTGATCCTGCACATTCTTTGGCTGATGTGAGTTAAATAAAGGTGACCCAGTTCCCAGTCCAGATCAGAAGAGGAATCTAAGAGAGGAAGAATTTCTCCATGTGCTAAGGGCAGGGAAATCGTCTGATAATTTTGTTATATTTTACTCTTCCAAAAGTTTATTCCGGTAGTATGCACATAGTAACTGCTCAACAAATCCTAATGACTGATTGACTGATTGTCTATTACTGGGTCCCTGAAGACATATGAAGGTTAGTATAGTTAGTAATAATATTAGTAGTATGAATCAATAATATATATGAAGATTAAGAATAGTTGCAACATTAGGAGTATCAATCAATCATTGTCTAGATCTATCGATCAATCATATTTATTGAGCATTTACTGTGTGCAGAACACTCTAAGATGCATTTAGGAGAGTAAAATATAACAGAGTTAAAAGACATGTTCTTTTCTCACAACAAGTTTGCAATCTAGAGGGGGAATTTATAGTCTACAGATATATATGTTCGTATTTTCATAGATATATGAAGATTAGTAATAATAATAATGGCAGTATCAATCAATCAATTGTATTTATTGAACACTTACTGATCTCAGAGCACTGTACTAAACCTGTGAGAATCTGGGTTGGTAGACCCAATTCCTGATCACAAAGACCTTACAGTCTAGTAATCGCTGTTTCACCCTCCTTGTGAGCAGGGAATATATCTACCAATATGTTGTATTGAATTCTCCCAAGTGCTTAAGACAGTGCTCTGTACATGGTAAGTGCTTAATAAATACCATTGATTTACTGATAAGGGAAGACAGATATTAAAGTAAATTAAAGATATGGGAAGCAGTAGAGAATAAGAATAGGGATATAATAATAATAATAATAACAATAATAGTAATGGAATTTCTCAAGTGCTTACTATGTGCCAATCACTGTTCTAAGAGCTGGGGGTAGATGCAAGGTAAGCAGGTTATCCCACATGGGGCTCACAGTCTAGATTCTCATTTTACAGATGAGGTAACTGATGTTAAGTGGCTTTCCCAAGGTCACACAGTGGACAAGAGGTGGAGGCAACATTGGAACCCACATCCTCTGACTCCCAAGCCCGTGCTCTTTCCGTGCTCTTATGCTGCTTCGCATGTAAGCCATCCTTCTCATATAAGTGCTGTGGGGCTGAGGTATCCAAGTGCTTATGAGGTACAGACCTCAGTTTGTAGGCGAACCAGGAGGGAGTGGAAGTAGAGTGATGGCATGAGAGTTTAGTCAGGGAGGGCTACTGAGAGGAGGTACGATTTTAATAAGGCTTTGAAGCCGGGGAGAATGATCACCCGTTGGCTATGAAGGAGGAGGGAATTCCAGGCCGTCTTGGGGCTGCCATTCCACTCCTGGAGTTCTCACTAGGGAAATTGCTCTGAGATTCCCAGTTCACCAAGTGTGGTTGCTGTGATCATCAGTACGTGATCTCACCGTGACTATGTGGGGATCACATTCCTAGGTGACCCTTTGGCAGGGTGACACACCCATAACCAACTCTAGCCCTTGGAGATGACTAGAGGGAAGCCATGATAGTTCAGGCCTCTCTCCACATGAACCCCTCTCTGAAAGAGCCAATCCCTACCTAACCCAGCCCAAGAGATGGCCAAGCAAAGACACCAGCAATTACCATCTCCCCTCCAGGACACCTGGGACCCAGCTTTCATGGTGATCTCTTCATGTCAGCAGAGCTCAACCCAGACCACGATTTGGCCAGAGAGGGAAAGGAACAATGAGGAAAACTACTTTTGGACTGGCCTCCATGTTAAAAGCAGCCTGGAGATGCCCCGAAGCAGCAAAGACTCTATGTTTGGGGCTCTGGGTTAGAGATCAGGTGGGGCTCACCTCTCTGACCCAGATCACAAGCCTGGGGAGGAGAAGGGTAACATCAACCTCCGAGCGCAAAATCCTACTGAAGAGGCAAAGGGCCGTACAGTCAATTGTTATGGGTAAAGTTCGGGTCACGGCTGAGGGCTCTGGGAAACAGAGGAGTCACAGGAAAGAGAACAATTCAGGGGATTGAAGGCAACTACCAGAATCAAATGGAGCCAAGCAACCTTCCGTAGGGAGACTGAGGGTCTGTCCTTGAGCATGATGGGAAATGCCCTGATCCTCTCTCCCAAGACATCAGTTAGGGAAAGTGCAGAGCCCAAGCCCTGGCCCTTAGTGTCCTTGAGCCAGAGGCCGGGCAGGAGAGGGAGCCTCAACCCCTCCTCCCTCAGGGCCCTGAACTCAGAGACCGAGTTACCCCAGATGGCAGCTCCTCTGTAGCCCACCTACAGAGAGGAGGGTGTGGGGAGCAGGTCTTGGCGCCTGTTTCTCTCCCACCTCCCCATTAGACTTTGAGGTAGAGTACTGCCCCTACCCCGGCTTCAAGCATCTGCTCACCTCAGGAACTTCTTTGAGTTTCTCCACTATATTTGCCAAACCCTGCTTTGCAATTTCATTTGCTCAAACCCACGGGGATGTGTGTCCAGAACAGCCACTCCACTGCATTGGGAATCATCTGGCCCCGGCCTGGGGTGTTCTCCCAGATAACAAGGCATGTGGCAGCAGCCATCATGGTAGGAATCCAGCCTAGAGGAAGCAAGAGTCCTGGAGGCCATGGGACAAACACCCCAGTGATCCACAGGAGCATCCAGGCCTGACATCTGATTCAGATCTGCCCCTGAATCCCTGTTGGTTGTCCCTGACAGGATTTCCTTCTCCTTTTATACTGCCATTGCAATAAAATTGGGGTTGAGAAAAATGTTGGATGATGAAAACAACAATCTTGAACTACTGTACCGGAGATCATTTCCTCTGCAACTGCTCTCAGATATTCCTGGCAGGCCACAGTCGAATCATGTAGCTCTTGGGGACAACGTTGCAGCCAAGATGACCGGTACCAGAGGCCATAATGTCTGTCTCCCTGCTTCTAGACTGTGAGCCCGTTGTTGGGCAGGGATTGTCTCTATTTGTTGCTGAATTGCACTTTCCAAGCGCTTAGTACAGTGCTCTGCATACAGTATGCATTCAGGAAATATGATTGAATGAATGAATGAAAGAAGAAAGATCTCTGTGGGCACCATGGTCTTCCTCTTGGTTCTCTGGTATACGGGGAGGAAGGAGGCCCAGGCACTATAGAATACCAGCATAATGAACATGATGAACTTGGCCTTGTTGAAGGTGTCAGTCAGCCTCCTCCTGCCTGGCCAGAAAAGCCACAGTGAAACTCACCAGAGTCAGTTCAAAGATATTCCTAGAATTACAGCTTCTTCTGACTTCCCCAGTTTCATTCATTCAGTTAGTCAGTCATATTTATTGAGTGCTTACTGGGCGCAGAGCACTGTACTAAGCACTTAGTAATAGATCCAAAAGGTATCCCCAGTCTGAGGCAAATCATTTCAGGTTCAGAACAGTTCTGGAGGACACTACGGCCAGACAGACTCATCTTCTCTGCCCCCAGAGCAAGGCCAACTCTTATCCCCTTATCCCTGCAGTCAATCAGTGGCATCTACTGAACAGCTTCTGTTCACAGAACACTCTTCTAAACCCTAGGGAGTGAACAATACAGTTGGTAGACACCCTCCCTGCCCACAAGCAGCCTACAGTCTAGTCAGTGAGATAATCAAGAAAAGCAATTACAAACAGGAGAAGCAACAGAAGATGCATATACGAGGGCTCTGGAGTGAATATCAAAGTGCTAGGGAGAAAGTACACAAGTGAAAAAGAGAGGCAGAAGGGAGTACTACAGTGGGGAGGTGAGAGGTTAGTCAAGGAAGGTTTCCTAGAGGAAATATGATTTTAATAGAGCTTTAAAGCTTGGGAGAGCTATAGGCTATTAGATATGAAAAGGGATGGAATTTCCAGTCGAGAGAGAGGACGTGAACAAAGAGCGAGCTGCGAGAGAAATAAGGTGGAATACAGTAAATAACTTCCCTTTAGAGGAGTAAAGTGTATGGACTAGGTTGCAGTGGGATATTAGAAAGGATAGGTAGGAGGGGGAGGGTTGATTGATTGTTTTAAAGCAGATAGCAAAAAGTTTCTGTTCGATGCAGAGAACGATGGGCAACCCCTGGGGTATTTTGAGGGGTTGGTGGCTCTTATCTCTCCGGCCGTTCATTCTCAGTCTCCTTTGCGGGCTCCTCCTCCCCCTCCCATCCCCTTACTGTAGGTGATCCTCAAGGGTCAGTTCTTGGTCCCCTTCTGTTCTCTATCTACACTCACTCACTTGGTGAACTCATTCGCTTCCATGGCTTCAACGATCTTCTCTACGCTGATGACACCCAAATCTACATCCCTGCCCCTGCTCTCTCTCCCTCCCTCCAGGCTCGCATCTCCTCCTGTCTTCAGGACATCTCCATCTGGATGTCTGCCCGCCACCTAAAACTCAACATGTCCGAGACTGAACTCCTTGTCTTCCCTCCCAAACCCTGCCCTCTCCCTGACTTTCCCATCACTGTTGACGGCACTACCATCCTTCCCATCTCACAAGCCCACAACCTTAGTGTCATCCTCGACTCCGCTTTCTCGTTCACCCCTCACATCCAAGCCATCACCAAAACCTGCCGGTCTCAGCTCCGCAACATTGCCAAGATCCGCCCTTTCCTCTACATCCAAACCGCTACCCTTCTCGTTCAAGCTCTCATCCTATCCTGTCTGGATTACTGTATCAGCCTCCTCTCCAATCTCTCATCCTCCTCTCTTCCCACTTCAATCCATACTTCACACTGCTGTCCGGATTGTCTTTGTCCAGAAATACTCTGGGCATGTTACTACCCTCTTCAAAAATCTCCAGTGGCTACCAATCAATGTACGCATCAGGTAGAAACTCCTCACACTCGGCTTCAAGACTCTCCATCACCTCGCCCCCTCCTACCTCACCTCCCTTCTCTCCTTCTACAGCCCAGCCCGCCACCCTCGGCTCCTATGCCGCTAACCTCCTCACTGTGCCTTATTCTCTCCTGCCCGCTGTCGACCCCCGGCCCACATCTTCCCCCTGGCCTGGAATGCCCTCCCTCCACATATCGGCCAAGCTAGCTCTCCTTCTCCCTTCAAAGCCTTATTGAGAGCTCACCTCCTCCAGGAGGCCTTCCCAGACTGAGCCCCCTCTTTTCTCTCCCTCTCCCCATCACCCGTCCTACCTCCTTTCCCTCGCCGCAGCACCTGTATATATTATTGCTGTATTTATTTTACTTGTACATATTTACTATTCTATTTAGTTTGTTAATGATGTGCATCTAGCTTTAATTCTATTTATTCTGATGACTTGACACCTGTCCACATGTTTTGTTTTGTTGTCTCTCTCCCCCCTCTAGACTGTGAGCCCGTTGTTGGGCAGGGATTGTCTCTGTTGCTGAATTGTACTTCCCAAGCGCTTAGTACAGTGGTCTGCACACAGTAAGCGCTCAATAAATACGATTGATTGAATGAATGAATGAATGAAAATGATCCGGACCGCCTTGTTGAGTATGGACTGGAGTGGGGAAAGCCTGGGGGCAGGGAGGTCAATGAGGAGGCTGAGCCTCCTTGGAGGATAAGACATATGCTTGGACCTTTATGGATGCAATTTGGCCAGAGATGAAGGGGCAGGTTACAGAGATGCTGTGAAGGGAGAACGGACAAGAGTTAGTGAATGATTGGAGATGCACACTGAAAGGCAAATAATGAGTTTTGGGAGCCCCAGAACTTCCTTCACCAACAGACACCACCCAGTGATCGCCTCCTGGGAAAGCTGCCAACATGACAGGCTTCAGGAACTTCTATGAACTGAGCAGGCGCTCAAAGTGTATAGGATCCATTCATTCATTCATTCCTTCAATCAAAGTTATTGAGCACTTACTGCGTGCAAACCACTGTACTAAGCACTTGGGAGAGTAAAATGTAACAGTAAACAGACGTTCCCTGCTCACAGTGAGCTCACAGTCTAAAAGGGGGATACTAATAATTGCACTTTCTAAGCACTTACAATGTGTCAAGCACTGTACTAAGTGCACTAAATACAAGGTAATCAAATGGGACGAAGACCATGTTTCTCATGGGACTCATAGTCTTAATCCCCATTTTACAGTTGTGGTGACTGAAGCACAGAGAAGTTTAGAGACTTACCCAAGTGTTAGAGCTGGGATTAGAACCCAGTTCCCTCTGACTTCAAGGCCAGTGCTCTATCCACTAGGCCATGTTGCTTTCCCAATCCAGACTCCCTTCCCTTTACCTGCTCCTACAGAAAGATTCCCAGGCTGTGTCCTAATAGTAATTAATCACTATGGAATTTGTTGTTTGCTTATTATGTTCTCAGCACTGGACTAAGCACTGGAAGAGATAAAAGATGATTATTCTGGAAAAGTCTCTGTCCCACATAGGTCTCACAGCCCATCTCCCTGAGTCTAACCACAGTTCTAGGGCCCATCTCTAAAGCAACCAATTGAGTTGGGGATTGGCAGTGTCTCAGCCTGAAGTATTCTGGGAAAAGCAGTGGAGGTGTGGACATGGGATGAAGCTGGTGTCATCCTTCTGCACATGCATAAAAGGGATAAGGGGCAATGTCCCCAGAGTCTGGTACTGGTTGTAAATATTGTTATCTTTTTCTTTCCAATAAAGTGGAAGCACCCTGTGGTCCAGGAATGTATCATTTCATTACTCTGCATTTCCCAACATCCTTGTGTAGTACACCTCTCATTCACTTACTAGTAATTATAATTGGGGTATTCATTCATCACAATGTATGAAAAACACTGTAGCAATCACTGGGGTAGATACAAGATAATCAGATGGGGCACAGCCCCAGTACCACATGGGGGCTCATGGCTAAAAGTGGAAGGGAGAATAGGTAATTAATCTTCAATCAGTGCTACTTATTGAGCACTTAATTTGGGTAACATACTATACTAAGCATTTGGGAAACTACAGTACAGGTGGTAGGCACAATCCATGATCCTCAATCCTATTTCACAGCTAAGGATCCAGAAAATCAGAGAAGTTAAGCAACTTGTCTAAGGTCAAGCCATAAGCAAGAGAGAGAGACAAATTTAGAATCCAGGTCCCCTGACTGCCAGGCATGCGCTCTTTCCAAAGGCCACACTGCTTCTTGATAAGAGATCTGGCACCCATCATCAAGGTGATTCACTGTCTGAGAAATCAGGAGGGGCAGGGAACCGGAGTCTAGCCTGGCTCGGAAAGAATGAGCACAACTCTGGATGGCCACGCTCCAACTCGGGAAGACCCAAGCCCCTGCTGTAGTTGAGAGGAAGAACCACAGATGATAAAAATCCATCCAGTCCTACCTGTTTCTGTCCAATTTTCCCACAGGTCTGTGGTCTGGAGCTCATGGCCCAGAGTGCATGCCACACTCAAGTTTGCTTTGTGAGTGCAGGTGGCCTCCCCCTTAGCCCATGGTGGGAATGTGCCCTGAGACTCTGTCTAGCCCCTCGCCTCAGCTACGCAAGACGTTCTCCTTGCCTGGAGGTGCAGGATGAGGCTGTGGATGAGCGAGAGTTGGGGACTGGGTTGACCAGGCCGAGTGGGGGATTGGCTGGCTAGGGTGAAGGGCAGGACTGGGATGAATAATAATAATAATAATGATAAAGGTACTGGTTAAGCACTTATTTTGTGCAAAGCACTGTTCTATCGAATCCGGTTCTGCAGCACACAGTTAGGCACCAGTAACTGGCTCTTCCTGAGAAACATTTTGGACTTTTAACTGGGTTGTGTCTGAACAGAAAATCTGCTACTGTACAATTCTTTCCTGATGCTGGACCAGCCTCATCCAGAGCTGGTCCCAGGAAAGTCTTAGTAGCAATTATTATAATTAAGGTATTTGGTAAGCAGTTACTGTGTACCAAGCACTGTTCTAAGCTCTGGGGTAGGTACAAGATAATCAGATGGCCCCAAGTGGGGTTCACAGTCTTGATCCCCATTTTACAGTTAAGGTAACTGAGGCACTGAGAAGTTAAGTGGCTTGCCCAAGGTCACACAGCAGAAAAGTGGCAGAGCCAGTATTAGAACCCACGTCCTCTGACTCCCAAACCCGGGCTCCTTCCACTAAGCTGCTCTGCTTCTCTTAATTATGGTATTTGTTAAGCTCTAACTATGGACCAAGCCCTGTGCTAAGCGCTGGAGTAGATACAAGGTAATCGGCTTGTCCCAAATGGGGCCCACAGTCTTAATCCCCATTTGACAGATGAGGTTACTGAGGTACTGAGAAGAGAAGTGGCTTGCCCATGGTCACAAAGCAGACAAGTAGCAGAGCTGGAAAAAGAACCCACGTCCTCTAACTCCTAAGCCCGTGCATGCTCTTTCCTAAGAACCCACGTACTCTAACTCCTAAGCCATGCTGTCTTGGTTCATCATTATAGCTGAGGCAGCCCAGATCTGAGAGGTGCAGTTTGGGAGGGCAATTTAGGGGTGAGAAGTTCAGGCTCACGTCACAATTGGACTCTGTGCTATGTTGTTAGAGAAAACATAAGAGAGATGGAGCTGCTATCTCAGGCAGTGACGTTGAGGCATTGTCTGTTTTGGTGCCAGGTACACTCAATGTAGGAAGCAGGGTGACCTCACAGCTTAGGTCAGGATGTGGGGAGTGGCCTCCTCCCAGAGGGCTGTCTTTCCTGGCTACAGTAGCCTCTGCTTTGGGGTACCAGGGAAGGGAGTCTGGGAGGCTCAGGCTCAGTACCTGACACTTAATGACCTTATCACTCTTCCAGCCTCCTGCCTGATGCCCCCTACTGACCTCGCTGTGACAGACGAGATAGAAACCGGTGACAAGGGAAATATTCCTGAGAGGCCCCACCCCCACCCCCACCACCACAACCACCTCTAACTCTATCCTTGAGCCTGGAGCAGAACTAAACCAAGTTTAGTTGTTTTCTGAGGAAGGACCCAGTCTCCCTCTCTCCTTCCCATTTTATCGGGTCCCAGCCTGAGCCCGTGGCCTTCGTAGAGCCGGAGAGCTCTGAGGACTGTTTCTGCCCGGGAGCTCCACACCTGCGTCTGTGCAACTTCTACCAAAACACAGACTGGAAATAAACTTGTCATCTTCTCTGCCGACGCTGGCTCATCAGGAGGATGAAGACAGGAGTGGGAGGGAGTTGTTTCACTAGTCAACAGTGTCAGTCCCATGCTTGATGATGGGGTTGGCAGCGATTGCATCAGGCAGGAAGCTGGGAGAGGTGACAAGTTCAGAAAGTTTCAGGGCGAATGATGAGTTGAGAATTTACCGATTCCCATCCCCAGTCCTCCCCAGCAGAGGACCCTATAGCCAGTTTGGGCAACCCCACAACACGCAGGGCGAGGTGGGGAGAGGAAGATTCTTGGTTTGGCCTGAGCTATGGGGGGTTACCCTGATTCCCTCATCCCCGACTCTCCCAGCACTAATACAGACAGCATTTTCTGATTCTTACAGTCTAGCCCTATAGACTATATGCACCTTGTAGGCAGAGAACATGTCGAATAACTCTGTACATTGTACCAATTGCTTAGTTCACTGCTCTACACACAGTAAGTTTTCAATAAATAAAACTGATGGATTCACTGAATGATTGATTCGTTCTAACCTGCTCATGCTTCCCCTATCCTAAACAAACCCTACCTTGCTCCCATGACTCCCTCCAGTTATCTTCCTCTTACCATCCCTCTCCAAACTCCTTGAAGAAGCTGTTTACATCTGCTGCCTCCACCTCCTCTCCTCCAATTCTCTCCTTGCCCCCATCCAATCTGGCTTTCACTAGCTGTGTTCATAGCAATTGTCTTCTTAAAGGTAGACAATGATCTCCGTCTTGCCAAATCCAATGGCTTCTACTCCATCCTAATATTCCTCCACCTTTCATCTGCCTTCGACACTGTCAACCACCACCTTCTCCTGAAAATATTATCGAACCTTGGCTTCACTGACACTGTCCTCTCCTGGGCCTCCTCCTATCCCCTTGGTCGCTCTTTCTCAGTTTCTTTCATGGGCTACTCCTGTCCCTACCACCCCCTAAATGTGGGAGTTCCTCAAGGTTCAGGTCGGGGTCCTCTTCTATTCTCCATCTAAGTTCACTCTCTTGAATTACTCATTCATTCCCTTGACTTCAACAACCATCGCTATGTGGATGTTTCCCAAATCTACTTCTCCAGCCCTGTTCTCTCTCCATCTCTGCAGTTCCACATTTCCTTCTTCTTTTAAGACATCTCTTCTTGGATATCCCACCAGCACCTGAAATTAAACGGATCCAAAACAGAACTCCTTTTCTTTAAAATGGTTTTTATTCAGCACTTATGTGCCTGACACTGTACTAGCACTAGAGTAGATACAAGATAATAAGTTCGGGAAAAAGTCTTAGCTCCAGATGAAGCTCAAATCTTCATCCCGATTTAAAAAGATGAGGTAACTGAAGTGACTTGCCTAGGCTCACACAGCAGAGAAATGGCATAACTGGGTTTAGAACTCAGATCCTTCTGATTCCCAGCCCTGTCCTCTATCCATTAAGCTGCACTGCTACTCAGTGGTTTTTCTACAGAACCAATCAGTCCATGTTTCCCCACTCCTCAAGAACCTCCAATGGTTGTCCATCCAACTCTTCATCAAACAGAAACTCCTTAGCAATGGTTTTGAAACACTCAATTACCTTGTCCCCTCCTGTCCCACCTCTGCAATTTTCTACTGCAACTCAACCTGCATATTTCTCTCCTCTAATGCCAACTTACTCTCTGTACCTTGGCATCAATTATCTCACAACAGACCCCCCTCGCCCATGGCCTACCTCCATCCTGGAATGTTCTTCTTCTTTATATCTGTCAACAATTAACCTTTTATACTTAAAAACATTATTAAAGGCAAATCTCCTCCAAGACCCCTTCTCTGACTGATCCCTCCCTTCCTGTTCTCCCATTCCCTTCTGTGTCACCCTGATTTATTCCCTTTTTTCCCTGCTCCCAACCCCACCGTACTTTTGTACATTTTTGTAATTTCTTCATTTATATTAATGTCTTTCTCTCCTTCTAGAATGTGAGGTTGTCATGGGCAGGGAATGTGTCTGTATATTGTTGTACTATACTCTCCCAAGTGCTTAGTACACTGCACACAGTAAATGCTCAATAAATCTGTTGAATGACTGATCACTATCTCTGTCCTCAAAGCCGTTATTACAAGCAGATCTCCTCCTAGAGGCCTTCCCTGCCTAGGCGTTCATTTCCTCTTCTCACTCTCCCTTCTGTGTCTCCTTTGTATTTGGATTTACAATCTTCACGAACACAACAGCACTTATGCATATATCCACAATTTATTCATCTGTGTTAATGTCTATCTCTCCCTGAAGACTGTAATCTTGTTGTGGGCAGGGAACATTTCTGCTAACTCTGATATACTGTATTCTCCCAATCACTTAGTACAGTGCTCAGCACACAGTAAACAATGCATTTGATCGATCGTTTGATCAATTGATCAGACTTTATAATGTTCTGTATAGAGGGGCCAGTCTTGGCAGCTGGATCTCAGACTTTGAATATGCTTTGTATAGGCTTCCTGAGATTTGCTGTTTTGGGGTCTGAATGGGCAGAAGGGGGAGGTTAGTAATAGTAAAGCATTTGATGAGAAGCAGAAACGGGACTGAAATTCAACTTGGGCTATTGTTACTTAATAAGTGAGTAAAACATACTGGCATCTGACATTCATTCATTCATTCATTCATTCATTCAATCGTATTTATTGAGCACGTACTGTGTGCAGAGCACTGTACTAAGCGCTTAGGAAGTACACGTCTGCAGCATATAGAGACGGTCCCTACCCAAAAAGAGGCTGATATCTACCCCAGTGCTTCAGTACAGTGCCTAAAAGTGTATAAACAGTGCCTGGAAAATAGTAAGGCCATTACACAAAGAAGAGTGGTAGCCCACATTGGGTCTCCAACAGTGCTCGGCACACACTAATAATAATAATAATGGCATTTGTTAAGCGCTTACTATGCACAAAACAATGTTCTAAGCGCAGGGGGGATAAAAGGTGATCAGGTTGTCCCACGTATTGAGCACAGTCTTAATCTCTTAGACTTCTCCTAGAGAAGCAGCGTGGCTCAGTGGAAAGAGCATGAGCTTTGGAGTCAGAGGTCATGGGTTCAAATCCAGGCTCTGCCAATTGTCAGCTACATGACTTTGGGCAAGTCATTTAACTTCTCTGTGCTTCAATTACCTCATCTGTATAATGGGAATGAAGACTGTGAGCCCCCCGTGGGACAACCCGATCACCTTATAACCTCCCCAGAGTTTAGAACAGTGCTTTGCACATAGTAAGTGCTTAATAAATGCTATTATTATTATTATTATTATTATTATTATTATTAATCCCCATTTTACAGATGTGGTAACTGAGGCTCAGAGAAGTTAAGTGACATTCCCAAGGTCACACAGCAGACATGTGGCAGAGCCGGGATTAGAACCCATGACCTCTGACTCCCAAGCCCGTGCTGTTTCCACTAAGACATGCTGCTTCTCTATAGGCTCTCAACAAATACTACTGTGTGTCCTAGTGGAAAGATCATCGGGCAGATTCAGGATTTTGTTTATCAATGAAAATGCATCTTTACAGAAAGCAATCCTGCTCTCAGGCAAATTTCCCCAAGTTAATACCAGTGCTCAGAGCTGATTTTGCCCTGGTTCATCAGGGATTTCTAGGACAGACCAGTCGGGAGGTGGGGCAGGGTTGTGCTTAGGACCCTGAAACAAGAGAAAGGGTAACTGGAGTGGGGAGTGGGAATTATGATTTGTGGAGTCAGTGGCAGTGTGGTGTTGGGTCCCCATAAGTGATGTTAGAGTTTATGGACTCAGTGGTGAGGTGGAGTGGGGCTGGATGGAAGGAAGGTGTTATAGTTTATGGAGTCAGTGGTAGGATGAGGAGGGGAAAGGGTGAGGGGTGGAAGTCATGGTTTATGGAGTCAGTTGTGGGGTGGAGTGGGCAGTCATGACATGAGTCAGTGAGTCAGTCTGTCATATTTATTGACTGCTTACTTTGCGCAGAGCACTCTACCAAGTACTTGGGAGAGTACAGCATAACAATATAATAGACCACCCACAATGCGCTTAGAGAGTAGAATGGGAGACAGGCAGTAATATGAATGAATAAAATTACAGATATGAACATAAGTATGGGATGGGGGGGATGAGTAAAAGGAAAAAGTCAAGGGGATGAAGAGAGAAGTGAGAGAAGAGGAAAGGAGGGCTTAGTCAGGGAAGGCCTCTTGGCAGAAGGTGAGGAGAGTAATTGTCTGTCTGATAAAAAGAGGGAGGGCATTCCTAGCCAGAGACAGAATGTGAGCAAGAGGTCGGCAGTGAGTTGGATGAGATCGAGGTACAGTGAGAAGGTTAGCGTTAGAGAAGCAAAGTGTGTGGGCTGGGTTGTAGTAGGAGAGTAGTGAAGTGAGGTGGGAGGGGACAAGGTAACTGAGTGCTTTAAAGATGATGGTAAGGAGTTTTTGTTTGATGCAGGGGTATCACATCAGCAATCATGAAGCACAACATAGGAACATAGCAGAAGCATTCTAGGCCCATATCCATAAGGAAAATGTTTCATCCGACTCTCACTGCTCTTTGCCTAGCACTCACTGCCCATATCTTCTCCTTCTCAATGGTCTTAGGACCCAAACCCGAAGGAAGTGATACAAATATCCCATCCTCCACCTGACTGCTTCTTTGTATAATTGGGTGCACCTCTCAGAAAGGTGGGCCAATCAGATGGTGTTCTGAAAGAGAAATGGTGTCATTCAGTAGGTCAAGACCCCTCCCATGTCTGAGAGGAGGTTGACTCTCATTACTGCGGGGAAGAAGACCCGCCCCTCCCTATGAGGTCAGAACCTCTGAAGCTGGGCTGCTCATGAACAGGACTGTGCTGTTTGGGTATAGGAAGGAGCAAAGAGACAGGGCTGGGGCAGGGCGCAGATGGGAAGACATGAGTCTGAGAAAAATGGTAGGACAGAGGGAGTAGTGGTGATTTCTCAGGCATTGTTCAAGACGTTTCATCTATTTCATATGTAGTTGTGGTGGAGTGGTTAAGGTGATGGACATGAAATCCAATAACAATAATAATAATTGCGGTATTTTGGAAATTGTGGTAGAGAAGCAGCATGGCTTAGTGGCAAGAATGAGGGCTTGAGAGTCAGAGGACCTGGGTTCTAATCCCGACGCTGCCACATGTCTGCTGTGTAACCTTGGGCAAGCCACTTAACTTCTCTGGGCCTCAGTTACCTCATTTGTAAAATGGGGATCAAGACTGTGAGCCCGAAGTGGAACAACCTGATTACCTCCAGATTACCTCCAGATTACCTCCAATCTGGATTCTGTCCCCTACATTCCTCGGACAGTGCCCTATCAAAGGTCACCAATGACCTCCTGCTTGCCGAATCCAACGGTTTATACGCTATCCTAATCCTCTTCGACCTCTCAGCTGCCTTCGACACTGTGGACCACCCCCTTCTCCTCAACATGCTATCCAAACTTGGCTTCACAGATTCCGTCCTCTCCTGGTTCTCCTCTTACTTCTCCGGTCGTTCAATCTCAGTCTCTTTTGCAGGCTCCTCCTCCCCCTCCCATCCACTTACTGTAGGGGTTCCTCAAGGTTCAGTTCTTGGTCCCCTTCTGTCCTCGATTTAAACTCACTCCCTTGGTGAACTCATTCGTTCCCACGGCTTTAACTATCATCTCTACGCTGATGACACCCAAATCTACATCTCTTCCCCTGCTCTCTCTCCCTCCCTCCAGACTCGCATCTGCTCCTGTCTTCAGGACATCTCCATCTGGATGTCTGCCCGCCACCTAAAACTCAACGTGTCCAAGACTGAACTCCTTGTCTTCCCTCCCAAACCCTGCCCTCTCCCTGACTTTCCCATCACTGTTGACGGCACTACCATCCTTCCCATCTCACAAGCCCGCAACCTTAGTGTCATACTCGACTCCGCTTTCTCGTTCACCCCTCACATCCAAGCCGTCACCAAAACCTGCCGGTCTCAGCTCCGCAACATTGCCAAGAACCGCCCTTTCCTCTACATCCAAACCGCTATCCTTCTCGTTCAAGCTCTCATCCTATCCTGTCTGGATTACTGTATCAGCCTCCTCTCCAATCTCATCCTCCTGTATCTTCCCACTTCAATCCATACTTCACACCGCTGCCCGGATTATCTTTGTCCAGAAACACTCTGGGCATGTTACTACCCTCTTCAAAAATCTCCAGTGGCTACCAATCAACGTACACATCAGGTAGAAACTCCTCACACTCGGCTTCAAGGCTCTCCATTACCTCGCCCCCTCCTACCTCACCTCCCTTCTCTCCTTCTACAGCCCAGCCCGCACCCTCCACTCCTCTGCTGCTAATCTCCTCACCGTGCCTCGTCGACCCCCGGTCCACGTCATCCCCCTGGATGCCCTCCCTCCCCACATCCACCAAGCTACCTCTCTTCCTCCATTCAGGGTCCTACTGAGAGCTCACCTCCTCCAGGAGGCCTTCTGAGATTGAGCCCTCTCCTTCTTCTCCCCCTCCTCTCTGTCACCATCCTCCCGCCTTACCTCCTTCCCTTCCCCACAGCACCTGTATATATGTATATATGTTTGTACGTATTTATTACTCTATTTATTTATCTATTTTACTTGTACATATTTATTCTATTTATTTTATTTTGTTAATATGCTTTGTTTTATTCTCTGTCTCCCCCTTCTAGACTGTGAGCCCAGTGTTCAGTAGGGACCTTTTCTATATGTTGCCAACTTCTACTTCCCAAGCACTTAGTACAGTGCTCTGCACATAGTAAGTGCTCAATAAATACGATTGAATGAATCAATGAATGAATGAATTACCTTTTATCTACCGCAGCACTTAGAAAAGTGCTTGGCATATAGTAAGCACTTAACAGATACCATGATTATTATTATCATTATTTGCTAAGTGCTTACTGTGAGTCAAGCATTGTTCTAAATCCTGGGGAAGGTACAAGATAATCATGGTAAAAACAATCCCTGTCCCATACAAGGCTCACCATCTAAGTAAGAAGGAGAATGGGTATTGAATCTCCATTTTACAGAAGAGTTCACTGACGAATGGAGAAGTTAAGTGATTCGCCCAAGGTCACACAACAGGTACATAGCAGAGTCGGAGTTAGAATCCATGTCCCCTGATTCCCATTCCCAGGCTCATTAATTGATTCATTCATTCAGTGGTATTTATTTATTTATTTATTCATTCATTCATTCAATGTGTAGGGACCGTCTCTAGATGTTGCCAGCTTGTACTTCCCAAGCGCTTAGTACTGTGCTCTGCACACAGTAAGCACTCAATAAATACGATTGAATGAATTAATGAATGAAATAAATAGAATTATAGATATGTACATATAATTAATGAAGAAAAATATATTTATAAATGTGTACATATATACAAAGTGCTGTGGGGCAGAGAGGGGGGCGTAGAGCAAAGGGCAACGGAGCAAAGGTCGGGACAATGGGGAGGGGAGGGGGAGAAGAGGAAAAGAGGGGGGTCTGGTTTGAGAAGGCCTCCTGGAGGAAGTGAGCTTTCAGTAGGGCTTTGAAGGGGGGAAGTGTGCTCATTTGGCAGGTTTGAGGAGGGAGAGAATTCCAGGCCAGAGGTAGGACATGGGCCAGGGGTCGATGGCAGGAGATGCAAGAAAGAGGCACAGTGAGAAGGTTCGTACTAGAGGAGTGGAGCATGCAGGCTGCGATGTAGGAGAGAAGGGAAGTGAGTAATGAAGGGGCAAGGTGATGGAGTGCTTTGAAACCAACAGTGAGAAGTTTTTCCTTGATATGGAGTTGATAGGCCACCACTGGAGATTTCTGAGGAGGAGGGGATTCTTTCCATTTGGAAACAATGCTCCATCGTCGAATCCACTGTGGCTTTGAACCCTCCCCAAAGCAAGTGGTTTTTCTTGCTTCTTCAAAATTGTTTGTAGTTGGTTCAGCTCCCAATTTCTGGAAGACATTGCAAGATCTTCTATACACAGCTTTATGAATTTGGCTTGGTGACCTTTGGACATTCGAAATTTGACTCAACATCTAACCCACAGCATTTATCTACATATCTTTAAATTACATAGTATACATCATTTATTCATAGTAGTGTCTGTCTTCTCCTCTATACTGTATGCTCACTGTGGGCAAGGGAACTGCATGTCAATTTTGTTGTATTGTACTTTCCCAAACAGTACAGTGCTCTACAAACTACTGATTGATACCATTCTGAAAATAGAACTGAGAGCACCCATTGCTAGATAACTTCCTGGGCTCCAAGGATAATGACAGGGTAGGATCAGGATCCCAAACCTGTCCCCTTTGCAGCTCTCTACCTCTAGTCTACCAAGAAAGGAAAGAGGATGGACAGGGATAGAGTTTGGGGGGGCGCTGTGGACAAGTCCTGTTCTAAGATGTTACTTTTTTATATAGTATTTATTAAGGTTTTACTGTGTGTCAAGCACTGTTCTAAGTGCAGGGGTAAATATAAGTTAATTAGGATCAGATACAGTCCCTGTCCCATAGAGGGCTCACAGTCTAAGATGGAAGGAGGAGGATTCAACCCCCACTTCAGAGATGAGGAAACTGAGGCACAGAGAAATGAAGTGATTTGCCCAAGGTCACATAGTAAACAAGTGGTGGAGCCAGGATTTGAACACAGGTCCTCTGACTCCCAGCCCCAGACCCTTTCCACTAAGCCATGATGTTTCTCTGCCCATTTCTTGCCCACAGCCTGAACCCACACATCCTGTCCTCAATCTGAGTCTCCCACCTAGGCCCTGATCACTGAGGTCATCGTAGCCCTACCCTACTCCTCACCATGGGCAGCCCCCTCCTACTCCTTGCCATGACCCTCTCACAAGATTGGGAAAACTGATAGGAGTGAGCATGAGGATGAAGGTGAAGATGAAGAAATAGGACCCAGGGAGTTGAGAGTAAGCTGTAAGCTAGGCTGGAATGTAAGCTTGTAGGCAAGGAATGTATTTACTAACTCTGCTGTATTGTACCCTCCCAGGTCCTTAGTACAGTGTCCTGCAAACCGTAAGCCACTCAATATATAAATGCCATTGATTGATTGAGAGGGATCGAGGGAGAAAAATTTGGGTGATTGCAGCTAAGCCCTGGTGTTGGGAGAGAGTCCTGGTGGATGAAGGAGGAGGGGAAAATCTGGGGGAAAGGAGTGAGGCCTGAAGAACAGAGAGCAGGAGAGGACAGAATAAGAAATGAGAGAGAGAGACTGAGAACTTATTCAGTTAATGAATAAATCAATGGTATTTATTGAGAGCTTATTATGTGCAGAGTACCATAGAAAGCACTTGGTAGTGTACAATAAAACAGAGTTTGTAGACACATTTTCAGACAATAATTAGCTTGAAGTCTAGAGGAGGAGGCAGGTGTTTATACAAATAAATGCATTACAAATAAGTACATAAGAGCTACCGAGGGGAGGATGGAGTGAATATAAAGTGCTTAAAGAATACTGATTGAAGTGCCTAAGTGATGCAGCGGTAGAGAGAGTAAGGGGAAATAGGGTGTAGTTGGGGCAGTCCTCTTGGAGGAGGTGTGGGGAGAGTGGTGGTCTGTCAGATATGGACAGAAAGGGAGCTCCAGTTAATGGGAGAAGGGGGGCAAGGTGTAGGCAGCGAGACAGATAGGACTGAGCTATAGTGAGATCATGCTAAAGATGGAGCAAGATGGTTAGGTTGTAGTAGAAAATCAGTGAGGGAGGGTACGAGGGGGCAAGCTGAAAGGTGCTTTTGTTTGATGCAGAGGTGAATAGGCAACCACTGGAGGTTCTTGGGGAGTGGGAAAACATGGACTGAACGTTTTTGTAGAAAGCTGATATGGGTATGAGTGACGTATGGACTGGGCTGGGGAGATAGGAGGCTAGGAGGTCAGCAAGGAAGCTGAAGGCAGTAGTCAAAACAGGATAATAATAATAATAATAATAATGGTATTTGTTAAGCACTTATTGTGTGTGAAGCACTGTTCTAAGTGAAGGTGTAGATAAAAGGTAATCAGGTTGGACACAGTCCCTATCCCATATGGGGCTCACAGTCTTAATCCCCATTTTAAAGATGAGGTAATTTAGGCATAAAAAAGTGAAGCGCCCAAGGTAACAGAGCATACAAGTGATGGAGTCAGGATTAGAACACAGGTCCTTCTGACTCCCAGGCCTGTGTTTTATCCATGAAACCAAGATAAATAATTGGTTCTGCTTAGTAGCAGTTTGGATGGAGAGGAAAAGGAATATTTTAGCAATGTTGTGAAGGTGAAAGACAAGACTTGGTGACAGAACGAATACATAGGTTGAGTGACTGTAGATTTTACACTGTCAGTTTGATGCAGGAAGGGAATGAGTGTGTTTATTGTTATAATGTACTTTCTCAAGTGCTTAGTACAGTGTTCTGAACTAATGGTTCGGTGCTCAATAAATATGACCAGATGCATGAATGAATGTAATGAGTAAGATGAGTCAAGGATAATACCAAGGTTACAGACTTCAAAGACTGGGAGGATGGTGGTACTGTCTCCTGGAATGTGAAAGTCATCATCATCATCATCATCAATCGTATTTATTGAGCACTTACTATGTGCAGAGCACTGTACTAAGTGCTTGGGAAGTACAAATTGGCAACATATAGAGACAGTCCCTACCCAACAGTGGGCTCACAGTCTAAAAGGGGGGAGACAGAGAACAAAACCAAACATACTAACAAAATAAAATAAATAGAATAGATATGTACAAGTAAAATAAACAAATAAATAGAGTAATAAATATGTACAAACGTATATACATATATACAGGTGCTGTGGGGAAGGAAAGGAGGTAAGATGGGGGGATGGAGAGGGGGACGAGGGGGAGAGGAAGGAAGGGGCTCAGTCTGGGAAGGCCTCCTGGAGGAGGTGAGCTCTCAGTAGGGCCTTGAAGGGAGGAAGAGAGCTAGCTTGGCGGATGGGCAGAGGGAGGGCATTCCAGGCCCGGGGGATGACGTGGGCCGGGGGTCGATGGCGGGACAGGCGAGAACGAGGTACGGTGAGGAGATTAGTGGCGGAGTAGCAGAGGGTGTGGGCTGGGCTGTAGAAGGAGAGAAGGGAGGTGAGGTAGGAGGGGGCGAGGTGATGGACAGCCTTGAAGCCCAGGGTGAGGAGTTTCTGCCTGATGCACAGATTGATTGGTAGCCACTGGAGATTTTTGAGGAGGGGAGTAATATGCCCAGAGCGTTTCTGGACAAAGATAATCCGGGCAGCAGCATGAAGTATGGATTGACGTGGAGAGAGACACGAGGATGGGAGATCAGAGAGAAGGCTGATGCAGTAGTCCAGACGGGATAGGATGAGAGCTTGAATGAGCTGGGTAGCGGTATGGATGGAGAGGAAATGGCGGATCTTGGCAATGTTGCGGAGCTGACACCAGCAGGTTTTGGTGATGGCTTGGATGTGAGGGGTGAATGAGAGGGCGGAGTCGAGGATGCTTCCTTCCAATGCTCAGTACAGTACCTGACACATAGTAAAAAGTTTAACAAATACTATCAATCAATCATTCAATCAATCATATTGCTATTATACAAAATAACAATATAACAGGCACATCCTCTGTCCAAAAAGAGCTTACAGTCTAGAGGATTTAATAACGAAAGGCACACCTATGGAAATGTTTTAAACCATGCTACGTACACTTTCATCTGGACTCTTTCTTTGAGTTTTAGGAAGGACATAGTAGAGCTGGAAGAAATGAAGCATGGGGAAGGGGCAGCTACTTTAGAGGACGAATAGGACAGTCAGCCTGAAAAGATGCAGCCAGAGGCCTAAGAAATCAAGGAGGGTGTGAAGTGGGCATACACAAAATTTTTGGAATAATCAAAACCCGCATCATTCAGAGGAGGGGACAAACAATGAATTCTGAACAATGAAAAAACAAAGGGTGCACAAGGAGTCACTTTTCTATATGACAGGATTAGGCAAATGGAAAATGCTTGCCTTTATGGGTTTCCCATTGGGTACATATTAATTGATATACTTAAGAGGGGATGAGCTCAATTAGGACCATAAAGAACATGGATGGTCCACTGAGGTTAATCATCTCTCTGATAGTGGTGACAGGATGTTCAGAGACAGAAATTGGTGGTTGCCATTTTTCATATCCATGCTAATGATTCTGAGGAAACTTCTAACATCCTGATATTTCCTTTCTATATTCCAAAACCATTCCTCTAAAAACTCTTTGAGAATTCACCTTCTACTTTCTTCTCCTGCAGAGCAGGAATGGAAAGAAAAGACTCCTCAGGGGTGCTGGAGTCCACTTGAAGGCCTGGATTGTGTCCAATCACTCAATCCATCAATCAGTGATACGTGTTTATTGAGTGCTTACTATGTGCAGATCACTGTACTAAACACTTGGGAGAATATAATACAGCATCCAGGAGAGCCGGTAGACATATTCCTTGCCCACAAGGATTTCATGGTTTACAGTGATGTGAATGAGCCTCCTGGGTTCTATCTCAAAGCAGACTTAGTCAACGAGAATGCCGGTTTAGCATTAGAGTCTGAAGGAAGGAAGGACTTTTTGTTACCTAGGTTTTCTTTTCTCTCTGCCCAGTTTCCTCTTGAAGAGAGCCCCTGGGGTCCTGGTGGAGCAAAAAAAGGGAGACTGGATCTTGGTTGTAAATAATAATAAAAATGGTATTTGTTAAAAGTGCTTACTAGTTTCAGGCAGTCTTCCGAGCACTGGGGTAGATACAAGGTAATCAGGTTGTCCCACATGGGGTTCGCCATCTTAATCCCCATTTTACAGACACGTTAATTGAGGCACGAGAAGTTAAATGGCTTGCCCAAGGTCACACAGAGGACGGGTGGTGGAAGGGGGATTAGAACCTGTGACCTCTGACACCCAATCCTGTGCTTTTGCCACTAAGCCACACTGCTTCTCACTAAAGGAGGAATTTGAGAGTTCACTGTTTTCTTGAGTACAAATCAACTGTTCAATTGAAAATCACAGTTGTGACTAAATCATCCTTTGGAAGAGAGGAATTCTGTGAAACTTCAACAATTTTTTTAAAAGCACCAGACATAATGTGTCAGGTTCTGAACTAAAGACTGGGGTAGACACAAGCTAATCAGGTTGGACAGTTCATGTCCCACATAGGGCTCATAGTATCAATCTCCATTTTACAGATGAGGTACCTGAGGCATACAGAAGTTAAGGGACTTTCCCAGGGACATAAAGCAGACATGTGGCAGAGTTGTGGTTAGAATCTGGATCCTCTGACTCCCAGGCCCATGCTCTCTCTACTGGACCACACTGCTTCTCAAAAGTGCAAGTGTTCTCAAAAGTGTAAGTGTTCTCAGAAGAGTAAGGCTATAATTATGTGTGCTTGTAGGAACTAGAAATGACCGCACTCTCTGAAAAGATCTCCTTGTGGGTGGTTGTCTTATTGAGCATGGAAATACGAATTCGAAGGAATAGTCAGTTACCTGGGGCTTCAACTGTGGAGTGGATACATCCCCTCCTCTTACACTGGAAGTCGGTCAAGAACTCTCAATTACTCACAGCCTGTCCACTGAAAATATACAGAGTATAGGAACCAGAAATATCCTCCCCTAGACCTAACTCTAGTGCCATTCCTTGCATGTACTGCACATCCTGCCTGGAGTCACTATGTGAACACAGAGAGAGGGGCTGAAACCAATTTAAGTCATTCATAGATCCAAAGCTAAGGAACAATGAGGATGGGATCATTATAATGTAGGATTTACGTAAATTTTAGAAATGAATAAATAAATACATAAATAAAGGTGAGTTTATTATCAAATCCATTAAGGATTGAGATGTGCCCTTCAAGGACCTGGAATACCCCTGAATGTTAGAAGTAGCTGGGAACTCAAAGGGGCTTCAAGAGGAAACCAGCATAATCTAGTAATAGAGCACGGACCTACAAGTCAGGAAGACCTGGGTTCTAATTCAGGTTCCACCACCTGTTTGCTATGTAACCTTGGACAAGCCTTTTAACTTCTTTGCACCTCAGTTACCTCACCTGTAAAATGGGGATTAAGACTGTGAAACCTATGTGGGACAGGGACTGTGTCCAACCTGAGTATCTTGTATCGACCCATTACTTAGTATAGTGCCTGGTACAGAGTAAATGCTTAACAAATACCATTAAAAAGGAAATGGGGGTCGCAGGGTGCCCAATGGGGCACAATTCCACACTGGATAGATGAGGTGGTCACGCAGAGTATAAAGGCATATTAGGGTAAAAACAAAGGCAGTTATATTGTAGGCCTTGTTGAAGTGGGTCAGGGACCTTTAGGAGGAAAAGGAGGTCATGTCCCATTATACCAATATCCAACAGATGATCACTAATCCATCGGTTCGTGAGAGTCGTAAATCGAATTACTTTGCAGTTACAGGAAAAGATGGAGGCGATTCAGAGGCTCAATCGACAACTTTGGGGGGCAGAGGAAAAAGTTAGGGATTCCTGGGGAACTCAATCTCAGCAAGGGGGAAGGCCCTCCAAGATCCAACCCTCAGTGAATTTAGAAAAACAGGGGGTGGAGGTGATATCTAGATCTCAGTTGCTCTGAGCCTAACACCACTCCCCTCCTGGGAATGCCAAGACGATTGTCCTCAAAGAGCAGGAGTGGATAAAGGCTAGCCCCACCCGCCATGAACAAGCCAGAAAGTATCTTGTGAATTTGCAGACATAGACATATGGTTTGGGGACAATCCCTGAGCCCCTGGCTTCGGTTTCCAGGTGCATGGACCTGCAGCAGAATCCCCTGGACCGGGAACTGGCATCATCACCAAAGAAACAATCACATTCCCCTTTCTGAACTGAGGTGTGGTGTGAGCTCTGGGACAAGCTCAGCTCCTAGCCCCGGTATCAGGAAGCTCAATCCGGGAAAACTTGGTAAATAAGCCTCTGGGAGCTTGGGGACCAATCAATCAATCAATCAATCGTATTTATTAAGCGCATACTGTGTGCAGAGCACTGTACTAAGCGCTTGGGAAGTACAAGTTGGCAACATAGAGAGACAGTCCCTACCCAACAGTGGGCTCGCAGTCTAGAAGGGGGAGACAGAGAACAAAACCAAACATATTAACAAAATCAAATAAATAGAATAGACATGTACAAGTAAAATCAATCAATAAATAAATAGAGTAATAAATATGTACAAACATGTATACATATATACAGGTGCTGTGGGGAAGGGAAGGAGGTAAGACGGTGGGGGATGGAGAGGGGAACGAAGGGGAGAGTAAGGACGGGGCTCAGTCTGGGAAGGCCTCCTGGAGGAGGTGAGCTCTCAGTAGGGCCTTGACGGGATGAAGAGAGCTAGCTTGGCAGATGTGGGGAGGGAGGGCATTCCAGTCCCGGGAGATGACATGGGCCGGGGGTCTACGGCGGGACAGGTGAGGACGAGGCACAGTGAAGAGATTAGCAGCAGAGGAGTGGAGGGTGCGGGCTGGGCTGTAGAAGGAGAGAAGGGAGGTGAGGCAGGAGGGGGCGAGGTGATGGAGAGCCTTGAAGCCGAGGGTGACAAGTTTCTGCCTGATGTGCAGATTGATTGGTAGCCACTGGCGATTTTTGAGGAGGGGAGTAACATGCCCAGAGCGTTTCTAGACAAAGACAATCCGGGAAGTGGCGTGAAGAATGTATTGAAGTGGGGAGAGACACGAGGATGGGAGATCAGAGAGGAGGCTGATGCAGTAGTCCAGACGGGATAGGATGAGAGCTTGAACGAGCAGGGTAGCGTTTGGATGGAGAGGAAACGTCGGATCTTCCAATGCTGCAGAGCTGAGACCGGCAGGTTTTGGTGATGGCTTGGATGTTAGGGGTGAATGAGAGAGCAGAGTCGAGGATGACACAAAGGTTGTGGGCTTGTGAGACGGGAAAGATGGTAGTGCCATCAACAGTGATGGGAAAGTCAGGGAGAGGGCAGGGTTTGGGAGGGAAGACAAGGAGTTCAATCTTGGACATGTTGAGTTTTGCGTGGAGGGCAGACATCCAGATGGAGATGTCCTGAAGGCAGGAGGAGATGCGAGCCTGGAAGGAGAGGGAGAGAGCAGGTGCAGAGATGTAGATTTGGGTGTCATCAGCGTAGAGATGATAGTTGAAGCGGTGGGAGCGAATGAGGTCACCAAGGGAGTGAGTGTAGATCGAGAACAGAAGGGATCCGGGAACTGAACCTTGGGGAACCCCCACAGTAAGGGGATGGGAGGAGGAGGGGGAGACTGCCAAAGAGACTGAGAATGAACGATCGGAGAGATAAGAGGAGAACCAGGAGAGGACAGAGTCTGTGAAGCCAAGGTTGGATAGCTTGTTGTGAAGAAGGGGGTAGTCCACAGTGTCGAAGGCAGATGAGGTCGAGGAGGATTAGGATAGAGTATGAGCCGTTGGATTTGGCAAGCAGGAGGTCATTGGTGACCTTTGAGAGGGCAGTTTCCGTGGAATGTAGGGGACGGAAGCCAGACTGGAGGGGGTCGATGAGAGAGTTGGCGTTGAGGAATTCGAGGCAGCGCGTGTAGACAACTCGTTCAAGGAGTTTGGAAAGGAATGGTAGGAGGGAGATGGGGTGATAACTGAAAGGTGTGGTGGGGTCAAGAGAGGGTTTTTTTTAGGATGGGAGAGACATGGGCATGTTAAAAACTGGAAATCCGTAGTCGGCAGGATTCGAACCTGCGCGGGAAACCCCAATGGATTTCTAGTCCATTGCCTTAACCACTTGGCCACGACCAGAACAATTGGTCCAGGAATAATCAAACTCAAGAAGGGACAAGGTTTTTCCAAGATGAGTGGGGCCCCTTCTCTGTCTCCATGGGAGTAAGTTACTTGGCAAGAACCCAGCAAGAGGAGAAGGAATAATTCTTTAGATGGGAGGAAAAGCTGTAGGATAGAATCCTTGGGACTGCTAGGATTACTGGAGCATAAGGAGTTCAGGATGCAGAAATTGGCTACTTCTGGGAGAGAGACCACCACAGGAACTAAAGCCTGCATTGAAATTGCCATTTTATCAAGTGTGTTAAATTGCAGGCCCCAAGAGCAGCTGTTCATGACAGATCAGCCAACTTAAGCCAAATGTGACTTGTGGAACCTCATTCCATCATGTGGAAATTTCCTTTCATCCTTGACGTGTTTCTGACTCAGTCATTCCTCCTCCTCGGCATCACTGAAACCTGGATCTCCCCAAATGATACACACTTTCCTGCTGCTGTCTCCCACTGGGAGACTCACTGGGAAAGGAGGAGGTGTTGATTTCCTTCTTGTACCCCAATTCCACTTTCGCACCATTCCACTTCCTGCATCCCTTTCTTTCCCTTCCTTGGAAATCCATATCATCTGCCTCTACCACCCACTCCAGATTCTAGTACCTATCTACCACCCCCGGTACCACCTTCAACTTCTTTAACCATTTTTATCCCTTTTACATATTACATCTTTCATTCGTCATGCCCGCATTGACATGTGGGGCCTTCAGTATCCACATATAAGTTCCTGATGACTCTTCTGATGACTGCCTTCTAACACTGCAATTCCACTGAATGCTAGCTTCAGCCCACCTTGCCCACTCACCAGTTTGGACATACACTCGATTTCATCATTTCTAACGACTGCGCAAACCTTACCCTCACTAAATCTGAAATTCCTCTCTCTGAGCACAACCTTCTCACTTGCCTCCTTTCCCACACATCTACTACCCATAAATCTATTCTATTTCCTCCGCAGAGACCTGCAATCCCTGGACCCCATCCAATTTTCTCAACTCAGCATGCCTCACTCGCCTCTACACCCAATCTATCTCCCCTTGATGACCAAATATGCACTCTCAATTCCAGCCTCTGTACTGAACTCAACTCATTCATTCATTCATTCTATTTATTTATTTTACTTGTACATATCTATTCTATTTATTTATCTATTTATTTTATTTTGTTAGTATGTTTGGTTTTGTTCTCTGTCTCCCCCTTTAAGACTGTGAGCCCACTGTTGGGTAGGGACTGTCTCCATATGTTGCCAACTTGTACTTCCCAAGCGCTTAGTACAGTGCTCTGCACATAGTAAGTGCTCAATAAATACGATTGATTGATTGATTGATTGATTCATTCATTCATTCAATTGTATTTATTAAGCGCTTACTGTGTGTAGAGCACTGTACTAAGCTCTTGGGAAGTACAAGTTGGCAACATACAGAGACGGTCCCTAACCAACAGCGGGCTCACAGTCTAGAAGGGGGAGACAGACAACAAAACAAAACATATTAACAAAATAAAATAAATAGAATAAAAATGTACAAGAAAAATAAATACAGTAATAAATATGTACAAACATATATACATACATACAGGTGCTGTGGGGAGGGGAAGGAGGTAAGGCGGGGGAATGGGAAGGGGGAGGAGGGGGAGAGGAAGGAGGGGGCTAAGTCTGGGAAGGCCTCCCGGAGGAAGTGAGCTCTCAGTAGGGATTTTAAGGGATAAAGAGAGCTGGCTTGGTGTATATATACATATATACAGGTGCTGTGGGGAGGGGAAGGAGGTAAGGCAGGGGGAGGGGGGGGGAGAGGAATGAGGGGAAGTCTGGGAAGGCCACCTGGAGGAGGTGAGCTCTCAGTAGGGCTTTGAAGGGAGGAAGAGGGCTAGCTCACTTACCCCGCCATTCCTTTGTCAATCTTGTACCATTAATCTACATCCCTGGATCACGTGCTAAGTTAGCCTTCTTCATTCCTGGGCTCGAGCCACAGAGCACTACTGGTGGAAATCTAAATATCAGGCCGAATTCATCCACATCCATTCTTATAGCTTAGGAATGCCCATGGGAGCGGGATATGATTATTATTATTAATAATACTAAATAATAATACTAAATAATCGTATTTGTAAGCAATTACTGTGTGCCAAACCTCGTACTAAGCACTGCAGTCGATACAAGACAATCAGGTCCCTCCTGGGGTCCACACTCTATAGGTAGGAGGGAGAACAGGCATTGAACTCCCATTCTGCAAATTAGGGAACTAAGGCACAGAGCAGTGACAGGTCATAGAGCAAGTAAATGGCAGAGCAGGGATAGAGCCCAATAATAATAATAATAATAATGGTATTTGTTAAGCGCTTACTATGTGCAAAGCACTGTTCTAAGAGCTGGGGGGATAACAAGGTGATCAGGTTGTCGCACATGGGGCTCACTGTCTTCATCCCCATTTTAGAGTAGAGGGAACTGAGGCCCAGAGAAGTTAAGTGACTTGTCCAAAGTCACACAGCTGACAATTGGCAGAGCTGAGATTTGAACCCATGACTTCTGACTCCAAAGCCCGTACTCTTTCCATTGAGCCATGCTATGTGCCAGGCACTGTTCTAAGCACTGGGGAAATAATAATGATCATGGCAGTATTTGTTAATAGTAGCAATGTTGGTATTTGTTAAGCACTTACTCTGTGCCAAGCACCATTCTAAACACTGGGGTAGATACAAGGTAATCAGGTTGTCTCACATGGGGCTCACAGTCTTCATCCCCATTTTACAGTTGAGGGAACTGAGGCCCAGAGAAGTTAAATGACTTGCCCAAGGTCACACAGCTGACAAGTTCTGAAGCCAGGATTATAACCCACAACCTCTGGCTCCCCAGACTAGGCTCTTTCCACTGAGCCATGCTGCTTCTCTGTTAAGCACTTAGTATGTGCAAAACACTGTTCAAAGTGCCGGGGAAATAATAATAATCATAATAATAATGATGATGGTATTTAAGCACTTACTACGTGCCAACCTCTGTTCTAAGTGCCTGAATAATAATAATGATGATGATGATATTTGTTAAGTGCCTACTATGTGCCAAGCACTGTTCTAAGCACCGAGGTAATAATAATCATAATGACGATGGTATTTGTTAAGCACTTGCTATATGCCAAGCACTGTTCTAAGTACCAGGATAATAATGATAATAATAATAATAATGATAATGGTATTTGTTGAGGGCTTACTATGTGCAAAGCATTGTTCTAAGCGCTGGGAGGGATACAAGGTGATCAGGTTGTCCCTCGTGGGGCTCACGGTCTTAATCCCCATTTTACAGATGAGGGAACTGAGGCACAGAGAAGTGAAGTGACTTCCCCAAAGCCACACAATTAACAATTGGCAGAATGGGGATTAGAACCCATGACCTCTGTCTCGCAAGCCTGGGCTCTTTCCACTGAGCCACGCTGCTTTTTCTAAGCGCTGGGCTAGATACAAGGTTATCAGCTTGTCCCACTTGGGGCTCACAGTCTTCATCCCCATTTGACAGATGAGGTCAGTGAAGCACAAAGACGTGAAGTAGACTTCCAACTCCCAGGCCTATCTACAGTGAGGGGAAAGTCAAAGGGAGGACAGGGTATGGGTGGGAAGATAACTTAGTACAATGCTCTGCTCACAGTAAGTGCTCAATAAATACGATTGAATGAAAGAAAATAAGGAGTTCTGTTTTGGACATCTTAGGTTTGAGTTGATGGGAAGACATCCAACTAAGAGACGTCTAGAAGGCAAGAGGAAATGCGAAGCTGCAGAGAGGCAGCGAGATCAGGGGAGGAGATGTAGATTTTAGTATCATCTGAACAGAGGTGGTAGTTGAAGCCCCGGGAGTGAATGAGTTCTCCAAGGAAGTGGGTGTAGATGAACAATGGAAGGGGACCCAGAACTGAACCTTGAGGTACCCCAACAGTTAGAGGGTGGGAGGCAGAGGAGAAGCCCGCAAAACAAACCGAGAATGAGTGGCCAGAGATATAGGTGGTGAACCAGGGGAAGACAGTGTCATTGAAGCCGAGGTTGGTTAGTATTACCAGGAGAAGGGGGTGGTAGACCATGTCGAGGGCAGCTGAGAGTTTGAGGAGGATTATGATGGAGTAGAGGTCATTGATTTGGCAAGAAGGAGATCATTGGTGACCTTTGAGAGGACGGTTTCTGTGGAGTAAAGGGGACAGAAACCAGATTGGAAGGGTTTAAGAAACATTTGGAGGAGAGGAACTTAAGAAATCGGGTGTAAACAGCTTGCTCTAGGAGTTTGGAGAGGATTGGTAAGAGGGATTACAGGGCAGTAACTGGAGGAAGCCGGGAGAGGTTTTTTTTAGCACAGAGGAGATATGGGCATGTTTGAAAGCAGTGGGGAAAACGCCATTGGAGAGCAAACAGCTGAAGATAGCAGTTATGGAGGGAAGAAGTGATGGGGCAAGTGTTTTGTTAAGATCAGAAGAAACGGGGTGACAAACCCAGGTGGAGGGTGTGGATTTTGAGAGAAGGCAGGAGAAGTCCCTAGAGATACTGCTGGAAAAGTTGGGGGAGTTAAAGAAGGGGCAGGAGTGGGGAGGGACTGGAGGGGGTCAGGGGAGATTTTAGGGAGCTCACACCTGGTAGTGTCACTTTCCTTAACGAAGTATATTGCCAAGTCACTGGGGGCAAGAGATGGGGAGGGTAGGGGAGAGGGGTTTGAGGAGGGAGTTAAATGTCTGGATCAACTGGTGAGGGTGATAGGCATGGGTGTTAATAAAGATGGAGAAATCATTTTGCCTGTCAGTGGAGAGTGCTGAATTAAAGCACTCAAGGATAAACTTGAAGTGGACAAGGTCAGCCTGATACCTGGATTTCTGCCAGCAGCGCTCTATGGTTCATGCACAAGAGCAAATGAGGTGGCCTGTGGAGGAGATTCAGGACTGTAGGTTCGTTATAACAAGATCAATAAAGGGATAGGGAAGTGAGTGAGTTAAATTCAGTAGACAGGGTGCTGTTAAGAGTGTCAATGTGGTTGTCAAGGGAAGGTATTTTGGATCTGGAAGTTAAAGGGGGCAGGATGAGTTGATAAAATGGGATGGGATCAAAGGATCGGAGGTCTCTGTGAGGGAACAGCACAGATTTGTGTGGAGGAGGTGTGCAGGAAAGAACAGGTCAGGAGGTTGTGATCAGTTAGAGGGATTTCAGAGTTGGTGAGGGTAGACATGTGCAGTGGCTAGAGATGATGAAATCGAGTGTGTGTCCAAATTGGTGAGTGGGTGAAGTGGGTGGAGCAGGAGGTCAGTGGAGTTGAGGAATGATAGAATGTGGGCAGCAGAGGGGTCATCAGGAATATCTATGTGGTTATTGAAGTCCCCAAGAATCAATGTGGGCATGGAGAAAGAGAGAAGGAATGTAAGAAAGATATCAAACTCCTTGTCAGATCCAATGGACGTTATCCCATCCTTGACCTCCTGACTGCCTTTGAAATAGCTGATCACCTCCTTTTCCTGGAAACATTACCCAACTTCAGCTTCACTGACACTTTCCTCTCCTGTCTCTCCTCCTATTCCTCTGCCTGATCATTATGCATCTCCTTTATAGACTCCCCCTCTGCCTCCCATCCCAGTGTTCAGGTCTGGATCCCCTCTATTCTCTATATAAACGTACTCCCTTAGAGGAATCATTCACTCACCTGGATTCAACTACCACCTCTATGCAGAGGATTCCCAAATTTAAATCTCCAACCCTGATCTCTCTCCCTCTCTGAAGTCTCACATTTCCTCCTGCCTTCAAGACATCTCTACTTGGATGTCTTGCCATCATCTCAAACCTAACATGCCAAAAACAGAACTCCTTATCTTCCCAGCCAAGCCCTGCCCTTCCCCTGGCTTTCCCATCACTGTTGATTGCACCACCATCCTTCCTGTCCCACAAGCCCATAACCTTGACGTTTTCCATAGGCTCTATCATTCAGCCCACATATTTAATTCATCACTAAATCCTATCGGTTTGACCTTCACAATATCACTAAAATCCACCCTTTCCTCATTCCTCCTCCAAGCCCCACAGCACTTTTGTACATATCTGTAATTTTATTAATTTAAAGTCTGTCTTCTCCTCTAGACTGCAAGCTCACTCTGGGCAGGGAATGTGTCAATTATATTGACATATTGTACTCTCCCAAGCACTTCTTATAGTGCTCTGAACACAGTAAGCAGTCAGTAAATACGATTGACTGACTGAGAGGGTGAGAGTTCTCTGAGACAGGTGTGTAAATAGAGCAGAACTGTTGCTTGAGGGACTCCTAGAGTTAGAGGTGGGCATAAGAAGTGATAGAAAATGAGAAGAAGAATCCAGAGCCAGGGGAAAACAATGTCAGTGAAGCCAAAGTCAGTAATTCCAGGAAAAGGGAGCACTGAAGGCAGAGGTTGTGGAGGATTAGTATGGAGTAGAGGCTATTGTATTTGGCAAGAACGAACTCTTTGGTGACCTTAAAAAAGGACGTTTCCAAAGGGTGGAGCAGAATCCAGACCGAAGGAATTGAAGGAGAAAATGTGAGGAGAGGAGGAGGTAGTGGGCGCATCAACTCACTTGAGGAATTTAGGAAAGATGATTTAATAACTGGAGGGTGATGTGAGGCCTGAGGAGAGCTTTTTAGGCTGGAGGATTTTTGAGCTTGTTTGAAAGTTTGGCTTATTAAAGATGCCATCATAATGCATAGGACATGAGGGTTCTGAGTGTGCCTCTGTGATTGGCTGGCAGGGAAATGTCATCATAATATCAATCAATCAATCGTATTTATTGAGCGCTTACTATGTGCAGAGCACTGTACTAAGCGCTTGGGAAGTACAAATTGACAACACATAGAGACAGTCCCAACCCAACAGTGGGCTCACAGTCTAAAAGGGGGAGACAGAGAACAGAACCAAACATACCAACAAAATAAAATAAATAGGATAGAAATGTACAAGTAAAATAAATAAATAAATAAATAGAGTAATAAATATGTACAACCATATATACATATATACAGGTGCTGTGGGGAAGGGAAGGAGGTAAGATGGGGGGATGGAGAGGGGGACGAGGGGGAGAGGAAGGAACGGGCTCAGTCTGGGAAGGCCTCCTGGAGGAGGTGAGCTCTCAGCAGGGCCTTGAAGGGAGGAAGAGAGCTAGCTTGGCGGAGGGGCAGAGGGAGGGCATTCCAGGCCCGGGGGATGACGTGGGCCGGGGGTCGACGGCGGAACAGGCGAGAACGAGGTACAGTGAGGAGATTAGCGGTGGAGGAGCAGAGGTTGCGGGCTGGGCAGTAGAAGGAGAGAAGGGAGGTGAGGTAGGAGGGGGCGAGGTGATGGAGAGCCTTGAAGCCCAAGGTGAGGAGTTTCTGCCTGATGCGCAGATTGATTGGTAGCCACTGGAGATTTTTGAGGAGGGGAGTAATATGCCCAGAGCGTTTCTGGACAAAGATAATCCGGGCAGCAGCATGAAGTATGGATTGAAGTGGAGAGAGACACGAGGATGGGAGATCAGAGAGAAGGCTGATGCAGTAGTCCAGACGGGATAGGATGAGAGCTTGAATGAGCAGGGTAGCAGTTTGGATGGAGAGGAAAGGGCGGATCTTGGCAATGTTGCGGAGCTGAGACCGGCAGGTTTTGGTGACGGCTTGGATGTGAGGGGTGAATGAGAGAGTGGAGTCGAGGATGACACCAAGGTTGCGGGCTTGTGAGACGGGAAGGATGGTAGTGTCGTCAACAGAGATGGGAAAGTCAGGGAGAGGACAAGGTTTGGGAGGGAAGACAAGGAGCTCAGTCTTCGACATGTTGAGCTTTAGGTGGCGGGCAGACATCCAGATGGAGATGTCCTGAAGGCAGGAGGAGATGCGAGCCTGGAGGGAGGGGGAGAGAGCAGGGGCAGAGATGTAGATCTGGGTGTCATCAGCGTAGAGATGATAGTTGAAGCCGTGGGAGCGAATGAGATCACCAAGGGAGTGAGTGTAGATTGAGAACAGAAGGGGACCAAGCACTGAACCTTGGGGAACCCCCACAGTAAGAGGATGGGAGGGGGAGGAGGAGCCTGCAAAAGAGACTGAGAAAGAACGACCGGAGAGATAAGAGGAGAACCAGGAGAGGACGGAGTCTGTGAAGCCAAGGTCAGATAGCGTGTTGAGGAGAAGGGGGTGGTCCACAGTGTCAAAGGCAGCTGAGAGGTCGAGGAGGATTAGGACAGAATATGAGCCGTTGGATTTGGCAAGCAGGAGGTCATTGGTGACCTTTGAGAGGGCAGTTTCCGTGGAATGTAGGGGACGGAAGCCAGACTGGAGGGGGTCGAGGAGAGAGTTGTTGTTGAGGAATTCTAGGCAGCGCGTGTAGACAACTCGTTCAAGGAGTTTGGAAAGGAATGGTAGGAGGGATATGGGACGATAACTAGAAGGTGAGGTGGGGTCAAGAGAGGGTTTTTTTAGGATGGGAGAGACATGGGCATGTTTGAAGGCAGAGGGGAAGGAACCAGTGGAGGGTTCAATACCCAGGTTGAGGAGGGTGGGGAAGGAAACTTCTATCTCTCTCTGGCGTCTCTCTGGTCTGCAACCTGAGGCTGCAGTGTGGGAGGAAAATTGTCCCAATATCTGAGACTTCACACTCCCTCCAGCTCCTGCTTCCAGTCCAAACCCCAGCTCATCTTCCTCCCTTCCTCAGAACTCCCAACTAGGTTCAGTTTCAGCCCCATTCCAGCTCTGCTACACATGCTTTATTGCACCCATAAAATAATAATAATAATAATAATAATGGTATTTGTTAAGCAGTTACTACGTGCCAAGCACTGTTCCATTCACTTGGAATAATAATGATGGTGTCTGTTAAGCGTTAACTATGTGCCAAGCACTGTTCTAAGCGTTGGGGTAGAAAAAAGGTAATCAGGTTGTCCCACTTGGCGATCACCGTCTCAATCCCCATTTTACCGATGAGGTAACTGAGGTACAGAGAAGTTAAGTGACTTGCCCAAAGTCACACAGCTAATACTGCCCCCATTGCCAAATAGTCTGACCAGTGTCTGAGGTCCAGTTCTCTGTCCTGGAACCTAGATGGGGAATGATCTGTTATTAGTCAGTAGTTGCCTCTCTTCCTCAACCCTGAATCTGGCCTGCTGCTTTTCTCATGAGAAATCTGGGTTCCTTCACTGCCCAGGATGATGTAACCTCTCAATGCTAACTCGTGTCCATATCCCTTTCCCTTCTACCTTCTGTTCATGATTTATGGTAACCCCCTAGATTGTGAGGTCTTTGGATTACAAATCAGTGTGGGCAGTAGGTGCACTATGCATTTCGGTTGTTGTCCCTGATACCTGGCCAAATCAGTAAAGTTAGGCCTGTCAGTTATAGTCTGACCTAAAATGAAATCTGATTGCATTGGATAAAAATCAAACCCGGACCTCCATCTTGTCCAGACATGAATTCTACCACCGAGCCTCTGCTCCTGCATGCTGCAAATCTTTATGTTCACCACGAATTACCCTATGTCCAGCAAAAGTTTTCGGATTGACACAAAGGGATGAATTACATTTTAATTTTCTCCACTTGGCAGCCAATTGAAACAGATGAAAGATTTTTCACATGCTCTTGGGAACTTTCCCACAGTTGGAGTGATGGCAAAGGGTGAAGATAGTACCTTTGCATGGCCCCACTCAACCTCACCCTCTTTGCTGATGATCCCTACAAAAGCCAGATTGACCTGAAAAGTTCTTGCCAAGGGTGAAAACCTGATTCCTCTTAGTCAAAGGTGGGACGAAGTGTCGAGCTGTGCAAATGATAATAATGATAACAATAATAATAACAACATTTACAAAACACTTACTACGTGAAAAGCACTGTTCTAAGCGCTGGGGAGGTTACGAGGTGATCAGGTTGTCCAACGGGGGGTTCACTGTCTTAATCCCCATTTTACAGATGAAGTAACTGAGGCACAGATAAGTTAAGTTACTTGCCCAAAGTTACACAGCTGACAATTGGCAGAGCCGGGATTTGAACCCATGACCTCTGACTCCAAAGCCCGTGTTCTTTCCACTGAGCCACTCTGCTTCTCATGGAAACTCCTGCCTCCAGGGTAATGGCCAGAAGGTTTGTATGGTGTCTGTTGTGGCAGTCATGGCAGTGGAGAAGGAAGAGGGTCCTGAGGAAGGAGCACTATAAAAAGCCAGGCAACTCCCTCTCACAGAAGCTTAATAAGAGACCTGCACATGGCAGGTACTCAATACCTAGCATTAATTGATTGAAGCACAAGGTGAAGGCAGCATTCACTCGTGCTGAGCTAGCTGAGAGGAATTACAGATCTCTGTACACCAGAGGGAATCAGCATACACCAGACAGCAAGACTGGAAGTCCCTGGTTGGCCAATGGCAAGGAGACACAGCCTTCTGGCAGTCCAGAGAGATACTGACAGTCTGACAGAGGCCACTCTCAGCTGGTTCTCTTTTAATAGTCTCAAAGGTGGAATCTTTTCCTTGGGCCTACAAACTCATGAAGGCAAAGAGGCAGTGAAGAAGAAATTATGGACTGTGGACAATAAGTACATATCGAGCAGCCTTCCAAACATTTCTTACAGGAGAGAAGCCTTATCCAGCCGGCACCGACCTCCCACTTCCAAGTACACAGCAGAGACTGAGTGACAGACTTGACAGGAGTGGGGCTTCTTACTAGTACCGAGGTTCACTCAAAACTGGATTGGGCCACTGAAAAACATCTTCCCTTCGGCTGGAGAACAGATTGGCCAGGGGCTCTCGGCTCGAGCTCAAAAGATCTGAACCCCAAGTCTGCTTTTTTCAAGGCAGAGTGATAGGGAGCAGGGCTGTGGATAAGGAAAGAGAGGGCCAGCCCTGTGGAAGAAAAAAAGACTTAGAGAAGTGTCCTCTGGGTCAGACACTTATTCATTCATTCATTCAATCCTATTTATTGGGTGCTTACTGTGTGCAGATCACTGTACTAAGCGCTTGGGAATTACAAGTTGGCAACATACAAAGGCGGTCCCTACCCAGCAGTGGGCTCACAGTCTGGAAGGGGGAGACAGAGAACAAAACAAAACATATTAACAAAATAAAATAAATAGAAGCAATATGTACAAATCAAATAAAAAAATAAATAGAGTAATAAATATGTACAAACATATATGCATATATACAGGTGGTGTGGGGAGGGGAAGGAGGTAAGGCGGAGGGGATGGGGAGGGGAAGAGGGGGAGAGGAAGGAGGGGGCTCAGTTGCCTACAGTAATCTGAGGAAAGGCAATGAACCTGGAGGTTTAGTCAAGAGAACTAGCTGTACTAACCATTTTAATGCAATGTTTTGTGATGAAAAGAGTGAGTACGTTTTCCATTTCTAATTTTACATACCTGTAGTTTGGTTAGTACACTTAGTCAGGACCTCTGGGGCACTGAATCCTGGTGTTCCTGCCCTCGGGACAACTTGCTGCTTTCTTGAAAGGCAAACACTGACAAGTGGCAGAGGCGGGATGCTCTAGCCACTGGGCCACACTCCTTTTCGTGGCTAACCTAGCAAATTTCGATCTTGCCAGGATTGTGTCCCTCAGAACAGATCCTTTTACCAACTCAATCTTCTATCGGTGACATCAAACACAATAGTGCATTGAACACCAGCTGTACTACTTACTCTGAACCCCTGCCCCTTATAAAGATACTGAGACACAGACCGAAGCAGGATACTCTCCCAAGCACTTAGTGCAGTGCTTGATTGATTAATTAATTACTTGATGACTTCCTGGCTAGATTCTAAAATTTGGGTGAGTATGGATCATGTTAACTAGTTCTTCTATATTCTCTCAAGTACCTAGAATAATTTTCTGTATGCATAGAAAGTTCTCAAACAAGTAGTAGGTGGCCTAGTGGATGAAGTACGGGCCTGGGAATCAGAGGAACTGGGTTCTAATCCCTACTACACCACTTGCCCGCAGTGTGACTTAATTTCTCTGTAACTCAGTTTTCTCAACCCCAAAATGGGGATTCATTGCCTATTTGCCCTCCTACCTAGACTGTGAGACCTATGTGGTACAGGAACTGTAAACAGCCTGAATAGATTGTATCTACCCCAATCACTTATTCCTCAGTTCCCTCATCTGTAAAATGGGGAATAAGACTATGAGCCCCACGTGGGACAACCTGATTACCTTATATGCCCCCCAGCGCTACAAACAGTGCTTGTCACATAGTAAGCCCTTAGCAAATACCATCATCATCATCATCATCATTACCAAATACCATAAAAATGAAAAAAAAACCCAATATGATGGATTAATTGATTTATTGCAGTCTGCCCACCTCAAGTCTTCGTAATGAGGGCATTTCCTGCTTACCAAATGTATTGTATGTCTCTCCTCTCTAGTCCTCAGAGTTCCAAACCCTCCTATGACTGTGATACAAATATCTCTGCCAGCATTGGTGTTCAGTAGGAGAATGTTCATCTGCCATATGCAGGTGCCTGTGTGGGGCTTCCACCCAATTTTCCAGTAGTTCTAAGTCCTGTTGGAATACAAATTTCGGTAATTTTTGGTGATTCCAATTGCACCATCCAGGGGAGCCCCATTGCTAGTGTCTAGTCTGACAGTGACCCAGTGGGTAGTGGAGATCACACAGCAATAAATGGTGAAACAGGGATTAGAACCTAGGTCCTACCCGTTTCCAGGCCCATGCTCTTTCTAGTAGTCTACACAGCATATTCCCTCTTGATCTGCATAGCAAACACTGGGAACATGAGGTGCTGGTAGTATTTGTCGAAGTACCTGTAATGGGAAGGACGGGAGACAGCACAGATCACTATCTTAGGGCAGCAGTGGCACAGGGGCAGAGAGGGGAAAGCCCCCAGTGACTGTGGAGGGAAGTGAAAAGTGAGGAAAAATATTCTCTGCATCTTTGGCAGGAAATGGCAGGGAAAAAGAGCTGACTTAGAACCTGACGGGAGAGGAAGCGGTCCCAATCTTGGCATTCCAAAAGAGAGATACAGGGACAGAGGGAAAAACTAGGGAGAATTGACAAAAATCATCACTATTCCTTTGTCTGGGGCCACAATCCATGAATGGAGCTTTAAGTGGTAAATGATCCATGTAAAAGTATCAGCAAAGTTTAGATGAGGATTATGGGATAGTTCCTTTTTTTGAGTAATGTCCCAAATCAGAGGAAAGAGTTCGAATGGGGAGAAAATGCTGAAGAAGAGTGAGAAGAAGGGATAGGGAATTAGACAGAGACACAGAGAGACACAGACAGAGACAGAGAAAGTCTCATTGTTTTGGCTGATCCAGAACAGGTCATGAAAGTATTCCAATATATTACTGTCATGGTGAAGTTTTACCTACAAAATCCAGTAATTCATTATTACAGTGCATTTTTGTTTTTCATGTTTTATGTTTTACTGGAGGAAAAACATACGAGATACTTTATCCCATGATTTTTATCAGCTATCTCCTATTTCCACCAATAAATTTTCCCTATCAATTCTTCTTAGCCACAGTGGAAAACAACAACCTCATTTGCATCTAGTCAGCCCACTGTTGCTATTTGTCTGTTTACGCCTTTTCCAAGGCATCTCTCCTCCCATGACCCCCCTTAACAGTTCCACCGTACTCCAGAACAGTCATCCATGGGATGACATCCTCCACCACCTCTGAGACATGTCTGCCAAGGGCCCCTGGACTCTCCTTGCCATTAGCCGTTTTCATTTGATTTGACTGACCCATGGACAATTCATCCTTCTGCTTTGGGCATCATCTGCCTATTTAATGGTTGCTTCTGCATGTTAATTGTGAACTGCTCTCTGTGATGTCATCATCCGCTCATTTTATTATTACCATCGAAAGTTAATTGTTAACAGCTATTAATAGCGTTTTACCATCAGCTTATTTTATTGCCATCGTATGTTAATTGTTAACTGATCTCTGTGACGTCATCATCTGCTTATTTTATTGCCATCACCTGTTGATTGTTAACTACCCGCTCTACTGTCATTTACCTTGCTGATTTCACCATAACCTGTCAATTCCCCTGCTCCCAGCTGCCCTTCCCATTCCTCACCTTCCCCTTCCCCTCTCCAACCCAGCTCTTTCCTCCCCTTTTCCCCGCCCCCAACCCTCCATCTCACCCTTTCCCTAGAATGCCTCTGTATGAGCGCAAACCCTCTACCCCTCCATTCCAGCCCCCCCTCCTCCCCACCCCCACCACATCCCAGTTCTCCTTTCTCATCGCCACCCCCTCATCCCCCTCTCCCCGCCCAGGTCCCCTGCCAACTCATTCCAATCCAAATCCTCCCCACCACTCGCACCCTTTCCCCTCCTTACCCTCCTTCCACAACTGCTTCCTAGTGTGGTCTTTTGAACCCTCGCCCCATAATAGGTAAGCTCCCTTTCATCACTGACCTGTTCTTTCCCATCTCTCTCCTCCTGGCCCTAAACGAATAATGGCTCACTCCGGATGAAATGGTCTCTTCTGGTGCTCTTTTCTATTTTTTTAAAGGCATTTATTAAGCGTTTACTATGTGCAAAGCACAGTTCCTAAGCTCTTCTGCTCCCACTCCCCCAGACTCACCTGAAAAGGAGGAGGTGCCGGCTTCCTTTTTGCACCCCAATGTGGCTTTTGCACTACCCTCCTACCCCTTCCCTTTCCTTTCCCTCCTTTGAAGCCCATATTATTCGCTTTTACCACCCCCTCCAGATTCTTGTAGCCGTCATCTACCGCCCCCCTGGCCCCACCTCCTACTTTTTTAATGACTTTGACCCCGTTATCACCTTCCTTTTCTCCTTTTTCATGCCCTCTCTGATCCTCGAAGAATTCAACATCCACATGGATGTCCCTGGTGATTACTCTGCCAAACGCCTTCTATCTCTCCTTGACACTTCCAACCTCCTGCTCCACTCCACCTCGCCCACTCACCAACTTGGTCACAGCCTTGACCTCATCATCTCCTACCGCTGCACTATCTCCACCCTCACCAACTCTGAAATCCCACTCTCTGATAATAAACTTCTCATTTGCCTCTTCACTCACACTCCTCTCCCCTGCTAATCCATATAACTACCTCACAGAGACCTCTGCTCTCTCGCCCCAACCATGTTTCTGAGCGCCTCACACCCCACTTCGCCTCCCTTTCCTCTCTACCCAATCTTGATGACCAGATTATTGCTCTCAACTCTACCCTCTCTACTCAGCTCAGCTCGCTCATTCCCCTTTCACTTCGCTGCTCTTAAACCACTACCCCACAGCCTAGGATCCCTGCCACTGTCCACCTCCTTCGCTCTTATGCTCGAACTGCTGAAGGCTGCTGGGGAAAGTCTAAAAACCAGGACAACCTTGTTCACTTTAAGTTTATCCTTTCCTGCCTTAGCTTTGAACTCTCCTCTGCCAGGCAAAACTATTTCTCCTCCCTTATTAACATCCATGTCCATCATCCCCATCAGCTCTTCCATATATTTAACTCCCTTCTCAGGCCCCCTGTTCCTCCCCCTCCTCTATCCCTAACCCCCAACGATCTGGCCTCCTACTTCATTAGTAAAATTAACTCCATCAGGTCTGATCTCCCAGAGGTCACCCCTTCCCCTTCTCCAACCTCCCTGCTCTAAACCCTCTCCGCTACTCTCCCATCCTACCCAGCAGTATTTTCAGATGAGATCTTCTCCCTCCTCTCAAGTGTTACTCCAGAAACCTGTGATTCTGACCCCATTCCCTCTATTCTTATGAAATCCCTCGCCCCTTCCCTCTTCCCCTCCTTAACTTTCATTTTCAACCGCTCACTGTCCACTGGTTCCTTCCCCTCTGCCTACAAAGATGCCCATGTCTCCCCCATCTTAAAAAAACCCTCTCTTGACCCCACCTCCCCTTCTAGCTATCGCCCTATCTCCTACCATTCCTTTCCAAACTCCTAGAACGAGTCATCTACACTCGCTGCCTTGAATTCCTCAACACCAACTCTCTTCTTGACCTCCTCCAATCTGGCTTCCATACCCTACACTCCACCGAAACTACCCCCTCAAAGGTCACCAATGACCTCCTTGTTGCCAGATCCAATGGCTCCTACTCTATCTTAAACCTCCTCGACCTCTCAGCTGCCTTCAACACTGTGGATCATCCCCTTCTCCACAACACGCTATCCAACCTTGGCTGCACAGACTCAGTCCTCTCCTAGTTCTCCTCTTATCTCTCCGGCCATTCATTCTCAGTCTCCTTTGTGGGCTCCTCCTGCCCCTCCCATCCCCTTACGGTAGGGATTCCTCAGTTCTAGGTCCCCTTCTGTTCTCTATCTACACTCACTCCCTTGGTGAACACATTCACTCCCACGGCTTCAACTATCATTTCTACGCTGATGACATCCAAATCTGCATCTCTGCCCCTGCTCTCTCTCCCTCCCTACAGGCTCGTATCTCCTCCTGCCATCAGGGCATCTCCATCTGAATGTGTGCCCGCCATCTAAAACTCAATATGTCCAAGACTGAACTTCTTATCTTCCCTGACAAACCCTGCCCTCTCCCTGACTTTTCCGTCACTGTAGGCATCACTACCATCCTTCCCGTCTCACAAGCCCACAACCTTGGTGTCATCCTCGACTCCGCTCTCTCGTTCACCCCACATATCCAGTCAGTCACCAAACCCTGCCATTCTCATCGCCACAACATCGCTAAGATGTGCCCTTTTCTCTCTTACCCAACATTTATCTGAGCTTCTACCTCTTCAACATCCACTTCCTTAACCATATTGACCATAGGGAATTCTATGACTTTGCTCTCGGGAAGAACTGCTGCAGTGGTCCCAACTACAGCTGTGAGCAGGAGCGGCAGGACAAGCTGGTGGCTATTATAGGAACTCAATCGCCCCCACGGCTTCAACTACCATCTCTACGCTGATGACACCCAAATCTACATCTCTGCCCCTGCTCTTTCTCCCTCCCTTCAGGCTCGGGTCTCCTCCTGCCTTCAAGACATCTCCATCTAGATGTCTGCCCGCCATCTAAAACTCAGTATGTCCAAGACTGAACTCCTTATTTTTTCTCCTAAATCCTGCCCTCTCTCTGACTTTCCCATCACTGTTGATGGCACTACTATCCTTCCCATCTCACAAGCCCGCAACCTTGGTGTAATCCTTGATTCCACTCTCTCGTTCACCCCTCACATCCAATCTGTCACCAAAACCTGCCGCTCTCACCTCCACAACATTGCCAGGATCCACCCTTTCCTCTCCATCCAAACCGCTACCCTGCTGGTTCAATCTCTCATCCTATCCCGACTGGAGTACTGCATCAGCCTCCTCTCTGATCTCCCATCCTCCTGGTTCTCCCCACTTCAATCTATACTTCACGGTGCTGTCCGGGTCATCTTTGTGCAGAAACGCTCTGGCCATGTTAATCCCCTCGTCAAAAATCTCCAGTGGCTGCCAATCAACCTATGCATCAGGCAAAAACTCCTCACTCTCGGCTTCAAGGCTCTCCATCACCTCGACCCCTCCTACCTCACCTCCCTTCTTTCCTTCTACAGCCCAGATGGCACCCTCCACTCCTCTGCCACTAGCCTCCTCAGTGGGCCTCGTTCTCTCCTTTCCCGCCACTGACCCCCACCCCACGTCCTCCCCTTAGCCTGGAATGCGCTCCCTCCGCACATCCGCCAAGCTAGCTCTCTTCTTCCCTTCAAAGTCCTACTGAGAGCTCACCTTCTCCAGGAGGCCTTCCAAGACTGAGCCCCCTCCTTCCCCTCCCCCTCCTCTCCCTCCTCATCTCCCCTGCCTTACCTCCTTCCCCTCCCCACAGCACCCGTATATATGTTTGTACATATTTATTACTCTATTTTACTTGTACATATTTACTATTCTATTAATTTTATTTTGTTAATATGTTTTGTTTTGTTGTCTGTCTCCCCTTCTAGACTGTGAGCCCGCTGTTGAGTAGGGACCGTCTCTATATTTTGCCAACTTGTACTTCCCAAGCGCTTAGTACAGTGCTCTGCACACAGTAAGCGCTCAATAAATGCGATTGATTGAAAGAATGAATGAATGAATAGGAGTGATGTCGTTAGCAGTATCCATGACCAGCTCCTGTGTGCTGGGTCTTTACAAGTTCCCAAGCATAAAGGATCCAGGCTCAAACCTATTCCCATGGCAATAGAAAGAACAGCATTAGGGTACCAGATCGCAGTTAAGTTTGCTATGAGGGCTCTTGTGCATATATCAGTTCAATCTCCCTTTATACAGGACCAGTTGATTCTGTGATTTGATTAAGTTGGAAAATATTTCTTCAATTTGTATCTATCCTGTATAGACACGTGCATGACAGTCAGTCTGCCAATAGAAATATGCTCTTGTCTCATAACTCTACAGACTACCTCACTACTTTTGCATCAGTGACTATTGATTACTGTGGACATTAATCCATAATGCTTATGTACATATCTTCAAACTCTGTTGTGACACGTACCTGTAATTTACTTTAGTGCCTGATTCCCCCACTAGATTATAAGGTCTCTGAGGGCAGTGATAATGTCTACTAACTTTATCATACTCGTCCAAGCCCTCAGTACGAGGGTCTGCACATAGTAGGTGCACATAAACACTAGTAATAATATTTATTATGTTCTTACTCTATGTAGGACACTGTACTAAATTACTTGGAATCATCATATGGATGTTGACCCTTGAGGAACTCAAAAACTGTGGCTAATAATTGTGGTATTTGTTGAGTGATTACTTTGTGCTAAGGACTGTATTAAGCTCTGAGCTAGATACAAGATCATCAGATACAACATGGAGCTCACAGTCTACGTAGAAAGGGGAACGAGTATTGAATCTCCATTTTGTAAATGAGAGAACTGAAGCAGAGAGAAGTGAAATGTCTTGTCGAAGACCACATACCAGGCAAGTGGCAGAACTAGGGTAAGAACCCAGGTCATCTGACTCTCAGGCCTGTTCTCTTTCCACTGGATCACACAGATTCTAATTGATTGATGTGCTCTAGGTGAATATTCATATTGATTTCACTGGGAAGGTTACAGATATATGTCTCTCAACATTTCTGTGGGATTGCTGATCAGCATCAGAAATTCCCCACTCCACGTGCTTCAGAGATGGGACTCTCATATCCTGCAGATGGGAAGTTGAATGGCAGGAGAAATGTCAGCAGGACCAATAGAGGGAATAAAACCTGGGGTTTCAAATCAGAGATCAGCAGGGATTCTGAGTCTGTCGGGGGTGTTGTGCAATCCAAGAAGATGACAGAAATGGATGGGATATGGGACAATGGTGAGGTGTCTTCATGGCATAGGGGGAGAGCAGAATGCAGTGGGTCTCCAGAAGAAGTGACTGATGGAATAAATTTAAACCGTGGGTAGTTGAACGTGGAGAAGCTCACGGAAACTACAAACTGAGTCTATGGGGTGACAGACGGCTTGGGATCTCAGGTGTGGGACAAAGTGATAGTAAAAAAGTTCAGAATGGGGATCCGGCCCCTCATGCCCCAACTTGGAACTTCTCCCTCTTCACATCAGACATACCACAGTTCTTCACATCACACATTCAAATCCCTGCTTATATCCCTCCTCCTCCTCCAACAAGACTTCCCCAATTGCTTGCCAGTACTCTGAGCCATACCATCCTTTCAGCCAACTGTAGTACTTACGAGTGTATCTATTACCAACGTCAGCACTGATGTGTATAAGCCCTTAGTCATTTTTTGAAGAACTTGGGTTGTAAATGCTTCCAATTTGTTTCCCCCACTAGAGTGTGAGGGAAGGACATGTGTCACTTAATCATTCTATACTTTCCAAGTGCCAATTACAATGAATTGCTCCATATAGGTGCTCAATGAATATTGCTACTACTACTATTATTATCACTTCTGACTGTGATGGAAAACTGGAGGGTGGAGGGAATTCAGGGATTGGCTGTGAAGATTATCCATAAAGGCCCTTCATAACTCCAGCTACTAGTATTCCTGTTTCTTCCCAACACAATTTCCCCATACTACCCACTTAGTTGTACCAGTCCCTCCAGAATCCTCCATCTCCCCATTCCTCCCCAAAATCTTAAGTCACACAGTGGAATGAAGAGGGGAAATTGGGCACAGCTAGGTGAAGTGGATTTGCTCTCAGTCCACCCCAAGACTTATCTCCCAAACTAACCCTCCCCCTCCCCCACCCTGCAAAAGCTGAGAGTTTTCCTCTCTCCAGGCTTAATACTTCCAGGGGTTTAAATGACATAGCCCTGCTCAGCACTTCTATAACTATCCCATTCCATGTCCTTCCTCCCCTCTAACCTAGCCCTCCCCTGACCTAATACTGGCTCCCTCAGCTGCTGCTGTGTTTCTGGTGGGCTAGAATTAGCATGAACTTACTTTTAAGGTCTTTAGTTTTTAAAGTGAGCCTGATTATCGGGTATACATCATCTCCTGCATCCGGTGAATGCTAAAATCCTGGACAGGTACAGTGACATCATGACCCAAGCATGAGGTTACAGGAAGTCTATTTATCAAGCACCAGCATGCTTAACACTGACCAAGAGGAGCCTAAGAAGCTCTAGGCAGCCATCTGTCTCAGGTAGCTCTAGGTAGCTCTAGGAAGCCATCTGTCTTTGGGCCAGGGAGCTACCTCTGAGGAGTGGGTCATCCTGATGAAGAGGATAAATGTGCTCAGTTCTGTTTCTGCCTTGGAGAGATTCCAAAACTCCAGCTGAAGGGAATTCTTAGGAGCAGAAATTGCAAAGAAAATGATGCTATCTGATTCAGCTCATTTTCTGCTTTCCCAAACCATATGGGACATTTCTAATCAGGGAATTGTTTTGAGGGAGCCAAGGTAAATGCAATGAACTTCTCCAGTCTTTGATCACAATGGGAGAGGCAGTCTTTGGGAAAACGGAACTTCCTTGTATGCTTTGTATATGTGTGTCACTGTTTTCCCTAGTCCACCCCACCTCTTAACCCACTCTGTCTCCATGTAGATCTGCTATGGCTCAGTGCACCCCATTCTCAAGGAAAAAGCTCAGTTCCCATTTCTCTATCAAAACTCTGTGATGTCTCCAGATCTGCACTTGGGAATGATCCGTCCAATGAAACATTTTCAGTGGGTCTGGTTCTGCCTCCCGGTCACCAGTGACATTAGATGGGAGACGTTCACCAAGACCATGACAGAGAAAATGTCCAGGAATGGAAGCTATGTGGCTTACACTGAGAGAATCCTGGAATACTTTACTTAAAGTAAATTTGAGTTTACTCAAATTACTCAAAGTAATTTGAGTCTTATTACACAAGCATTATTAAATCATCATCCAATGTGGTTATTGTCTAAGGGGATAAATTATCTTTATTGTTTTTTGTACTTAATATGAATATTGTTCCTGTTGTTGGTATAGTTTGGGTCAGAATCTCTGATTGGGATTTTACCATAAATTTCTTACACATAAGTAACAACGTTTTTCAAGGTGCCGTGTTATTTTCAGGCCACAGGAATGACATTCTGGGTTTCAAGGATTTTGAGCTGACCCTGAACCCTGAGAAATAGCCACAGGATGTGTTTATACAGTCGTTCTGGGGATGGACCTTTGACTATCCACCTGTAGAAGAACAGGACAGATTGCCAGTGCCAGGGCTTTGTAATAAAAATGGTTCTTTGGAGAGGAGTCCCATGTCCTTCTGGGACAGGAAACTGTCTTTTCAGAGTTACAGTGTGTGCAATGCAGTGTATGCCATAGCTCATGCCCTCCAACAGAAACCCTTGGCCAGGAAGGAGATGGACATGCTGGGGGATGGATAAAGTCAATTTCCTCATCCATGGCAGGTAATGCTTCCCTTCTCCCCTGAAGTCCAGCTCCCTAGGTAGACTACTGTCAGCCTGTAGCCATTGACAATATGAACCCAGGTACTCTGGGTCTTGAGTGTCTTTTACTTAGGTCCTGGCTAGTCTGGCCATCGCTGGGTGAGAGGATCATTTACTGAGGTGCCAGAGATGTTCAGAGATACTAAAATCCACCTCCTTCCTGGAAACAGTTCCTGAATACACCAGTTAACACCTACCTTGTCTTTAAAGATCTCCAGCTGATCTGTCCAGTCCCCTCAGCTCCTTTGGCTCTGGTTATCATGGGAACATCAAGGGGTGAGCAGATGGTGATGGGCTGGAATCCAGTCACTGATGTTAATCTCTCCCTCCAGCTCAACTCGCTCCTAAAAGAACACTCGATTCCACACCAAGGCTGGTGACCAGGTCGATTTGGATGGCCTCCACAGGGTAATGAGTAGAATTGACATCTTGGACCATCAGATTTTACAGAATGGCACCAGAGCCCATGTTAAAGTGGGACAATTTGTACCCTGGCCCCAGCTGGGAAAAATTTCAACATCAGAAAGAGCAGATAACGTGGGACCAGCTATCTTCTCAGGTAATGTAGTAGTAGTAGTAGGCCTAGTAGTAGTAATATGATTAGCAGTAGTAGGAATAGTAATAGTAGTAATATTAGTAGTAGGAACAGGAGGAGGTGGCTGTGGGGAGGCAGGGAGGAGTATTTATTGAGGATCCACTTGGTGCAATGCACTGTATTAGACATTGGAAAGTAGAGAAGCATGAAGAGACAGGTTTTCTGCCCACAAGGAACTTAAAGTCTATCGAGGAGGTAAAAATCAATTCCATTGTCTGTCGGGACACAAAAAGAAATGATTCTTCCCTGGCAGCATCCCTGGGCTTTGGTTCCCACTGATGGTTGCACACAAACTGAAATACCCAACTCCAGTAGAAAAAAACAGCAACAACAAGAATCAGTTTGTTGAATGTTCTACATTGAATGTTAATAGTTTTGCAGACTCAGATTCTCTTTATCATTAAATTTGCTTTTTTCATTCTATTATTAGTCTTCTTCTGAAGATGAAAGTTACCATGATAACTCAGTCTACATATGTACTCATGCCTCAGTCCCCTAGAGGATAGAGGTCAGGGTGTTCTTGTGATAGCACAATATCTGTCAACAAATACAAAGGTGCAAGGTGATTGACTGTTTTAAAACCTATGGTAAGGAATTTCTGTTTGCTGCATAGGTGGATAGGCAACCACTGGAGGTTCTTGATGTGGGGAAACATTGGCTGAAGGTGTTTATATAAAAATGATCCGGGAAGCAGAATGAAGTATGGACTGGAGTGGGGAGAGGCAGGAGCCAGAGGAGTCAGCAAGGAGGCTGGTAGTGTAATCAAGGTGGGATAGAATAAGTGCTTGGGTTAACATGATAGCAGTATGGATAGAGAGGAAAGAGCAGATTTTAGCAATGTTGTGAAGGTTGAACTGAACGGACTTAGTGATAGATTGAATACGTATGCTGAATGAGAGTGATGAGCCAAGGTTAACCCCGGGGTTATGGGTTTGTGACACAGGAACGACGGTGGTGCTGTCTAGAGTGATAGGAATGTTAAGGGGGATGACAGGGTTTGGGTGGAAGATAAGGAGATCTGTTTTGTGCATGTTAAATTTGAAATGACGACAGGACGTCCACGTAGTGATATCTTAAATGCAGGAGCAACTGAAAGACTGCAGATAGGGAGAGAGATGATGGCTGTAGATGTATATTTGGGAATCATCTGCATAGAGATGGTAGTTGAAGTCGGAAATCACGGGAATGAATGAATTCCCTAAGGGAGTGGGTGTAGATGGAGAATAGAAGGGGATACAGAACTGAACTTTGAGGGACACTCACAGTTAGCAGCTGGGATGCAGAGGAGGAGCCTGCAAAAGAGACTGAGAGTGAGCAGGCAGAGCGATAGAAAGAGAACCAGGAGAGGTGAGTGTCAGCAAAGCTAAGGTTGGATAATGGTTCCAGGAGATGGGGGTGATTGACATTGTGGAAGGCAGACAAGAGGTCAAGTAGGATTAGGATACAGTAGAAGCCATTGGATTTGGTAAGAAGGAGATCATTTATGAACTTTGAGAGGCTGATTTCTGAGTAGCAGAGGGAACAGAAGCCAGACTGAAAGGGGTCAAGGAGGGAATTGGAGAAGAGGAATTTGAGACAGTGGGGAATTGGAGAAGAGGAATTTGAGACAGTGGGTATAGATAACTCACTTGAGTTTGGAGAGGAATGGTAGGTGGGAGATGGAGTGATAACTGGAGGGAACTGTGCGATCAAGGGAGGCTTTATTTAGGATAAGGGTGACATGTGCATGTTCAAAAGCAGTGGGGAAGAAAGCATTGGAGCGCAAACAGTTGAAGATGGCTGTTAGGGAGAGAAGATGGGAGAGGCAAAATGCTTTGATAGGGTGTGAAGAGTTAGGGTCAGATTTGCAGGTAGATGGGATGGATTTTAAGAGAAGGCAGGAAATCTCTAGAGATACTGCTGGGAAAGATTAGACTGTGACTATAGGATAGGATTTGAGAAGCAACTTCGCTTAGTGGGAACAGCATGGGTTTGAGAGTCAGAGTTCATGGGTTCTAATCCCAGCGCTGCTACATGTCAGCTTTGTGACTTTGGACAAGTCATTTCACTTCCCTGGTCGAGGAAGGATAAAAGGAAAATGGCACATGCAGAAGACTCGATTCCAGAAGAGTTTACCAGTTTAAGACAAGGAGCTGCTTATCTACGAGTTGTCTACACGCGCTGCCTCGAATTCCTCAGCACCAACTCTCTCCTCGACGCCCTCGAGTCTGGCTTCCATCCCCTACATTCCACGGAATCTGCCCTCTCAAAGGTCACCAATTACCTCCTGTTTGCCAGATCCAACGGCTCATACTCTAGCCTAATCCTCCTCGACCTCTCAGCTGCCTTCGACACTGTGCACCACCCCCTTCTCCTCAACACGGAATCCGACCTTGGCTTCACAGACTCCGTCCTCTCCTGGTTCTCCTCTTATCTCTCCGGTCGTTCATTCTCAGTCTCTTTTGCAGGCTCCTCCTCCCCCTCCCATCCCCTTACTGGGGGGGTTCTCCAAGGTTCAGTGCTTGGTCCCCTTCTGTTCTCGATCTACACACACTCCCTTGGCTCCCCTCATTCGACCCCCAGCCCACGTCATCCCCGGGCCTGAAATGCCCTCCCTCTGCCCATCTGCCAGGCTAGCTCTCTTCCTCCCTTCCAGGCCCTACTGAGAGCTCACCTCCTCCAGGAGGCCTTCCCAGACTAAGCCCCTTCCTTCCTCTCCCCCTCGTCCCCCTCTCCATCCCCCCATCTTACCTCCTTTCCTTCCCCACAGCACCTGTATATATGTATATATGTTTGTCCATATTTATTACTCAATTTATTTATTTATTTATTTTACTTGTACATATCTATTCTATTTATTTTATTTTGTTAGTATGTTTGGTTTTGTTCTGTCTCCCCCTTTTAGACTGTGAGCCCACTGTTGGGTAGGGACTGTCTCTATATGTTGCCGACTTGTACTTCCCAAGCGCTTAGTACAGTGCTCTGCACACAGTAAGCGCTCAATAAATACGATTGATTGATTGATTGATTGATTGATTCTCTGTGTCTTAGTTACATCTGTAAAATGGGGATTAAGACTGTGAGCCCCACGTGGGACAACCTGATTACCTAATATCTACACCAGCACTTAGAACAGTATTTGGCACATATTAAGTGCTTAGCAAATACCATTATTATTATTATTATAGGAGAGTTGACGAAGGGGCAGGAGAAGGAAGAGACTGAAAAGAAGCAAGGGAGATTTTAGGTAGATCATGCCTGATAGTTTCAATTTTTCAATAGAGTAGGTAGCCAGGTCATTAGGGGCAAGATATATGGAGGTGGGGGTGGGGTGGGGAGGGGCAACGGGCTGGAGAAGAGAATTAAATGTCTGAAACATCTGGTAAGGGGAATGGGGATGGGCATCAATAAGGATGGACTAAGAATTTTGATGGGCAGAGAAGAAGGCAGAGTTAAAGTACTCAAGGATTAACTTAAAGTGAACAGAATTGGCCTGTTACCTAGATTTCTGCCAGCGGCACTCTGTGGCTCGTGCACAAGAGTGAAGGAGGCAGACTGTGCAAGTGATCCAGGGCTGTGGGCTAGTGGCATAAGATCAGCTAAGGAATAGGGGAGCATGTGCGTGAAGTAGAGTGGGTGGTTTTGGGTGCCAATTTGGTCATCAAGGGAAGATAGTTTGAGTATTCATTTATTCATTCAATCATAGTTATTGAGCATCCACTGTATGCACAGCACTGTACTAAGCCTTTGGAAAGCATAGTTCGGCAACAGAGACAATCCCTACCCAACAACGAGCTTACATTCTAGAAGGTGGGGAGACAGCCAACAAAACAAAGCAGGTAGAAAGGTATCAACAGCATCAAAATAAAAACATACTTGAGAGAATTGGATGGGTCAGAATACCGGAGGTCTCTGTCGGGGAATAGGACAGGTTTATTGGGAGGAGGTGTGTAGGAGAGAAGGCAGGTGAGGACGTTGTGGTCAGATAAGGGGATTTCAGAGTTGGTGATGACAGATTGTACAGAGGCTGGAATTGATGAGATGAAGTGTGTGTCCAGGTGTGTGTGTGTGTGTGTGTGTGTGTGTGTGTGCACGCACGCGCGCGCGTTTGCATGTGTGTATGTGTTTTCTGTCGGTTCCATCTTCACAGCATCGTTAGAAGCCACCCTTTCCTCTACATCCCAAATGCTATCATGTTAATCCAAGCACTTATCCTATACCACCTTGATTACTGTACCAGTCTCCTTGCTGACCTCCCTGCCTCCTGTCTTTTCCCACTCCAGTCCATACTTTACACTGTTGCCCGGATCATTTTTATACGAATACCCTCAGTCCATATCCCCACTCCTCAAGAACCTCCAGTGGTTGCCCAACCATTTATACATCAAACAGAAATTCCTTACCATTTGCTTCAATCAACTTTCCCCCTCCTACTTCACCTCACTATCCTCCTACTACAACTCAGCCAGCACACTTCCTTCCTCTAATGCTAACCTTCTCACTGTTTCTCAGTCCCATCTATCTCACTGCAGACCACTCAACCACATCCTTCCTCTGGCCTAGAATGATCTCCCTCCTCAAATCCAACAGACAATTACTCTCCACCTGTTCAGAGTCTTATTGAAAGCACATCTCCTCCACGAAGACTTCCCTGATTAAGCCCTCCTTTCCTCTTCTCTCACTCTCTTCTGTATCCCCCTGACTTGCTCACTTTATTCATCCCCCCTCCCAGCCCTACAGCACATATGTACATATTTGTAATGTAATTTACATACGTTCATTAATGTCTGTCTCCCCCTCTAGACTGTAAGCTCATTGTGTTCAGGGAATGAATCTGTTTACTGTTGCATTTTGCTCTCCCTGGAGCTAAATACAGTGCTCTGCATACAGTAAGTACTCAATAAATACAAGTGAATCAATTAAGGAATGAATGAATGGTGAGTGGGTGAGCTGGGGTGGAGCACAAGATCAGTGGACTTGAGGAGAGATAGAGACCTGCTAGAGGAAGGGTCATCATGAACATCTATGTGGATAGTGAAGTCCCAAAGGACCAATGCACAGATGGAAAAAGAGAGAAGGAATGTGAGGAATGTATCAAAATAGTTCAAAAAGTTGGAGTTGGGGTCTCATGGGGTGGAGACTACTGTGGCTAGTATATGGAGTAGGTGTTACTATCAAGTACCATCTAATGGGAGAGATAGACATTTAAATATACTACAGAGTGAGGAAGGAAAAATGTAAGAAGATGCACCTACCATGTTGGCAGAAGAGCTTGTTTCTGCACTGTAGGAGAAAGAATGATAAATAAGCTACCCAAATAGATTTAAAGCTTAAAGTATAGAACCATCCAAAGATATCCCTGAAGGACAAAAGCAACCATGATCTCAGCCTATCCTGAAGTGATAGGCATGGAAGCAGGAGAATCCAATTAATTTGATATTTTGAGGGATGAATGAGTGAGAGTCTGTGATTTGAGTTGGTTCTGTTCTCTTCCTACTGTGTGTACCCCATCTCTGCCTACCTGGTAAAGCTTCAAACCTTTCAATGGCCATCCCAGGAATTGTACAACTGGGCTGGGAGGGGGAGTTATTGAATGAGATGCAAGATTTACATTCCCACCCAGAAGGGCCAAGGGCTGTGGAAAATGCTGAAAGAATGATCTCATATCTGCCCATGATTGGAATTGACTGTCTCGTGCCTCTTTGTAAGGAGTGTAGTATTGCCCTGAGATCACCACAGGTGTTCTTCTCTTCCCCCATTCCCCTGAGTCTTACAAAGGAAAGCCAAATCCCTCTTTCCAGTCCTTGTTGAGATCCTCTGCTCCGTACGCAGTGAGAGCTGTGGGTCAGTATTCAGGAAAACAACTCGGGAAGAAAAAGCTGTCTGCTGCTATGACTGTGTCCACTGTTCTAAAGGAGAGATCACCAATCAGGCAGGTAGGTGTCTTCAGCGACGGGTTTTCCTGGTGATAGAGTGGTGGTCAGATCAAGGTTTTCTGGGAGTGTTTTCTGAGAACAAGAAAGCAATTGGGATTAGGAGTTTACACTTTAGGATGCCTAGAATGTGGAACACTTCCACAATCAACTAAGCACTGGGTCCTCAACTGCCATCAGTTTCCCCCACCCCCTGCCCCCGGGTTACACTTATGTCTTTCAACCCCATTGCTTTCTCCTTACCAGTAAAACTTTTGGTGTCTATATTCCCGGCTGGACTAGAAACTCCTTAAGGGAAGGGTCCATGTCTAGTGATTCAATTGTACTTTCCCAAGTGCTTAGTAGAGTGTTTTGCAGAGAGTAAGCATTCAATGAATACCGCCCTTTGATTGATTGACAGATTATATGCTTGATAATGGAGTGATGACTGATTAGAAGCTTTCACCCATGCCACCTAAAGCAGCCATCCTGTCCATCCAACTTGGGATTCAGTCTCTGACAGAGGCATCAGGATGTTTGGAGGTTGTGTGTGTGTTAGCTGCCCTCCCGGACACCCATCCTCCTACTTGCCCTCTTGCCATGATGGTTGTTGGATTGCGGGACAACATTGCTGGTTTTATCCAGTCCATTCTTTGCGACTTGGGAAAATTCGAACAACTTCCCTTTCAGCCTCCGATTCTCTAGATTAAGCAGAACCCATCATTCAGATTGTCCTCTTCATGAAGCTCCTCCCTCCACGTGATCATCCTTGTTGCCCCTCCCTTTTCCCCTTTCCCCCTCTATTATGAACTTCTTACATTCAGCAAACGGAACTACCCACCTTATCCTAGGCATGGTGTGAAATCCCATTTATTCCGTTTAGATATGGATCAATGTATAAAGAGTCCTGAAGATCAGTATCTGAATTATCGAAGAGATCAGTGTAACCTGAAAATAGTGACCTTCCTGTCCTATGATGAACCTTTGGGATGGCTCTGGTGTTCATAGCTCTTGGTTTATCACTCCTAACTGCTCTGGATTTGGGGATATTTATACACCACCGGGACACACCCATAGTGAAAGCTAATAACCGCACTCTCAGTCACACCCTCCTCACAGCACTGTAGCTGTGCTTCATGTCCTCCTTGACCTTCATTGGAGGTCCTGGCTTGGTAACCTGTGTCTTGCAACAAATAGTCTTTTGAGTTGTCTTTTCTGTGGCTATTTCCTCCGTGTTGACACAGACAATTACTGTGGTATTGGCCGTCAGGGCCACCATGCCAGGAAGAAGAATAATGATGATGGCATTTGTTAACTGCTTACTATGTGCCAATCACTGTTCTAAGCGCTGGGGTAGATACAAGGCAATCAGGTTGTCCCACGTGGGGCTCACATTCTTAATCCCCATTTTACAGATGAGGTAACTGAGGCACAGAGAAGTTAAGTGACTTGCCCAAAGTCACACGGCTGATCAGCAGAATGAGGACTTGGGCTTCCAGGGCACCCAGTTCCATCGTCCTCATCTGCTCCCTCGGTCAAGTGGGTATCCTGGCTGGGAACCTCCCCTCCGTTCCCAGACGTGGACATGGTATCTGAGCCTGGTCTCAACAGTGTCCAGTAAAATGAGGGCTCCACATTTGCCTTCTACTGCGTCCTTGGCTACATGGGGTTCCTGCCTCTCGTCAGCTTTATTGTGGAATTCCTGGCCAGGAGGCTACCCGACAGCTTCAACGAGGCCAGCTTCTTCACGTTCAGCATATTGGTATTCTGCAGCGTCTGGGTCCCCTTCCTGCCTACCTATCTGATTATCAAGGGCAAGGCCATGGTGGTAGCTGAGATCGTCTCCAACCTGGCTTCCAGTGCTAGGCTACTGGGCTGTATCTTTGGGCCCAAGGCCTACATCATTCAGCTGAAGCTGGACAGGAACACTAAATGACAGCTATCGGAGCGACAGAGGAATCATGAAATGGAATAATAGAAGTTGAGATCACCAGGGCCATTTTCAGGGGATAATGTACCCTGAGATGAGAGTTCAAATGTTGGTCACTTCCCATAGACACATGATGCAATATACTTCATCAAAGTATGCTCCTTCATCATATGGTGATTTCCAGCATCAGCTCCCAGATCTATAATGTGCCACCCTTCCCTTCATCTCTCAACTTCTCCTTCATGGATGGTCATGATGGCCTGAGTTAAGCTAAACCAAGTGCCAATTTCTGTCCCCAGGAGAAGGTTGAAGACAGCAGCTCCAAAAGGCAGAGGGAGATCTGCCCTCTTTCTCCAGGAGAATCCTCGATGAGTCGGATTGGGAACAGCAATTCTGAATCAGGCCCTATCCTGGGCCTCTGATCCTGTCCTTTCAGGCTCTGCCCTTTTCCCATTTCTTTACTCAGTAACAATAAAAATGATTCTGGTTCAAATCTCCTTCCACTACATTTTCTGAAAGCAGTGGGGAAGAAGCCATTGGAGAGCAAACCACTCAAGATGGCAGTCAGGAAGGGAAAACGGTAGGGGAAAGTGTTTAATTAAGGTGAAAAGGGATGGGGTGGGAGGCGTAGGTAGAGGGATGGATTTTGAGAGAAAGCAGGACATCTCCTCTTTACATACTGCTGGGAAGGAAGGGAGAGTTGAAGAAGGGACAGGAACTGGAGAGGAGCAGGGGAGATATTAGGGAGATCACTGCTGATAGTTTCATTATTCTCAATAAAGAAGGAAGCCAGGTCATTAGGGGCAAGGGATGTGGGAGGTGAGGGAACAGGAACAACTGATGAGGAAAATGAGTATGGGTGTCAATAAAGATGGAGAAATATTTTTTCGAGGCAGAGGAGAGGACAGAGTTAAAGCAAGTAAGGATGAACTGGATCCAGGGGAAAAATCCAGGCAAATGATCCAGGCAGCAGAGTGAAGTATGGAATGGAATACGGATAGGCAAGAGATAGGGAGGGCAGCAATTAGGCCGGTATAGGAATTAAGGTGGGATAGGATTACCGTGGGAATCACCACAGATACCTGTGGTAGAAGTTTGGATGGAGATGAAAGGGAGGATTTTACCGAGGCTGTGAAGGTTGAGTAACGAGATTTAGTGAATAATTGAAGATGTGCGTTGAATGAGAGAAATAAGTCGAGAACAATATCAAGGTTATGGGTTAGAGAAACAGGAAGGATGGTGGTGTTGTCTACAAGTGATGGCAAAATCAGGGGAGGACAGCTTTTGAGCGGGAAGATGAACAGTTCTGTTTTGGACAGGATACATGTGAGGCGTTGTGAGGACATCCAAGTAGAGATGTCCTGAAGGCAAGTGGAAATGTGAAACTGCAGAGAGGGAGAGAGATTGGGGCTGGAGATTTAGATTTGGGAATCAGCTGGATGGCCGTGGAAATTGAAGGCTTGGGATCAAATGATTTCTCCAAGGGAGTGAGTGTAGATGGAGAATAGAAGGGGATGCAGAACTGAACCTTGAAGAATGCCCACAGTTAGGAAGTGGGAGGCAGAGGAGGAGCCCATGACAGAGGCTGAGAAGGAGTGACCAGAGAGATAGGAGGAGAACCAGTAGAGGACAGTGTCAGTAAAGACAAGGTTGGATAATATTTCCAGGCAAAGAGGGTGTTTGACAGTGTCAAAGGTGGATGCGAGGTCGAGGAGGAATTAGAATGGAATAGAAGCTGTGGGACGTAGCAAGAAGGAGATCGTTTGTGACATTTGAGAGAGTGGTTTCTTGGGTGTGAATGGGACAGAAGCCAGATATAAGGGGTTCAAGGAAAGATTTGGAGAAGAACTTGAGAGAAAAGATGTAGACAGCTATCTAGGAGTTTGGAGAGGAATGGTAGGAGGCGGATAGTGTTACAATGGGAGAGCATCGAGGGGCCAAGGGAGGGTTTTTTTAGGATAGGAAATGCATAAGCATGTTTGAAAGCAGTGGGGAAAAAGTCACTGGAAAGCTAACAATTGAAGATGGCGGTAAGTGCGTTAATAATTTCGAAGGGATGGAGTTGGATGTGTGGTTGAAGGGCGTGGAATCTGAGAGAGGGCAGGCGACCTCCTCTTGAGATGCTGCTGGGAGATATGGGAGTGTTGAAGAAGGGGCAGGTGGAAGGGGGAATGGAGAGGATCAGGGAAGATTTTAGGGAGATCACACCTGATGGTCTAAATTTTCTCGGTGAAGAAAGAGGCCAGGTCAATGGGGACAAGAAATGGGGGAGGCGGAAGTACATGGGTTTTCAAAAAGAAGAATGAATCAGTCAATAATTCCAACAATCCATGGTATATATTGAGCACTTGAGGTATAGAGGCCTGCACTAAACCTCTGGGAGATTACGATACAATAGAATTGTTAGATCTGATCCCTAACCACAAGGGGTTTACAGTGTAGAAGGGGAGACAAACCATAAAATAAAGTATACATAGTGGCGGCAACAGAGGATAAGGATATGGCCTTTTTAAGATGGCATTTATTAAGCGCTTACTATGTGCCAAGCACTGTTCTAAGCACTGGGGAGGTTACAAGGTGATCGGGTTGTCCCACGGGAGGCTCACAGTCTTCATCCCCATTTTACAGATGAGGTAACTGAAGCCCGGAGAAGTGAAGTGACTTGCCCAAATCCACACAGCCGCTAAGCGACAGAGCGGGGATTAGAACCCATTACCTCAGACTCCAAAGCCCGCACTCTTTCCACTGAGCCACGCTGCTTCTCCTAAAGAAGTCATCTCCTAAAGACTTAAGAGCAGAGGAGCTTTGGGTGGGATGAATATCTAAGGGCTTAAGGAGTGAAGACCCAAGTGAATAGCTGATGTAGAAAGTAGGGTAAATAGGAAAGGGAAATGGGGTTGATGCTTCCGTCCTCCCTGAGAGTTCTGTCCCACTGGGAAGGGTCTCCACCTTCCCATTCTGAGACTTTGGCCTTCATTGTTCCCTCCCCCATCTGCTGCCCCAGGTTTGAGTGAACTCGAGCTCACTGTGGTCTCCCGCACAACCAGCAGGTGATGGCAGATGACTCTGTGGGACTCCCACCTGGGGAAGGAAAGAGTCCAGAAGGCCATGGGACAAACATCCAATGATCCATGGGAGCACCCAGGCCTGACCTCTGATTCGGATTGGCCAGGGAATCCCTTCTGGATATCCCTGGCTGGATTTCTCTCTCCTTTGGTCCTGTAAGAAAACTGGGGTTGAGAAAAATGTTAAGCAATAAACATAGCAGCCCTGAACTAATGTCCCAGGGATCATTTCCTCTTCAACCACTCCCGGGTGTTCCTGTCAGGCTGCAGCAGGATGACATAGCACTTTGGGATGAAGATGCAGCCAAGAAGCCCGGCACTGGAGGCCGGGATGGAGAAGATCTCTGTGGTCACTGTGGACTTCCCCTTGGTGCCCTGGTATGCGGGGAGGAAGGAGGCCCAGACGCTGCAGAACACCAGCATGCCAAACGTGATGAACTTGGATTCATTGAAACTGTTGGGCAGCCTCCTGGCCAGGAAAGCCACAGTGAAGCTCACCAGGGCCAGAAAGCCCAGGTAGCCCAGGACGCAGTTGAAGGCAATCACGGAGCCCTCGTTACACTCTATGATAATGAGTCCGGGCTCAGCGTGTGTGTTCATCTCCGGGAATGGGGGAGCGGTGCCCAACCAGATCACACAGATGGTCACCTGGACCAGGGAGCAGGACAGGACTATTGAGATGGAGGCTCTGGGCCCCACCCACTTTCTGACTCTGCTCCCCAAGCTCGTGGCCCTGAAGGCCATAATCACGGTGACAGTCTTGGCCAAAATGGAGGAGATGAATACAGTGAACACGACGCCAAAAGCCGTTTGGCGGAAGAGGCAGGAGGCTGTGGTGGGTTAGCCGATGAAGGTCAGGTCACGGAGGAAGCAAAGTTTGAGGGAGATGAGGAGGGTGTAGCTGAGATTGAGGTTATTGGCTCGGACTATGGGGGTGTCTCGGTGCTTAATGAAGACTCCTAAAACCAGGGCTGTGAGGAGAAGGAAGGAGAGGGTCATGCAGACCAGGATCATCCCCAACGGTTCTTTGGAGGACAGGAAAGTCACCACTTTGTGACGGCAGCCATCTTTCGCAATGTTTGAATACTGATCTTCAGGACACTTCACACACTGCTCCGCGTCTGAATGGAAAGAATCATTCAATCAATCAATCAGTCAGTCAATCAGCACTTACTCTGTGCAGAATGCTGTACTAAGTGCTTGGAGGAGTACATGCAACAGCCTCGGTAGACACGTTCCTTGCCAAGAAGGAGTTCACAGTATAAAAAGGTAGACAGACTGTAATATAAATAAATTGACAAATGATGGATATGCACGTAAGTGCTGTGGGGCTGAGTGTTGGGTCAATATCTAGTGCCTTAAAAGAGGGAGGAAAATTAAAAGGAGCAGAGTCTCACCTCCCCCTACAGCACACATTTCCCTCCACCTAGGTCAGGGTCACAGCCCAGGCTGGGATTTTTGCCTTTTTATTAAACCTGACCCGTCTGGTCTAATACTCTCTCCCAAGCACCCCCGCCCAGTACCGAGATTGTGTTTTCCAACCCTGCAGTCACCCTAGCACATGGGCAAGGAAGCTGCTGAGTAAAACCTCCTTTACATCCATGTCTGCAGTCAGGCATGTCCATCTCTGGCCTGCCCCTTGGGCTTTCCCATCTACTGTCTCTGGCTCCCCATGCCCTTCATCTGTCACCATCTGCCTAGTGCCCCACAGACTCTAGGTCATGTGAGGATCTGGGCCTCTGTATATATCTACCTGTCTGGTTGGAAATCTCTCTCTCTGGGCACCTGACACAAAAATAGCAGCAGACAGCCGGCCCTTGCTGGGTGCATTTTCTGAATCCTGGTCCACAGCTCCTGCTGCACTGCGAATGTGGAGCCTGAATTTTCAAGAAAGAGGACAGTGACAGTTAGAGTGGAGCTCCAGAGTTCTATACCTACATACGTGATCCTGGAGCCTCCAACCCAGAGGCTTCCCCACCACCTCACATACAGGTCTGAGCCCCAACAAAGGATGAGCTACAAGTGCCCCCATCGTGCACCTCCCCGCTTTTCCTTCTCCCTGCTAAGAGTCAAGGGTTTCAAGGGGTCGGGGCACCACGTCCCACTTCTGATTCATTCATTCATTGATTCATTCATTCATTCAATCGTATTTATTGAGTGTTTACTGTGTGCAGAGCACTGTACTAAGCGCTTGGTAAATACAGGTTGGCAACATATAGAGATGGCCCTTAACCAACAACGGGCTCACAGTCTATAAGGGGGAGACAGACAACAAAACAAAACATGTGGACAGGTGTCAAGTCGTCTGAACAAATAGAATTAAAACTAAATGCACATCATTAACAAAATAAACAGAATAGTTAATTTGTACAAGTAAACTAAATAGAGTAATGAATCTGTACAAACATATGCAGGTGTTGTGGGCAGGGGAAGGAGGTAGGGCGGGAGGGATGGGGAGGAGGAGAGGATAAAGGAGGATCAGTCTGGGAAGGCTTCTTGGAGGAGGTGGTCTCTCAGTCGGGCTTTGGAGGGAGAAAGAGAGCTGGCTTGGTGGATGTATGGAGCGAGAGCATTGCAGACCAGGGGGAGGACGTGGGCCGCGGGTCGACGGCAGGACAGGTGAGAACGAAGTACAGTGAGGGGGTTAGCGGCAGAGGAGTGCAGTGTGCTAGCTGGGCTGTGGAAGGAGAGAAGGGACATGAAGTAGGAGGGGCGAGGTGATGGAGAGCCTTGAAGCCGAGAGTGAGGAGTTTTTGCTTGATGCGTACATTGACATGAAGCCAATGGAGATTTTTTAGGAGGGGAGTAACATGCCCAGGGCGTTTCTGCACATAGATGATTCGGGCAGCAGCGTGAGGTATAGACTGAAGTGGGGAGAGGCAGGAGGATGGGAGATCACAGAGGAGGCTGATGCAGTAATCCAGTCGGGATACGATGAGAGATTGAACCAGCAAGGCAGTGATTTGGATGGAGAGGAAAGGGCAGATCTTGGCGATGTTGCAGAGGTGAGACCGGCAGGTTTTGGTGATGGATTGGCTGTGTGGGGTGAATGAGAGAATGGAGTCGAGGATGACACCAAAATCGCGGGCTTCTGAGACAGGAAGGTTGGTAGTGCCGTCTACAGTGACGGGAAAGTCATGGAGAGGACAGGGTTTAGGAGGGAAGATAAGGAGTTCAGTCTTGGACATATTGAGTTTTAGATGGCGGGCAGACATCCAGATGGAGATCTCCTGAACGCAGGAGGAGACACGAGCCTGAAGAAAGAGAGAGAGAGCAGGACCAGAGATGTAGACTTGGGTGTCATCAGTATAGAGATGATAGTTGAAGCCGTGGGATAGAATGAGTTCACCAAGGGACTGAGTGTAGATAGAGAATGAGTTCACCAAGGGACTGAGTGTAGATAGAAAACAGAAGGGGACCAAGACATGACCCTTGAGGAACCCCTACAGTAAGGTCATGGGAGGGGGAGGAGGAGCCCGTAAAGGAGATTGAGAATGAATGGCCGGAGAGGTAAGAGGAGAACTAGGAGAGGATGGAGTCTGTGAAGCCAAGGTTGGATAGTATGTTGAGGAGAAGGGGGTGGTCCACAGTGTCGAGGGCAGCTGAGAGGTCGAGGAGGATTAGGATATAGTAGGAGCCATTGGATTTGGCAACATGGAGGTCATTGGTGACCTTTGAGAGGGCAACGTCAGTGGACTGTAGTGGGCAGAAGTCAGATTGGAGGAGGTCAAGGAGAGAGTTGGCATTGAGGAGTTTGAGGCAGGGGTGTAGACGACTCTTTCTAGAAGTTTGGAAAGGAATGGTAAGAGGGAGATAGGGAGATAACTAGAAGGGGATGCTGGGTCAAGAGAGGGTTTTTTAGGATTGGGGAGACTTGGTCATGTTTGAAGGCAGAGGGGAAGGAACGAGTGGAGAGTGAGCAGGAGTCGAAGATGGAAGTTAAGAAGGGGAGGAGGGAAGGGGTGAGAGATTTCATAAGATGAGAGGGAATGGGGTCTGAAGCACAGGTGGATAGAGTAGCACTTGAGAGGAGGGATGAGATCTCATCTGAAGATACTGCTGGGAAGGATGGGAGAGGAGCAGAGAGGGTTGAGAACGGGGGGTTGGTGAATGGGGAAGAGTGACTATGTGAAGCTCAGACATGATGGAGTTAATTTTAATAATGAAGTAGGAGGCCAGATCGCTGGGGGTGAGGGATGGAGGAGTGGGATGAACAGGGGCCTGAGAAGGGAGTTAAATGTACGGAAGACCTGACGAGGATGATGAGCATGGGTGTCAATAAGGGAGGAGAAATGGATTTGCCTGGCAGTGGAGAGGGAAGAGTTAAGGCAGGAAAGGATAAACTTGAAGTGAACAAGTTTGGCTTGGTGTTTAGACTTTCGCCAGCAGCGTTCAGCAGCTCAAGCATAAGAGCGAAGGAGGTGGACAGTGGCAGTGATTCAAAGCTGTGGGTTAGTGGTACGAGAACGGCGAAGGGAAAGGGGAGCGAGCAAGTTAAGTTGAGTAGAGAGGGTAGAGTTGAGAAAAGTAATATGGTCATCAAGATTCTGATCTGCGGTGGGGGTCCACCTGAGCGGTCCCCATGGTCAAGAGTGATGCTCAGGCATCCGTTCCTTCTCCCACCTTGGCTGACTGCAGAGAGGTGTCTTCAACTCTCGAACCTTGAATTCCTAACTGCATCCAGAAAGATGTGTCTGAGAAACTGTGCTGGGAAGCTCAATGGTTCTGAATAGTTGAATGCTAAAGCATTTTCATTTCTCTGTGGCCCATCTTGGGGCTGACCTTGCACTCCCGGAGTTCTCCCTGGGGAAATAGCTCTCTGCCTCCCACTGTGTCCACATCCCTTCCTGCCCTCTGAGATCCGCAGTTTGCCAAGCTGTGTTGTTATGACCGCCAGTACGTGGTCTCACTGTAACAATGTGGGGATCACATTCCCCAGGTGACACTGTGGCCAGGGTGACTGACCCATCACCAGCTCCAGCCCAGGCAGGTGATCAGAGAGAAGCCATGCCAGGTGAGGGCTCTGTCCACATGAACCTCACACAGAATGAAACAATCCCTACTGAGCTAGGCCTAAGAGATGGCCGAGCAAAGCCACTTGTAACTGTCACAGCACCACTGCGATAACCGAGCCCCAGCTCCAACCATGATCTATCCACAGCAGGATGCAAGGATTTAAGCTGCAGCCAAGCTCCATCAGCATCCCCCTTGCTGGACTATATCACTGTATCTCCAGGACCCCCTGGCACTGAGGGCAGGGAGCAGTCTTGGCATTAGGCTGGCATCACATGGCATTATATGACAGGTAGAGGAGGGGCACACCACGTTGGCTAATAATTGAACCCCTTCACCTAGGGATTGGGAGAATTGATAGGATCCCCTAGTCATCCCTGCTTCGGTCCTTGATTTAGTGCATAATTGCTCCAGATGTGTCTGTCTGCAGTTCATTCTTTCATTCAACCATATTTATTGAGCACTTACTGTGTGCAGAGCACTGTACTAAGCGCTTGGGAAGTACAAGTCAGCAACATATAGAGACGGTCCTTACCCAACAACGGGTTCACAGTCTAGAAAGGGGAGACAGACAACAAACCAAAACATGTAGACAGGTGTCAAAACCATCAGAATAAATAGAATTATAGCTATATGCAGATCATTAACAACAAAATGAATAGAGTAGTAAATATGTGCAAGTAAAATAGAGTCATATATCTGTACAAATATATACAAGTGCTGTAGGGACGGGAATGAGGTAGGGCGGGGGGGATGGGGAGGAATAGAGGAAAAGGGGGACTTATTCTGGGAAGGTCTCCTGTAGGAGGTGAGCTCTCAGTAGGGCTTTGCAGGGAGGAAGAAAGCTAGTTTGGCTGATGCGTGGAGGAAGGTCATTCCAGGACAGGGGAAGGACGTTGGCTGGGGGTCGATGGCGGGACAAGCGAGAACAAGGCACAGTGAAGAGGTTAGCGGCAGAGGAGTGGAGGGTTTAGGCTGGGCTGAAGAAGGAGAGAAGGGAGGTGAGGTAGAAGGGGTCGAGGTGGTAGAGACCCTTGAAGCCGAGTGTAAGGAGCTTTTGTTTGATTTGTAGGTTGATAGGCAACCACTGGAGATTTTTGAGGAGAGGAGGGATATGCCCAAAGCGGTTCTGTACAAAGATAACCCGGGCAGCAGAGTGAAGCATAGACTGAAGCGGGGAGAGACAGGAGGATAGGAGGTCAGAGAGGAGGCTAATGCAGTAATCCAATCGGGATAGGATGAGAGATTGAACCAGCAAGGTAGCAATTTGGATGGAGAGGAAAGGGTGGATCTTGGCGATGTTGTGGAGGTGAGACAGACAGGGTTTGGTGACGGATTGGATGTGTGGGATGAATGAGAGAGTGGAGTCGAGGATGACATCAAGTTTGCGGGCTTGTGAGACGGGAAGGATGGTAGTGCCTTCTACAGTGGCGGGAGAGTCAGGGAGAGGAAAGGATTTGTGAGGGAAGATAAGGAGTTCAGTTCTGGACATATTGAATTTTAGATGGTGGGCAGACATCTAGATGGAGATGTCCTGAACGCAGAAGGAGAAACGAGTCTGGAGGGAGGGAGAGAGAGCAGGGGCGGAGATGTAGATTTGGGGGTCATCAGCGTATAGATGATCGTTGAAGCCGTGGAAGCGAATGAGTTCACCAGGGGAGTGATTGAAGATCGAGAACAGTAGGGGACCAAGAACTGAACCTTGAGGAACCCCAACAGTAAGGGGGTAGGAGGGGGAAGAGGAATCCGCAAAAGAGCCTGAGAATGAACGGCCAGAGAGATAACAGGATAACTAGGAGAGGACGGAGTCTGTGAAGCCAAGGTTGGATAGCTTGTTTAGGAGAAGGGGGTGGTCCAGTGTCGAACGCAGCTGAGAGGTCGTGCAGGATTAGGATATAGTAGGAGCCATTGGATTTGGCAAGAAGGAGGTCATTGGTGATCTCTAAGAGGGCGGTTTCGGTGGAGTGTAGGGTATGGAAACCAGATTGGAGGGGTTTTAGGAGGGAGTTGGAGCTGAGTTCCCTCTACACCTCATAGTTTCACATCATGCACCCCTTGAGGACCAAACTCAGTGTCTCTGCCATATAAGTACTTTTTCCCAGCACTGGGTATTCATTCATCATTTAATCGTATTCAGTGAGCACTAACTGTGTGTAGAACTGTAGTCTGAGCATTTGGAAACGTACATTATAACAATGAACAGACACATTCCCTGACCACAGCAAGCTTACAGTCTACAGTCTAGTTCCAATGCTGCGCACCCAGTAAGTGCTCCATCGATACAATCACGACTAGAAGCCTGGGACTACCACTTCAGGACATCTGGGCATTCCCATTGGCTGCTTACCTGAGAGGCTCCCCCAGGCCACACGATCACTGTCTCATTGATGATGACGTCTTGGTCGGGGGGTGCCTGGGGGTCCACCTCCCCGACTTTCACCAACTCACCATTTCCATTGGGAAAAATCACAAAGTTCAGAATGTCAAATTTTGCAGCAGATCTGCGGTTCTCGTCCAGAATCACCAGTTCCCTGGCAGGGTTGTCAAACTGACCCTTTCTCAGAAACACATGGAGCTGAAAATGGATAAAAGGAAATTCTAGAGACTCCTGACCCCATGGGAGGTGAGATCAGCTGCAGTGGGGTTTTGAGGGGTCAGTTTGTTTGTTTGCATCACAATTAGAACTCATGACATTCGGACTCCCAGGCCCATGCTCTATCCACTGCGCCATGCTGCTTCTCCAGGTGGCTTAATTTCCATGGGCCATTCAATACCTTTCTTCCTCCCCATTGAACTGTGGGCTCCATCTGGGACAAGGCCTGAGTCTGACTTGATTATCCCTTATCTATCCCAGTGTTTAATACAGTGCTGGCACCTAGTAAGCACTTAGCAAATACCATCACCGATATTATTATCATTATTATCATGACTTCCCAGGAAAACTGCCAAAGGGAGGCAAAAGGGGAAACCTGGAGTCTAGGAGCAATCGTCCCACTGGGAGGGGATTTCTTCTTCCCCACCTTTGGCGCTGCTGACTGCTCTGCTTCTCTAGAGCCCCCACCCTCCCCCCGGCCTCAATCACTCAGCCCAGGAATCAGGAAACTCTCTCTCTCTCTCTCTCTCTCTCTCTCTCTCTCTCTCTCTCTCTCTCTCTCTCTTTCTCTTTCTCTCTATTTCCCGGCATGAAATGGAGGGCATGGAAGGGAACCCAGGGACGGCAGACCTCCTCATGGGAATATTTTCCATCTCATCCATACATAGGCAAGGAGGAGGGAAGGGAGGGATATGTCTGCCTAACAGTGGAGGGAAGCCTCACCCTAGGTCCAGCGACACTGCCGACCTCTTTCATTCAACAGTTAGTTTGTGGCAATCAGTAATGGGGAACTGTGCACAGGAGAGAGGAGGGCAGATGGCGATGATCACGATGATGAGGATGGTGACCCATGAAGTTGCATTCTGTGACCACCTCCCCAGCCTCTCTATCCCCAGTAGGATAGTTTTGGTTATTCCAATTGATATGAGTTGTCCTTCAAGTTTGAAGAAGGCAGCACTGATGGTCTGATCTGGGGAGAACAGTGCCATCCAAAAATCCTGCCCCTTGTCATGTTGTTAAGTTTAATGATTTCAGTGCCTAGCACTGTGTTCTGTTCAACCTGCAATCGATGAACCATTTCTTAAATAAGTATTGGGATAGATAATATTTGTGATTTACCAATTCTTCATTATGGGCAGGGAACATGTCCACCACCTCTGTTGTATGGTACACACCCTAGCATTTAATACAGTGCGTGGCACACAATAAGCACTCAATAAGTACCACTGAAGGATTGATTGATTTATATCTTCCTTTGTTGCAAGAATGTGTGAAGCTGGGGAAGCTGATACCTCAGTGACTATGATTTAAACAAACCAATTTTCATTGGTCTAACTTTAGTTACAGTTTAACCAGATGCCCAGGAAGGACCTCTTGCATTAGTGCAGTGTTCCTCCTCTCTCTTACCCTCAATTGTATTTCAGTGAATTAATTTCTAGGACTCGGTCGCTGTACCCAGTCCTGTATATGCCAGACTATAACGGATGAGCCTTCTCACAAATGTGTAAGTTTCGACCAGGCCCTCCACTCCTGCACTTCAGCAGGACCTTCCTCTTGTTACGTCTAGACTAAAAGCTCCTTGTGGACAAGAAATCTGTCTACCAACTTTGTTGTACTATACTCTTCTGAATGGTTAGGACTATTGTCTGCACACAGTAAGCTCTCAATACACACAAATGATTAACTGACTGATTTTGCAGCCCTCTGGTCGAGCGGGGGAACATTACCTGCCACGGATGAGGAACCAGAAAATCCTTGTTTCCCCGAGATTCCAGCTTTGAGCAGGACAGGAGCAACTCCTGGAGCCCCTGCGTGACAGCATACATGGCATTATACACATTGTAACTCAGGGACATCGTCAGGGAAAAATGGTGCCCAGGTAGCAACTCCAAGGAAGCATTTTTTGAGCATTTCCTTCCATCCAGTTCAGGAAATGAAAAGGAACAAAGGCAGACTCCCAGAACTCTTTCAAGACAATGATTGCTGGGTATTTTTCTGATCTAACTGTCCGTAAAAAATCCCTGAAATGGGGAACTTCTTTAATAAGGTTTGCCATAGTGAAAGTTCCATGAAAGTTGTAGTTGTTTGTTACTTTCTCAATGCTCAAAGTAAAGTCCCAATGAAAGGTGGTGATCAAAACCATCTTGGATAGTCCAAATCTCTCAATCGCAGCTCTCAGAAGGCTTAGAGACTCTGCATCCCCATAGACAGCCATCACTGTGGCTGATGTAGCCGTGACCCTGTAGTAGACATTCCAGGCTAAATTAAAGTGGAACTTCTCACTGGGGATCTTTATGGTAAAAGCTGCACAGACACCATTCCTGACCATCTCCCCGGTCACATCTGAGAGGAATCTCTCTCCTATCACATCATCTGACATCACCAGCTCGACCCAGGTCCAGCCAAAATGTACCATTAAACAGACTATCGCCCGAGGAAGATAGATCCTGGGGGCCACCTGATAGAGAGATGGAAATTGGGTCTTGTCGCTCAGGACCGGATCGAATGGGCCATAGGTGATCTGGGTAGATTAAAAAAAGCTGATTGGGATGGGTGAGGATATTGGTAAATCCATCAAAAGAGTTTACTTAGCTCCTTCTTTGGGAAGAGCACTGATCTTCCCAGAAGGAGTTAAGTAAACACTTAGCCTTCCCAGACTGAGCCTCCTTTTTCCCCTTCTCCTCCTCAGCCTCCCTGCCCTACCTCCTTCCCCTCCCCACAGCATTTTCATATATTTGTACAGATTTATTACTCTATTTATTTTACTTCTACTTATTTACTATTCTATTGATTTTGTTAATGATGTTCATATAGCTGTGACACCTGTCTACATGCTTTTTTTCTTGTCTGTCTCCCCTTTCTAGACTGTGAGCCCGTTGTTGAGTAGGGACCGTCTCTATATGTTGCCGACTTGTACTTCCCAAGCGCTTAGTACAGTGTTGTGCACACAGTAAATGCTCAATCAATACAATTGAATCAATGATCGTATCATTTGGGAAATGATGGAAAAGGGCAAAAAACACAATACCTATCTTCAAAGAGATTTTCATCAATCAGTCATATTTATTGAGCAATTACTGCATGTGGAGCACTGTATTCAGTTCCTGAAAGAGTACAATATAACAGAGCTGGCAAGCATGTTCTGTACGCACAGTGGGCTAACAGACTAGATCAAGAGATGGATGTTAAATTATATTATGGATATGTACATAAGTATTTTGGGGAAGAGGGGTGGGTTGAACCAAAGGTGCAGAGCCAATCAGAAAGGCTAGGGAGTAGGGGAAATGAGGGTCTGATCAGGGAAGCTTTCTTGGAAGAGTCATAACATTAGCAAGGTTATGTGTACAAGGAAAGTGATCATCTTTCGGGTAGGAAGGAGGAGAGAGTTATGGGCCAGAGGCAGGACATAGGCAAGAGGTCAGCAGCAAGATAGATGAGATCAATGAACAGCAATTAGGTTGGCATTAGGGGATGGACGGTATGGGCTCGGTTGTAGTAGGAAATCAGCAAGGAAGTGGAGGCAGTAGGTGCAGACAACTGACTTATGGAGTCTGGAAAGGAATGTTAGGAGGAAATGGAGCTATAACCAGAGGGAGTTGCAGGGTCAAGGAGGGTTATTTTCAGGACAGGAAATATATGAGCAAGTTTGCGAGCAGTAAGTAAGACGCCATTGGATAATGAACAGGTGAAGGTGGTGGTCAACAAGGAAAAAAAGGAGAGGTCATGTGCTGCAATAAGATCCAAAGAAAAAGGGTCAGAAGAACAGGTAGAAGGGGTAGATTTTGAGAGGAAGCAGGCGATCTCCTTTTGGGACACTTCAGGGAAAGATGAGAGGTTCAAAAAAGGAGTGGGAGAGAGAGGGACTGGATAGGACCAGGTAGGAATTTAGGACGATCATCCTTGATTACTTCAATTTTATCCACAAAGTACATAGCCATGAGAGGGACTAAAGATCGTTGGGATTTGAGGAGGGACTGAAATGTCTGAAACACCTGGCAAAGACAATGGGCATAGGGGTCAGTAAGCATGGAGCAGGATTGCTGTCTGGCAGGGGAAAGGGCTAGATAGAGCAGGAAAAGATGCATTTGACATGAACTAGGTCGGCCTGATATCTGGTTTTCTGCCAGCACTGTTCCATGGCATGTCCACGGGAGCAAAGGAAGAGTGCTATGGAGGTAATCCAGTGCTTTGGGTTAGTGATAAGATAATGGTGAAGGGGTAGAGGAGCAAGTGAGTTGAGACCAGTATAGAGGAGGTGTTGAGGGTGTCAATTTGTGCATCAGGGTAGGTAGTTTGTGTATGGATACCAAGTGGGACACTATGACTTGAGAATATTGGTGTGGATTAATAGATTGACCGTCTCTATGGGGGAACACCTCAGATGACCAAGTTGGGTTGGGAGGATAGAAGTCAGATGAGGAGCTTTCAGTTGAATACATTGTGGTCTAGTGGAAAGAGCACGAGGCTGGAAGACAGAATCCCTGGGTTCTAATGCCAGCTCAAGTCTCGTTGGCAAGTCACTTCACTTCCCTGGGCCTTGGTTCCCCTTACTGTGGGGGCTCACCAAGTTTCAGTCCTTGGTCCCCTTCTGTTCTCAATCAATCAATCAATCGCATTTATTGAGCACTTACTGTGTGCAGAGCACTGTACTAAGCGCTTGGGAAGTACAAGTTGGCAACATATAGAGACAGTCCCTCACTTAGTGACCTCATTCGCTCCCATGGCTTCAATTATCATGTCTACGTTGATGACACCCAGATCTACATCTCTGACCCTGCTCTCTCCCCCTCCCTCCAGAATCGCATCTCCTCCTGCCTTCAGGACATCTCCATCTGGATGTCTGCCCGCCACCTAAAACTCAACATGTCCAAGACTGAACTCCTTGTTTCCCTCCCAAACCCTGCCCTCTCCCTGACTTTCCCATCACTGTTGACGGCACTACCATCCTTCCCGTCTCACAAGCCTGCAACCTTGGTGTCATCCTCGACTCCGCTCTCTCATTCACCCCTCACATCCAAGCCGTCACCAAAACCTGCCAGTCTCAGCTCCACAACATTGCCAAGATACGCTCTTTCCTCTCCATCCAAACCGCTACCCTGCTCGTTCAAGCTCTCACCCTATCCCGTCTGGACTACTGCATCAGCCTTCTTTCTGATCTCCCATCCTCGTGTCTCTCCCCACTTCAATCCATACTTCATGCTGCTGCCCGGATTGTCTTTGTCCAGAAACGCTCTGGACATGTTACTCCCCTCCTCAAAGATCTCCAGTGGCTACCAATCAATCTGCGCATCAGGCAGAAACTCCTCACCCTGGGCTTCAAGGCTCTCCATCACCTCGTTCCCTCCTACCTCACCTCCCTTCTCTCCTTCTACAGCCCAGCCCACACCCTCAGCTCCTCTGCCGCTAATCTCCTCACCGTGCCTCGTTCTCGCCTGTCCCGCCGTCGACCCCCGGCCCACGTCATCCCCCTGGCCTGGAATGCCCTCCCTCCCAACATCTGCCAAGCTAGCTCTCTTCCTCCCTTCAAGGCCCTACTGAGAGCTCACCTCCTCCAGGAGGCCTTTCCAGACTGAACCCCCTCCTTCCTCTCCCCTGTGTCCCCCTCTCCATCCTCCCATCTTACCTCCTTCCCTTCCCCACAGCACCTGTATATATGTATACATGTTTGTACATATTTATTACTCTATTTATTTATTTATTTTACTTGTACTTATCTATCGTATTTATTTTATTTTGTTAATATGTTTGGTTTTGTTCTCTGTCTCCGCCTTCTACACTGTGATCCCACTGTTGGGTAGGGACTGTCTCTATATGTTGACAACTTGTACTTCCCAAGCGCTTAGTACAGTGCCCTCCACACAGTAAGTGCTCAATAAATATGATTGATTGATTGATTCTCACTGGGGATTCAAAAAACATAGTCTCCCTACTACTAATACTACAAGCCCCATGTGGGACCTAATCATCATTAACATCTGCAGCACTTAGTACAAGGTTTGGCCTATAGTAAGCACCTGAAAATACCACAATTATTAGTAATTTTCATTATAAAGTAATTTCAGAGTTGGTGAGGGTAGAGTTGGTGAGGGTCAATAGCGAGGATGAGATCGAGTGTGTCCAAGCTGTTGAGTGGGTAAGATGGGATGGAGCAGGAGGTCAGGGAGTGAAGGAGTGAGAGGAAACGGTCAGCAGAAGGGTTATCGGGAACATCCACATGGATATTGAAATCCCCAAGAATGAAGGGAAGCTTTCTCATGATGGAACAGGGTTTTCATAGACTGCATTTGGCTAACAGGAGAGATTAAAGCAAAATTATCTACAGATAAGCAGATCGATGAGGAAACTGATATAAGAGCGTTCCTAGAAAATCTCATGCCAGGAATGAGGGTCTTGGTAACAGGAAGAAGAGTGGTGTTACCAGTCCTGATAGGAAACCTAGGCAGAGGAATTGATACGGGAGGGAAAATGAAGAGTTCATTGAAGAGTTCAAATGAAGGCTTCAGAGAGACATCCCTGTGCAGATCCCTGGAAGTCAAGTAGAAATGTTAGATTGACAGAGGATGTGGGAACTTAATACTATGAGACTGATTGGAGAGTTACTGCTTGGCCTGGGTAGCTGAAGCCATTTGAGTGGAGAAACTCTCCAAAAGTAGTGAGTGCAAAGTGAGAAGAAAAGGAGAGAAAGAACAGAGCTTTCACTCTGCTGCCCGAATTGTTTATGTACAGAAATGCTCTGGGCATGTCACTCTCCTACTAAAAAATCTTCAGTAGTTGCCTGTCAATCTACGAAGCAAGTAAAAACTCCTCACTCTCGGCTTCAAGGCTCTCCATCACCTCGCACCCTCCTACCTCACCTCCCTTCTCTCCTTCTACAGCCCAGCCAGCACCCTCTGCTCCTCTGCCTCTAAGCTCCTCACTGTACCTCGTTCTTACCTGTCCCACCATCAACCACCAGCCCACGTCCTTCCACTGGTCTGGATTGCCTTCTGTCCACATATCCACCAAACTAGCTCTCTTCCTCCCTTCAAAGCCCTACTGAAAGCTCACCTCCTCCAGGTCGCCTTCCCAGGCTAAGGACACTTTTCCCTCTCCTCCTCCCCATCCTCCCCCTCTTCCCTACCTCCTTCCCCTCCCCACAGCACTTGTCTATATTTGTACAGATTTATTACTCTATTTGTTTTACTTATACATATTTACTATTGTGTTTATTTTGTTAATGATTTTGACACCTGTCTGCACGTTTTGTTTTGCTATCTGTCTCCCCCTTCTAGTCTGTGAGCCCATTGTTGTGTAGGGACCGTCTCTATATGTTGCCGACCTGTACTTCCCAAGCCCTTAGTACAGTGCTCTGCACACAGTAAGCGATCAATAAATACGATTGAAAGAATGAATGAATTAATGAATGATACCCACATGTGTATCCCCTGTCCCTGGCTCCTGTACACTCTGCTGACTCCATGCTCCACACATATATTTCCTTTTAACGTTTCTTCTTAACCCTCTAAAAGGGAAAATTGCAGAATGGACAGGGAGTGCACTAGGAGCCAGAAAAATACAACAATGGAAATGAGTGCGACAGAAATTCACTTGAACGTTTACATACTCTGGATAAATGAACCCTGAGGACCTGGCTTTTCCTTGAAGCACACACAGCGCTAGGTTGTGTCTGAAAAACTGCTCCTTCCTAGGAACATCCCTTCTCAACAGGCGGTGTGGGATTGAAAGAAGTGAAGGGAAACTCTTTTCCACAAGACATGTCTCCAATCTGGTCATTCCTTATCTACATAGGGATGCCATCAGACTAGTTGAATGGTCTCCTAACTGTGGGAGCTTGTAGAGTCCCAGGGTGTTTGCCATGCTGATGGACAGGGCAGATGTAGCTCCTCCGATGACAGCCACGGACCTTTCCCGTCTTTCACAGCTGTAGTTAGGGATGGTCTGTCGTCCTCCCGACAGCCACATCAAGGCACCCTCTATGGCTCTATCAGCATGGTAGTAGTTTTCGTGGATGTGGAACCCCAGGGACACATTAGATAAAAGGTCAGGATCCTTGTTGATCTCCTCCACAGCAAACATCAGGGCCAGGAAGTGCTGGAAGTCTTTGTAAACCCACCTGAAATGATGCAGACGTGTTCACCCCCAGGGTCCACCCTGAACCTCCACCCTGCATTCCAGGGGACATTTACTACCAAGCGAACAGATCGGGTAAAATCTCCAGTGGCAGCAAGCATCACCTGGCCCAGGGTCCTGAATCACCTGTATCAGCCACCCTGCATCCCCTTCTGCATCAGCCACCCCAAGTCTTCCCTGGCCCTAAGCCACAGCTCTGATGGATACGAGGTGAGGGAGGAAGTGGAAGGAGTGGAGGGAAATATTTCTCCTTCAAACCCGTGATGATGATCTGAGGGACAAGTACTGAAGGGGGAGAAGGACGGACAGAGAGTCCAGTCTGTGTGGTGATGATGAGGGTTCAGAACGTAGACTTGGATCTCTCAGGAAGGAGGTCAGAAACTCAGTGTTGGATGCAGTTACTGCCCAGTCATCAATCACCATAGAAACGGAGAAAATAAAAGAATCAGTGGGCCCCGAGCGTGGGTGTCAGAAGACTTGGATTCTTCCAACTCTGGCAAATGACTGCTGTGTGATTTTTGGACTGGTCACTTAAGTTCTCTGTGCCTCAGTTCCCTCATCTGTAAAATGGGGATTAAAACCTCATCCCTCATACGTAGACTGTGAGCCACATGGGAGATAAGGACTGTGTCCAACTAGTGTTTAGAACAGTCTTTGGCGCATATTAAGTGCTTAGTAAGTACCACAATTTAACTAAATTATTTAAACATAACCACTAAAACCAACAAAACCACTTACTCGGGAATATAGTTCTTCCTGTTGCTATTATTGATGAACTTTCCACTCTGAAAAACAGTCATGGTCTGCAGAGATAACATCCCTGCAACGATCAGGTCCCAATCCCTGTAGTAGATCGCTGGATACTGTCTGTTCAGAGAGCAGGGAGTCTTCTCTTCCCCCCTGGTGGATTGGGGAAGCTGGAGGAGCAGAAACAGGGTAAGCAGAGGGGGCATCGAGGTGAGGTGAGCCAATGACCAGCTGTGAGGGACGATCAGAGTCCGGTGTCTGACTCTTTTCCTCTAGCACAAGGATCGGGACTCCAGTCTCCACTCCCACCACAGGGAATATGACAGTAAAATGTGGGAGATGCTGCATCCAGGAGAAACAGAGACAAGGGAAAAGGGGGTGCTTATAAAGATTTGCCTGAACTTTTTAAAATGACGGTTCCAATCTATTGCCGTGGTTTGCCTGTAGTTGGTAATGGGAGGAACCCATTCTGGGACAAGAGAAATCAGCCAAGCAGGGGCCCTGGGGATTATCCTTGCCCGAAGCACTGCAGCTGCATCCTTGAAACTTTCTCAAAAACATCAGAGGAAAAAACAGTTAGGAATTGCCCTCCCTCCTGGCTCCCCAGGGAGTTTGAGAGGGCAGATAGGGCTGGGGGATTGGGGATGATTCTGGAACTAGAGGAGCCTCCCAGAATTCTGTTATGCACCCACCTCAACAATGCCAGTCTCTGCAGCAACTCTGCGGTGGGTAGCCTTAACACCGGGCAGGTGTCTGAGAGTGGTGACAAGGACAGAAAAAAGTACTGAAGAAGCTGGCCACAGGCCTCACACACTTCTGTGGCAGTAACCGCAGCAGAGGACCCTGTGAATCCAGCCCATCCCCACAGTCTAAGATACGTCCAACGATCAGATGCTCCACTTTCCAACAGGACAGGATTCAGAAGGACATGGGTGGCTCTGACACTTTTCCACTGAGTGACCCTGGGCAAGTCACTTCACTTCTCCGAGCCTCAGGTGCCTCAATCTGTAAAATGGGGAATAAGACTGTGTGCCTTATGTGGGACAGTGACTTTGTCCTACCTGGTTAGCCTACATCTAAGTCAGCGCTTAGAACAGTGCCTGGCACATATTACACACTTCATAAATACCAAAAAAAAAAAAAACTATTGAATGCTTCTATGGGTGGCAATAGACTTGGTTTGAATAATCAGCTCTGGGTCCTTGGTAATGAATAGATTGAAAATGAAAATAATAATACTAATAACTATAGTGCTTGTTAAGTGCTAACTATGTGTCAAGCACTGTTCTGTGTGCTGAGATAAATGGAAGGTATTCAGGTTTGACACAGTCCCTGTCCCACATAGGGCTCACACTGCTAATCCCCATTCTACATATGAGGTAACTGAGGCCAAGTGAAATGAAGTGACTTGCCCAAGGTCACTCAGCAGACACGTGGCGGAGCCAGAATTCAAAACCATGATCTTCTGACTCCCAGGCCCATTCTCTATCCACTAAGCCACGCTGCTTCTCCAGCTACCCCAAAACACATCGGGCAGCACCCCTCCAAGGCTCCAACAAATGCCACAAACTGAGGGGCAGGAAAAATTCACCTGATTTCTCCACGATGTGATCCAGGGGCTTCCAGACTTGCTGGAGTCCTGGCGAGGCATAACCGAGGGGCTTGGGGACACTGCGGTCTTCTGAGCTCCCTCTCTCCCTTCTACATTTAGATTGCCGTTTTCCACCAGTCTGAGGGATCCCTTTCAGGGCTCCAGCTTTGCGAGGCTAGAAAGAAGAAAGGGAAGGAAAGAGAGAGACATAACGAGACAGAGAGAAATAGAGAGAGAGGAAGAGAGACTTCCCCGATTCCTGGGCTGGGTGACTAAGACAGAACAACTTCTATGTCCTCATCCATTACCCACTTAGGCAATTTACAGAGGCACCATGAACTAGTGGAAATACCCCGGGCTGGGAGTCAGAAGACTGGTTTTTAATTCCAGCTTCACTATTTATCTGCTATATGGCCTTGGACAATTCACTTAACTTCTCTATGCCTCCGTTTCCTCATTGATAAAATAGAGAGCAAATCCTATTCCCCCCTTCTTAGAAGGTGAACCCTCAAAGGGGCAGGGAGTGTGTGTACTCTGAGCTTCTTGTTTCTACTCCAGCACTTAGTACAATGCAAGAAACAAAGCAAGAGCTTAACAAATACCACAAAAATCCCTCCCCACAATCTTGGCTAAGTTGGCAAGGTTATTTCTGGGTTCTGTTACTCTCCCCTCCTGAAAGGGCTCTGTCTAAGTCTTGCACTTGGCTGTTGTGCCTGTGGTCCTCCGTCTCAATGTGCCTGGTCACAGAGGGTTCATAAATGGAGCCGCAGCTCACTAAAGTGTCCCACTGTGATCCTCCCACCCCCTCTCCCCTCCAGCCTCAAGATCACAGGAAGAGTTCTGGAGTTGGCTAGGAGAATCATGGAATTGGCCACATCCTGAGAGCAGAACTTCCTGAAGGAGAAGACATCAGAGCTGAGAGGGTCTGAAAGACATTTGGCACCGGAGGCCAGGAGTTTGTATACAGAAGATGTGTTGCAGTTACGTGGTACTCTAGGTAGTAACTCCATATTGTAATAGGCTTTAAAACCCCAGAACCTTTTCAATGTATGGGAAAATGTTAACAATTATCCACAATCCTCAAGATGGAGAAATGGCAGTAGTTCAGGTAGTTGTGGGATAAGATGAGTAGAAGCAGGCAGTGGGAATGGGAACTGTGTGTTTTCTGATAACAGATCATTAATTTCATGATTAATGTTTTTGGAATATTTAATTAATAGTATTTATTGAGCTGCTACCATTATGCAGGACACTGTATTAAGAGTTTAGGAGAGAACAATATAGGAACATAACAGAGTAGGTAGACATGTTTCCATCCCCCAACAAGCTAACATTTTAGAGAGTGAGACAGGCATTAATATAAATAAGTAAATTACTACTATGTACATAAATGCTGTGGAGATTAAGAGGGAATAAATCCAAGTGCAAGGGCAATGCAAAAACAAGTGGGACAAGAGGAATTGAGAGTTAGTCAGGAAAAGCTCCTTGGAGGAGATGTCCCTTCAGTAAGACTTTGAAAGTAGGGAGAGTAATTTTCCATTAGATTTGTTGAGGGTAGGGGTTCCAGGTCAGGAACAGGATGCGGGTGAGTGTTTGGCTGCATGATAGACAGAATTGAGGTACATTGAGTAGTCTGGAAATGAAGTCAGTATGTTGGCATTAAAGGGGTGAAGTGTCCAGGCTGGCTTGTAGAAGGAAAGCAGCACGATGAAGTAGCAGATGAGGAGATGAGGTAGGAGGGGGCAAGTTGACTGAGTGCTTTAAAGCCGATGGTAAGGAGTTTCTGTTTGATGCGAGGGTGAAGGGACAACTACTGGAGGTTCTTGAGGAATGGAGTAACATGGAGTAACATGGACTGAACATTTTCGCAGAAAAATGACCCTAGCAGCAATGTAAAGTATGGACTGGAATGCGGAGAGACAGGAGACTGGGAGGTCAGCAAGGAAACTGATAAAGTAATCAAGGCAGAATAGGATTACCGTGGTAGCAGTTTGGAGAGGAAAGATTAGAATTTAGAGCTGTAGTGAAGGTTGAACCATCAGCACTTAATGAATGATTGAATTTGGGGATAGAATGAGAGAGAGGAGTCACGGAAAATGCCAGGGATAGGGGTTTGTGAGATAGGAGGGATGGTGGCTCTATCTGTAGTGATGGGAAAGTCATGGGGAGAACAGGGTTTGCAGGAAACGATTAGAAGTTCTGTTTTCAACATTTTAAATTTGAGGTAATGGCAGGGCATCCAAGTACAGATGTCCTCCCTGTAGGCAGAAGGAAATGTGAGACTGCAGAGAGGAAGAGCTGGAGATATAGATTGGGGATTCGTCTGTTAGTTGAAGTCATGAGAAAGAATGAGTTCTCCAAGGGAGTAGGTGTAGATGTAGAAAAGAAGGGGACCCAGAACTGAACCTTGAGGGACACCCACAAATATAAGGTGGGAGGCAGAGGAGGAGCCCATGAAAGAGAGTGAGAATCTGTGGCCAAGTAAATAGCAGGGTAGAGGATTCTGTCACTTTCCACTTAGTGCTTGTCTTGAGTGCCTTAGAATAGGGGAAGGTGAATTTCCAGAGGCGGGCTCATGACAATACCCAAATGTACATCTCCATCCCTGATATTTCTCCCTCTCTGCTGTCTCGCATTTCCTTCTTTCTTCAAGACATCTCTTCTTGGATATCTTCCTGTCACCTCAAGCTTAACACGTCCAAAAGAGAACTTCTTATTTTCCCACCCAAACCCTGTCCTTCTCCTGACCTTCCCATCATCGAAGACTACAGCACCCTCGTTCTTGTCTCACCAGCCCATAACCTTGGTGTTATCCTTGACTCCTCTCTCTCTCTCATTCAACCCACTTATTCAATCCATCACTAAAGGTGGTGTCAGTCCCACCTTCACAACATCTTCAAAATCTGCCCTTTCCTCTTCATCCAAACTGCTACCACGTTAATACAATCACTCTTCCCATTCTGCCTGGATTACGTCATCAGCCACCTTGTTGAACTTCCAGCCCCCTGCCTCTCCCCACTCCAGTCCATACTTCATTCTGCCGCCCGGATCATTTTTCTACAAATACTTTCAGGATAGGTTTCCCCACTCCTCAAAAAACTCCAGTGGTTGACCAGCCACCGCTACATCAAACAAATACTCCTCACTATTGGCTTTGAAGCACGCAATTAACCTGCTTCTCCTATGTCACCTCACTACTTACCTAGCCCACACACTTTGCTCCTTTAATGTGAACCTTCTCATTGTGCCTCAATCTCGCATATCTCGCTGCCGACCTCTCAAACACATCCTGCCTCTGGCCTGGAATGCTCTCCTTCTCATCTCCCCTAGTCTCTTCCCAGATGGAGCCCCCTCCTTTCTCTCCCCTTCCTCCCCGTCCCCTCTCCACAGCATATATATATATATATATATATATATATATATATATATGTTTGTACATATTTATTACTCTATTTATTTTACTTGTACATATTTATTCTATTTATTTTATTTTGTTAATATGTTGTGTTATGTTCTCTGTCTCCCCCTTCTAGACTGTGAGCCAACTGTTGGGTAGGGACCATCTCTAATTTGTTTCCAACTTGTACTTCCCAAGCGCTTAGTACAGTGCTCTGCACACAGTAAGCGCTCAATAAATACGATTGATTGATTGAATGAATGAATGAATGAATGAAATCCCTCAGACAATTACTCTCCCCAGCTTCAAAGCCTTATTTAAGGCACATATCCTACAGGAGGCCTTCCCTGACTATACTCCCCTTTCCTCTTCTCACAGTTCCTTCTATGTCACTTTGACTTGCTCACTTTGTTCTTCCCCTCTCCCAGTCCCATAGCACTAAATGCATATATCTGCAATTCATTCATTGATATTAATATCTGTCTCCCTGATTCTGTACTGTAAGCTTGTCAGAGGCAGGAAATGAGTCTGTTTATGATTGCACTTAGTGCAGCAGTGAGCATTCGGGGAATATGATTGAATGAATGAATGAATTGTCTGTGCCCTTGGGAGAGAATAATGCAGTTGGTAGATAAAATCCACACCCAGTAGCAGCTTACAGTCTTGAGGGGGAGACGGAGAGGAAAAGTAATTACAGATAAAAGAAGCAACAGAGTAGAAGGATTCGTACATCAGGGCTCTGGAGTGGTGTGAATATCAAAGTGCTAGGAGGAATGAACACGAGTGCATAAGAGATGCAGAAGGAAGAATTAGTGTGGGGAGATGAGGGGTTTGTCAAGGAAGGATTTCTGGAGGAAATATGATTTTAGTAGGTCCCTGAAGATCAGGAGAGTTATTGTCTGTCAGATATGAAGAGGAAGGAAGCTCCAGGCCAGAGGAAGGATGTGAACAAAGGGTCAACTGAGAGACAGAAAACACAGAATACAGTAAATAGGTTCCTGTTAGAGAAGCAGCGTGTACTGACTGGGTTGTAGTGGGAGATGAGCGAGGATAAGTAGGAGGGAGAGGACTGATTGATTGTTTTAAAACTGATGGCAAGGGGTTTCTGCTTGATGTGGACAAGGATGGGCAGCCCCTGGGGGATTTTGAGGGGTTAGGTACAGGATGACTTTCCAGAAATGATCCAGGCAGCAGAGTGGAGTATGGCCTGGAGTGGGGAAAGGCTGTATGCAGAGTGGTCAGTGAGGAGGTTGAACCAGGACACACGGTGGGATTTGACAAATGCTCGGATCTGCTTGGTGGCAGTTTGGATAGAGATGAAGGGGTGGGTTCTAGAGATGTTCTGAAGGTAGAACCAACAGGAGTTGGTGACTGATTGGAGATGCACGTTGAAAGACAGAGAAGAGCATGAGGTTGGGATCTGCCCTGTCCACAAAGTTCCCTACACCAATAGGCTCCACCTGGTGGTCACTGCCTGGAAGCGCCGCTGCCCCCACAGGCTTAGGATCTTCTGTGAACTGAGCGGGAGCTCACAACACATGGGACCCAGGCTCCCCTCCTATAACCTGCTCTCACAGAAATGTTCCCAGCCCTATGCCCCAATGATCATTAATCATTATGGATTTGTTATGCACTAGCTATGTGCCCAGCAGTGAGCTAGGCAAGTGGGGCAGGCAAACGATAATTATGCTGAAAATAGTCTCTGTCCAACATAGGGCTCACAGTCCAGTGAGAGAGGGAGAAAAAAGATTTAATCCCCATTTTATAGATGAGCAAACAGGGAAAGAGGGGTTAAGCAACTTGTGCAGGGTCGCCCAGCAGAAAAGTGCTGGAGCCAAGATCAGAAACCAGCTCCTTCTAACTAGAGGCCCGTGCTCTAACCACTATGCGTCACTATTTCTCAGATCCTAGCATCAGAAACATTTATCGAGCGTTTGCATTACCAGCACAAAACTAGGGGTTAGGGAAACGGAGTAATTCAGGCCTTCTGGCCCATAGGAGGCACACACTGAAAGGAGCTGGAAAGGACGATAGGAAAGATTGGATTCAAAATTCAAGTCCAGGTCACATGCATGACCCATATTTCCACAGAGGAAAGTTTAGTGCTGATGTAGCCCTAGACTCCATTTCTTTACATTCTCCTGAGCTCAATTACGGATCCAAGACCTCCAAACCTCCTGTCCTTGAACTCAATCAGTCAATCTTATTTCTTGAGCACCTACTATGTGCAGAGCACTGTACTAAACACTCTGGAGACTATGAAACAACTATCTAACGGACAAATTCCCTACCCACAGTGAGGCAGATGAGAGTAACGTTATCAAGGAAGGCCTGGGCACTGTGCTATTTGTCCAGGTACCCTTCTTTCCACCAGTCAGAACCCTCCCTCCGAGTCCACATGATTCCCATTATGCCAAGCACCCTGAAACCAACCTCTGTTCTGGGTTCCATGTCTATAGAAACCGATTGAGCAGGGGACTGGAAGACACTCAGCCTGAAAGATACTGGGAAAGTAGTCAGGGTTGCAGTCATGGAGTGAAGCTGGGGTCGTCCTACTGCACATGAGTGAGAGGGATGAGGGGTAGTGTCCCTGGATTCTGACAGTGGCTGTGAATATTTTTATATTTTACTTTCCAATAAAGTGTGAGCTCCTTGTGGGCCAGGAATGTGTCATTTCATTATTCTGTACTTCCCAAGGGTTGTGTATGGTGCACCTCTCAATTACTTGACAGTAACAGTAACTATGGTTTTCATTCATCGCATACTATATGCCAAGTACTGTAGCTAGCACTGGAATAGATACAAGATAATCAGGTGGGAAACAGCCCCAATCCCACATGGGGGCTAATAGCTTAAGAGACAGGGAGAATAGGTAATTAATCTTCAACTGATCAGTGCTATGTTTTGAGCACTTAATTTGGTCATAGCACTGTACTAAGCACGAGGGAGAGTAGAGTGCAGATGGTAGGCATGATCCACGACCCTCAATCCTCATTTTACAGCTGAGGAAACTGAGGGAAAAAGGAAGATAAATGACTTGTCTACGTGGAATCTCTATTTGGATTTCCTCCTGTCACATCAAAATTAATAGGTCTAAAACAGAACTCCTTATCTTTCCTAATTTTCCTTGTCTTCTCTCCCCAAAACTTGTCCTCCCCCTGACTTTCTCATCACTGTCTCACAGGCCCATAACCTGGGCATTATCCTTGAATCCTCTCTCTCATTTAACCTACATATTCAATCCATGACTAATCATGTCAGTTTTTCCTTTCCTCCCCATCTAAACTGCTACCATGTTCATCCAATCACATATCATATCCCACCTTGATTACTGCATCATTCTCCTTCTGACCGCCCAGACTCCGACTCTCCCCACTCCAGTCCATACTTCATTCGGCTGCCCGGATCGTTTTTCTACAGACAGGTTCAGGGCATGTTTTCTCACTCCTCAAAAGTCTCCAGTGGTTGCCCATCCACCTCTACATCAAACAGAAACTCAATAATGTTGGTATTTGTTAAGCACGTACTATGTGCAAAGCACTGTTCTAAGCGCTGGGGTAGATACAAGGTAATCAGGTTGTCCCACGAGGGTCTCACAGTCTTCATCCCCATTTAACAGATGAGGGAACTGAGGCCCAGAGAATCAATCAATCAATCAATCACTCGTATTTATTGAGCGCTTACTGTGTGCAGAGCATTGTACTAAGCGCTTGGGAAGTACAACTTGGCAACATATAGAGACGGTCCCTACCCAACAGTTGGCTCACAGTCTAGAAGGAGGAGATAGAGAGCAAAACAAAACATATTAACAAAATAAAATAAATAGAATAGATATGTACAAGTAAAAGAAATAAATAAATAGAGTAATAAATACGTACAAACATATATACATATATACAGGTGCTGCGGGGAAGGGAAGGAGGTAAGGCGGGGATGTGGAGGGGGGAGGACGGGGAGAGGAAGGAGGGGGCTCAGTCTGGGAAGGCCTCCTGGAGGAGGTGAGCTCTTAGTAGGGCCTTGTAGGGATGATAAAATCCATCTAGTTCTGCCTGTTTCCATCCAATTTGCCCATGGGTCTGTGGTCCATGACTCATGGCCCAGAGCTCATGTTTGCTCTGAGATCTTGTGCAGCCTCCCCCATGGCCCACAGTGAGAAAGTGCCCTAAGCCTCCACCCGAGCCTCTCCCCTCAGCGACGCAGGAAGTTCTCCCTTCCCTGAGGAGGCAGGAAGAGGTTGTGGGTCATAGAGAGGTGGAAGCTTGGTAGACCTGATTGAGAGAGTGCTTGGCTGGCCAGTATGAGGGGCAAGCCTCGCTGAAAGATGAATCTGATCCTGCAGGCCACAGTTAGGCACCAGGAACTGGCTCTGAATGAGGACCATTCTGGCCTTGTACATGAGTGGTTTCTGAGCTGCACATCTGACCCAGGCCCCATCTTCTCTCACAACGGTGCAGCCTCTCCTGTCCCCAACAGTCACCAAGAAACCTCTTGGTTCATGTTTGTATTTGGGGCAGCCCAGAGCTGAGGGGTGCAGTTTTGTTGAGGGGGAGGGGAATAGTTTAGGGGAGGGAAGGTCAGGCTCCCTTTTTGATGGCATTTATTAAGCGCTTACTATGTGCAAAGCACTGTTCTAAGCGCTGAGGAGGTTACAAGGTGATCAGGTTGTCCCAGGAGGGGCTCACAGTCTTCATCCCCATTTTACAGATGAGGGAACCGAGGCCCAGAGGAGTTAAGTGACTTGCCCAAAGTCACACAGCTGATGAAATGGTAGAGCCGGGATTTGAACCCATGACCTCTGACTCCAAAGCCCGTGCCCTTTCCACTGAGCCACGCTGGATTCTGGGCTCTGGTGTTAGAGAAAATGCAAGAAAGATGGAACCCCTTTCCCGGGCAGGGACTTTGGGGCAATGTCTGTGTTGGTGCCAAGTACACTCAGTGCAGGAAGCAGGGTGGCCTCAGAGCTTAGGTCAGTATGAGGGAAGTTACGTCCTGCCAGAGGGCTGTCAATCAATCAATCGTATGTATTGAGCGCTTACTGTGTGCAGAGCACTGTACTAAGAGCTTGGGAAGTATAAGTTGGCAACATATAGAGACAGTCCCTACCCAACAGTAAGCTCACAGTCTAGAAGGGGGAGACAGAGAACAAAACAAAACATATTAACAAAATAAAATAAATAGAATAGATATGTACAAGTAAAATAAATAAATTAATTAATAAATAAATAATGGACAGATAAATAAATAAATAAATAAATACATAGAGTAATAAATATGTACAAACATATATACATATATACAGGTGCTCTAGGGAAGGGAAGGAGGGACGGAGGTAAGATGGGGTATGGAGGGGGGGCAAGGGGGAGAGGAAGGAGGGGGCTCAGTCTGGGAAGGCCTCCGGGAGGAGGTGAGCTCTCAGAAGGGACTTGAAAGGAGAAAGAGAGCTAGCTTGGCGGATGTTGGGAAGCAGGGCGTTCCAGGCCAGGGGGATGAGTGGGCCGGGGGCCGACGGCGGGACAGGCGAGAACGAGGCACGATGAGGAGATTAGCGGTGGAGGAGCGCAGGGTGAGGGCTGGGCTGTAGAAGGAGAGAAGGGAGGTGAGGTAGGAGGGGGCGAGGGGGCGAGGTGATGAGGGGCCTTGAAGCTGAGGGGGAGGAGCGTCCTCTGGCTGACCAAGTGGGCAGTGGGCAGCAGGCAGCACTAGAGGCGGGGCCTGCTGCTCTTCCCCTCAGTCCTCTGCCCTCGGCTGCTTCCCACCCTCCATATCCTCCCAACACTCTCCCCTTGCCCCCTGCTTTCTGCCCCCAGCCCCCCAACTCTCCCCTCTTCTCCCTCCCCCCAGTATCTGCCCACACCCCCCTCTCTCTCTCAGCCCCTGCCAACCCCTCAGGCCCCAGACACTGCCAGACACGGTCGCTCTCCGTCCTCTCCCCCTCTCTCCCTGCCGTTCTCCCGACCCTCCATCACCTGCCCACCCATGCCCGCCCCCTCTGCCACCCCTGATCACCCACACCCAGACCCTACCAACCCCCATCCTATGCCTCTTCCCAAGATCCTGCCACCCACCTGGACCCCAGACCCTGCCGACACCCTTCCTCCGCTGCTACCCCAGACTCTGCCGACTCCCGACCCCACGTCCTCTGCCACTTCCCCAGTCCCCCGCCCCAGCCCAACCCTCTCCTCTGCTACCCCTCCCCCCGGCCCCCAGCCCCAGCCGCTCCCCTGGCCATGCAGACCCTATTCCATGCTGAATCCATGCTGCCTGGGACTCTTATTCTGTCTCCTAGATCTCCAGCTGGGGAAGAGCAGAGCCCCAGCCCGGCTCACCAGCCTTGAGCTAGAGGCAGGAGAGGAGATGGAGGCTCAAACCCTCCTCATCCAGGGCCATGAGCCCAGAGGCTGAGCTGAGTTAGACGGGAACTCTCCTGGAGCCCACCTACAGGGAGGAGGATGTGAGGAGCAGTTTTGTCCCTTGTTTTTGTCCCACCTCCCCATTAGGCTTCGAGCTATGGAACCCCTCTCTCCCCAGCTCTGTGCATCTGCTCAGCTCAGGAACTTTCCACTGTCCCCACTAGACCCTGCCCTGAATGGAAAATTGCCCAAGACCCTTGGAGTCATATGCCCAGAGCAGCTGCTCCACTGCACTGGGTATCATCCTGTCCTAGCCTGGAATTTTCTCCATGGCAACCAGGGAGGTGACAGTAGGAATCTCTGTAGAAGTCCAGCTTGGACGAGGCAAGAGCCCAGGAGGCCAAGGGAAAAACACCTCAGTGATCCATGAGACCAGCCAGTCCTTACTCTGATTGAGGTTCGCCATTGAATCCCTGCTGGGAGTCCCTGACAGGATTTTTTTAATGGCATTTATTAAGTGTTTACTATGTGCAAAGCACTGTTCTAAGCGCTGGGAAGGTTACAAGGTGATCAGGTTGTCCCATGGGGGGATCACAATCTTAACCCCATTTTGCAGATGAGGTAACTGAGGCACAGCGAAGTTAAGTGCCCTGCCCAAAGTCACACAGCTGACAATTGGCAGAGCCGGGATTTGAACCCATGACCTCTGACTCCAATGCCCATGCTCTTTCCACTGAACCATGCTGCTTCTCTTTTCTGTTTTCTTTAGCCCTGCTACTATAGTAATATTGGGGTTGAGGAAAAATGTTAGGCAATACAAACAACAGACTTGAACTAGTGTCCTGGGGATCATTTCCTCTTCAACTATTCCCGGGTGCTCCTGATGGGCTGCGGCAGGATCACATAGCATCTGGGGATGGAGATGCAGCTGAGGAGCCCCGTCACAGTAGCTGGGTTGAAGAAGATTTCTGTGGCCACAATTGCCTTCTGTTTGGTGCTCTGGTGCAAGGAGAGGAAGGAGGCCCAGATGCTGCAGAACATCAGCAGGACAAACATGATGAAATTAGTCTTGTTGAAGTTGTCCGGGAGCCTCCTGCCCAGGATACCCAAGGTGAAACTCACCAAGGCCAGAATGCCCAGGCAGCCTAGGACCCAGTAGAAGGCAGTCATAGAGCCCTTGTTACACTCAACGATGATGAGTCCTAGCTCAGAGTGAATGTCCACATCCGGAAAGCAGGGAACAGTACCCACAAGGATTGAGTAAATTATCGCCTAGACCAGGGACCAGACCAGATCTTTAAATGGGGCTAGAAAATTCTTCCAGAATTACATCTTTCTGGCTACCCCAGTTTCCCTAGTAGTAGTCCTCACTGGGAATCCCAGTCTGAAAAAAGTGTTTCCAGGCCTGGAGGAGCTCTGGAGGACACTACAGCAAGACAGACTCTCATCATCTTTGTCCCCAAAGCCAGGCCAACTCCCTGTCCCCTTGCCCCTCCAATCAATCAATGCAATCTTCTAAATGCATCCTTTTTGCAGTACAGTGCTCTAGGCCCTTGGGAGTGAACAATACAGTTGGTAGACATCCTTCCTGCCCACAGGAAGCTCACAATCTAGTGGGGGAATCAGACAAGAAAATCGGTTACAGACAGGAGAGGCAACAGAGTACAAGGATATATACATTAGGGCTCTGGTGTGGAGTGACTATCAAAGTGCTGGAGAGAATGCACACTAGTACATAAGAGATGCAGAAGGGAGAACTAGAGTGGGGAGGTGAGTGGTTAGTCAATGAAGGTTTCCTGGAGGTGATATGATTTTGGTAGAGCCTTGTAGATGGGTTGAGTTTTTGACTCTGACATGAAGGGAGAGAGAATTTCCTTGCCAGAGAAAGGATGTGAGCAAAGGGTCAACCGCAAATAAGATGGAGTACAGTGAATAGGTTCCTGTGAGAGGAGCAAAGTTGTACGGACTGGGTTGCAGTGGGAGATGAAAAGGGATAAGCAGGATGAGGGAGGGAGATATCTGATTAAATGCTTTGGAGCTGATGGCCAGGAGTTCCTGTTTGGTGTGGAGAAGAATGGGAGACTCCTGGAGTTGGGAGATCGGTGCAGAATCACTTTTCAGAAAAATGCTCTGGGCAGAAGCGTGGAGCATGGACTGGAGTGGGGAAAGGCTGGAGCCAGGGATGTCAGCGAGGAGGCTGATACAGAGGCCAAGGCAGGATACGTTGTGCTCGGATCTGCATGGTGGCACTTTAGATGAAGACAAAGGGGTAGGCTCTAGAGATTTTGTAAAGGTAGAGCCCACAGTAACTGGTGACTGATTGGAGATCGGCATTGTAAGTCAAAGAAGGTTCTAAGGTTTGGGATCTCCTACATCCCCAGAGAGCCCTGAAGCAACAGACATTGCCCAGTGGTCATCAACTGAAAAAGCTGCCACCATAACAGGCTTCAGTATCTTCTGTTAACTGAGCAGGAGCTCATAATACATAGGAACCAGGCTCCCTTCCCTTACCCTGTTCCCACAGAAAGATTTGCAGACCTGTGCCCTAGTGAAAATTGATCGTTATGATATTTTTAAGGGCTCACTATATGCATAGAACCAGTGGGGAAGATGAAAGATAATTATGCTGGAAACAGTACATGTCCCACATAGGGCTCACAGTCTAGTGGGCGAGAGAGGAAAGATATTTAATCGCTATTTTACAGATGAGCAAACAGGCACAGAGGGGCCAAGTGATTTGTGCAGGGTCAATCGATTGATTCACTAATTGAGCAGGGTCACTTAGCAGACAGATGGTGAAGTGAAGATTAGAACCCAGCTCCTTCTGACTCGAGACCAAATTTCTATCCCCTAAGCCTCATTGCTTCTTTGATCCTAGCACCAGAAATATTTATTGAGCATTTGCATTACCAGCACGGAAAGAGGAGTTAAGGAACCAGAGTAATTAATGCCTCCCCGCCCACAGGAGGCCTACACTGAAAGAGGGTGGGAGGGTCGACTGAAAAGATCCAATTCAAAACTTAATTCTAGGTCCCATGCTCGTTTCCACAGAGGAGAGTTTAATGCTGTAGAAGCCCTAGGCTCAATTTCCCAATGTTCTCCTGAGCTCAATTTGGGATCCAAAGTCTCCAAACCTTCTACCTTCAAACTTAAGCAATCAAACAGTTGCATTTATTGAGCAACTACTGTGTGCAGGGCACTATATTAAGCAATTGGGAAAGTGCAACACATCAGACATTTTCCCTGCCCATAGTGAAAACTCATCTCCTGAAGTCAAGCTGGAGGCAGATGGGAGTAATGGGAGTAACATCATCAAGGAAGACCTGGGCACTGTGCTTTGTGTCCAAGCGTCCATCTTTCCACCCATCAGAATCCTCCCTTCAAGTCTGAGAGCTTTTCATCCTGCCTATCACTGTGAGTCCAACCACGGTTCTGGGGCCCATCTCTATAGCAGCCAAATGATTATTTTGGATGTTGCATTGGACTTTCCCTAGCTCTTTGTAGAGTGCTCTGCACACAATAAGTATTCAATAAATACAATGAATAAATAAAGTGGCTCGGCCTGAAGAATTCTGGGTAAAGTGGTCAGGGCTAGGGGTTTGGGGTGAAGGTGCACCTCCATAAGAGGGATAAGGGGCAGTGTCCCCAGAATCTGGTAGTGGTTGTAAATATTTTTAAAGTTTACTTTCCAATAAAGTAAAAGTTCCTTGTGGGCCAGAAACATGTCATTTCATTATTATGTACTTCCCAAGAGCCTTGTATAGTGTACTTTTCAATCACTTACAAGTAATAATAATTGTGGTATTCATTCATCGTTTACTATAGACCAAGAACTGTAGCAGGCCCTGGGGTAGATACAAGATAATCAGTCCCGATCCCACAAGGGGGCTCACAGTCTAAGTGGGAGGGAGAATAGGTAATTAATATTCGATCTATTAGCACTAAGTATTGAGCACTTAATTTTGGCAAAGCACTGTCCTAAGCATTGGGGAACGTACAGTCAAAATGAGAGGCATGGTGCATAGTTCACAATGCTGCTTTATAGCTGAGGAACCTGAAGAATAGAGAAGTTAAGTGATTTGTCCAAGGTCACGCCACACCAAGGGACAGAGCCAGGATCAGAATCCAGGTCCCCTGACTGCCTGGCCTGTGTTCTTTCCAAAGGCCATATTGCTTCTCGATGAGAAATCTGGCACCTGTTAACAAGGAATTTTACTGTCTGAGAAATCAGGAGGGATGTGGAACCAGAGCCTGGATGGGCTGAGAAAGAATGCCAGCACCTCTGTATAGTCACACCCACAGAGGCTCTCCTTAACATCAACTCTGGAAAGATCCAAACCCCAGGTCGAATCGGGAAAAGAAACCACAGATGATACACTCCATACTGTCCTGCCTGTTTCCATTCATTTTACTCATGGGTCTACGGTCAGGGACTTGTGGCCCAGAGCTCATGTCAAGTTCAGATCACTTTGGCTCACAGTGGGACTGTGCTCTGAGCCTCTGTTCAGGCCCCTCCTATCTTCGTGGCAGGAAGGTTCTACCTGCCTGGGGATGCAGGACGAAGCTGTGGGTCAGAGAGAGGTGGGAGACCAGTTGGCTGGGGGGAGAGGGGACTTGGCTGACCAGGATGAAGGGCAGGCCTGCCTCAGGGATGAATCTGGTCCTGCAGGCCACAGATGGGCACCAGGAACCAGGTCTGCTTGAAAACTATTATGTCCTTGAACCTGGGTTGTGTCTGAGCAGCAAATCTGTCCCAGGCCACAGCTTTTTGGACACTGGTCCAACCTTGCCTGTTCCCAGCAATCACAAAGTAATTGTTAGGTTAATGGTTGTTGCCGGGGCAGCCCAGAGATGACGGATGCTGTTTGGGAAGTCGGTTTACGGGAGAAAAGATCAGGCCCCCTCTCCAGCTGGACTCTGGGCCCTGTTGTTAGAGAAAATGCAAGAAAACTTGAGCCCCTTTCCCAGGCATTGACACTGGGGTAATGTCTGTATTGGTAACAGGTACACTTAGTGTGGGAAGCAGAGTGACCACACAGTTTAGGTCAGGATGTGGGGAGTGACCTTTCAGATGGCTATCCAGCCTAGTCACAATGACCTTTGCTGTGGGAAGCAGAGAAATTCAATGCTCAGGTTTACTCCCTTACATTTTATGACCTTATCACCTCTTCCAGCCTCCTGCCTGATGTCACCCTGCTGACCTTGTGGTGACAACCGAGATACACACTGGTGACAAGGGAAACACCTCTGAGGAGTTCCTCCCCCACCTCTGACTGGTCCCTTAAGCTTGAAGCAGAACTAAATAACGTTTTGTTGCTAGCTGAGGAATGATTCAGCCCCTCCTTCCCCTTCCTGTCTCTCTGGGCCCAAGCCTGAGCCACATGGGCTCAGCCCAGACTCGGGAGCTCTGGAGATCACTCCTGCCTGGGAGCTCCACACCTGCATCCCTAGATCTTCAACCAAAACAAAGGCTGGAAATAACTTGACATCTTCCCCGCAGCATTCTCCAGTAACTCCCGATCCCCAGGAGGGGCAGGAGGGGGAGGGAGTTGTTTTCCCCATCAACAGTGTCGGTCCCAAATATGGCAATGGAGTTGGCAGGGGTTGCATCAGGCAGGAGGCCAGGAGAGGTGACAAGGTCAGAAAGTTTCATTGAGAAACGCTGTGCTGAGAAGTTCTCGACTCCCATCCCCTGTCCCCTTATCAGGGGCCTCTGTGGCTAGTCCTGGCAACCCCCTAACTCACAGGGGAGAAGTGGGAAGGGGGGGAATTCCTCACCTGGCCTGAGCTACGGGGTCACCCTGATTACATCACCCCCCACAGCACCATCAACAACCAGATATAACACTTTGGTTCTTACAGTCTAGACTTCCAGACAGTATGCACCTTGTGGGCAGGGAACATGTCAACCAACGCTGTACATTGTACTGATTGCTTATTACGGTGTAATAATTATAATAATAATAATGGCATTTATTAAGTGCTTACTTTGTGCAAAGCACTGTTCTAAGCGCTAGGGAGGTTACAGGGTGATCGGGGGATCACAGTCTTATTCCACATTTTACAGTTGAGGTAACTGAAGCACAGAAAAGTTAAGTGACTTGCCCAAAGTCACACAGCTGACAAATGGCAGAGCCGGGATTTGAACCCATGACCTCTGACTCCACAAACCGTGCTCTTTCTATTGAGCCACACTTCTTCTCTACTGCCCACAGTAAGCATTTGATAAATATGATTGATTCATTGATCGACTGATTCCTTTAAACCCGCTCATGTCTTCCCTATGCTAAACACACTCTCCCTTGACCCCATGATTCTCTCCAGTTGCCACCCTTTCTTTCTCTTACCAGTCCTCTCCGAATTGTTTGAGCAAGTTGTCTGCACCGGCTGTCTCCACTTCCTGTCCTCCAATTCTCTTCTTGACCCCTCCAATCTGGCTTCTGCCCCACGTGCTCCATGAAAACTGCTCTCTTATGATCTCCTATGATCTCCTTTTTGCCATATCAAAACACTTCTACTCCGTGCTGATCCTCCTTGAACTTTAAGCTGCCTTCAACACTGTCAACCACCTCCTTCGCTTGAAAACATTATCCAACCTCAGTTTCACTGACACTGTCCTCTCCTGGTTCTCCTCCTATCTCCTTGGTCGTTTCTTCCCAGTCTCTTTCATGGGCTCCTCCTCTGCCTCCCAACTAACTGTGGGGGTTCCTCAAAGTTCAGTTCTGGGTCCCCTTCTATTCTCCATCTACACCCACTCTCTTGCAGAACTCATTCAATCCTCTCACTTCAACTGCCATCACTATGCAAATGATTCCTTTCTCTGCATCTTCAGCCCTGATCTCTGTCCTCCTCTGCAATTTCGCATTTCCTTCTGCCTTCAGGACAGCTCTACTTGGATGTCTAGCCAGCATCTGAAATTAACATGTCCAAAGTATAAGTCCTCATCTTCCTACCAAAACACTGTCCTCCCTATGACTTTCCCATCACTGTAGACAACACCACCATTCCTCTCTCACAAGCCCATAATCTTGGCATTATTCTCATCTCCCTCATTCAATTCACATATAAAATCTGTCCACAAATCTTTTATGTTTAGCCTTCATTACATCGCTAAAATCCTACCTTTCCTTTTCTACCCAAAGTGCTACCATGTTAATCCAAAACCTCTTCCTGTCCCACTTTGACTACTGCAACGGGCACTTTGCTGACCTCCCTGCCTTCTGTCTCTTCCAATGCCAGCACATACTTCGCTCTGCTGCCCAGGTCTTTTTTTTTTAAAGATATTTGTTATGTGCTTAATATGTGCCAAGCACTGTACTACACACCAGGGTAGGTACTAGTTAATCAGGTTGGACACAGTACTCATTCATTCATTCATTCAATCAATCGTATTTATTGAGCACTTACTGTATGCAGAGCACTGTACTAAGCGCTTGGGAAGTAAAAGTCGGCAACATATAGAGATGGTCCCTACCCAACAACAGTCTCACAGTCTAGAAGGGGGAGACAGACAACAAAACCAAACATGTGGACAGGTTTCAAGTCGTCAGAATAAAAATAAATAAAGCTAGATGCACATCATTAACAAAATAAATAGAATAGTAAATATGTACAAGTGAAATAAATAGAGTAATAGATATGTACAAACATAAATTAAGGTGATGTGAGGAGGGGAAGGAGGGAGGGTGGGGGGATGGGGAGGAGGAGAGGAAATAGGGGACTCAGTCTGGGAAGGCCTCTTGGAGGAGGTGAGCTCTCAGTAGGGATTTGAAGGAAGGAAGAGTGCTACCTTGGCAGGTGTGTGGAGGGAGGGCATTCTGGGCCAGGGGGAGGACGTGAGCCAGGGGTCGATGGAGAGACAGGTAAGAACGAAGTCACTCATATTTGAGTGCTTACCATGTGCAGAACACTGTACTAAGCGCTTGAGAGAGGACAACATTACAGTAAACAGGCACATTCCCTGCCCAAGGCGAGCCCAATTAGACATTTTTATAATTTATTCCACTTGCTCACGAACATTTTTCATTCCTTCTGCCCCAGCAGACTGTCGGCACCTTTGGAAAAAAAATCTGTCAAGTTTTCTGCTAAGCGCAGGGGTAGATACAAGTTCCTTGAGTCGTACTCAGTCCCTGCACGACATGGGGCTCACAGGCTAAATAAGCAGGAGAACAGGTATTTAATCCCATTTTACAGTTGAAAAGCTGAGGCACAGAGCAGTTAAGTGACTTGCCCAAGGGCACGGAGCAAAACAATTAGCAGAACAGGGATTAGAACCCGGGTGCTCTGACTCCCAGGCCCGGGCTCTTTCCACTAGGGCCAGGCTTCTTCTCACATGGGCAGGTAATATATTGCTTATAGCAATATTGGACCTTGGTTCTAATCCTGGCTTCACCATTTGTTTGCTGTATGACCTTGGGCAAGTCACTTCACTTCTCTTTGCCTCAGTTACCTCATCTGTACAATGGGGTTAAGACTTTGTGCCCGATATGGGACATGGACTGTGTCCTATTTGATGGAGAGGGGGCATGGCCTAGTGGATAGAGCACTGGCCTTGGAGTCAGAGGGACCCGCATTCTAATCTCGGCTCCACCACTTGTCTGCTGTGTGACCTTGGACAAGTCACTTAACTCCTCTGTGCCTCAGTTACCTCATCTGTAAAACTTGATTTGCTTGTATCTATCCCAGCACGTAATATATTGCTTTAGCCTGCTTTGTTTTTTCTTAATGGCATTTGTTAAGTGCTTACTATGTGCCAGGCACTATACTAAGCACTGGGGTAGATGCATGCTAATCAAATTGGACTAAGTCCCTGTCCCGCATAGGACTCACAATCTTAAACCCCGTTTTTCAGCTGAGGTAACTGAGGCCCAGACAAGCAAAGTGACTGCCCAAGGTCACCCAGCAGACATGTGGCAGAGCCTACATTAGAACCCAGGTCCTTCTGATTCCGAGGCTCGGGCTCTACCAACTAGGCCACGCTGCTTCCACTTGTATGTTGTACTTCTCAAGCATCTAGTTCAGTGCACAGCACCCAGAGAGCTCTCAATAAATGCCACTACTGCTGCTACTACTACTGCCCCTTGGGATGTCCAAGAGGGTTCCGGGACCCTGCCATGTCAGGGTCCTTGGGAACCTTTTGGGAGCCCCAGACCTGAAATCATCTGAAATCACCCACAAGTCTTCTCTTGGAGGGTAACCGTTTCCCCAGATCTAGGCCCTCCACTCTGGCCACTTCTCACGTCCCAAGGGCCTCGAGAGCCTCTGAGCTTCCAGGGGTTGGAAATCCTAGAAAATCCTTAAAACAAAAGAATGGGGGTGAGGGGGAGAGTCAGGGGGAAATAAGATGAGACTCGTGAAAGGGTCGGCAGAATACAGAGATGGACAGAGGTTGGAATTGGAGAGGAGACTTGGGGGTCACCTGAATAACTGAGGCTTTTCCTTAAAGATTCTGTGCCTCAGTTCCCTCAGCTGCAAAATGGGGGATTCAATACCCAATCGATCAGTGAACCAGAGGTATTTACTGAACGCTTACTATATACAGGGCTCTGTATTAAGTCCTAAAGAGAGCACAATGTAACAGCATTGGCATACGAGTACCCTGCCCATAATGAGCTTACAGTCTACTTTGATGATCTTGTACATACTCCAGCGTTTTGCACAGTGCTTGCCAAAACCTCTCAGAGGTTTCGGCTGCTGCAGGCAGAGAGCTCTCCATCTCCCGAAGCTGCTGCGTTTGCAGCTGCTGCATGATGAGAGCTTTCCAGCCCCTCGAGCTGCTGTGGTTGCAGCTGCTGCATGGACAAACCTCTCTGGCTTCAGGAGCCGCTGTGGTTGCAGCTGCTGCCTGTACAGAGCTTTCGGGCCCCCGGACCTACTGCTGCATGCATAAAATTCTCCGGCATCTGGACCTGCTGTAGGCAGACAGCTCTACGTCCCCTGGAGCTGCTGTGCTTGCAGCTGCTGCATGCTGAGAGCTCTCCGGCTCCTTGATCCGCTGCATGCAGACAGCTTTTCGGCCCCCTGCGGCTGCTGCGTTTGCAGCTGGTGCCTGCAGAGAGCTCCGCGGCTCCTGGAGCTGCAGCGCTTGCAGCTGGTGCCTGCAGCACGGCGGTCCCTGACTTCGGAAGCCTTGCCCTGTCGTCAGGCGGTCGCGGGGCCTGTCCTTTACAGGACACAGCGGGGCCGAGCCCCTTCCCCCGCCGTCCGCACTCACCTCCGCCGTAGCCGCCTCGGCCGTGGCGCTTTGTTCCCTCGGACGGACGGACGGACTGACGGGCATGTAGAGGTCTGCAGAGGTCCCGAGCTCGGCCTTCAGCTCCCCGCGGACTGGGACGCTGTGGGGGTTCCGTTCGTCCCCCGGCCCGGGGCTGCGGGGCTGCTAGCAAGGCCCGTCCCGCACTCCCACCCTCGGCCCTGCGGTGTACCCGGGGTCCCGGACCTCGCTGCAGCCCCGCGGCCCGGGACGGACCCACCTCCCACCCCTCCCCGCCCCGCCCTCAGACCCCCCGCAGCCCCGGCCTAGGCAACCCGCTACCTAGCGGCCCCCGCGCGCAAGGCCCGCATGCTCGAGCCCCGCGCCGCCACCTAGCGGCCCCCGCGCTCAACCGTCCCACATGAGGCTCACAGCCTTCATCTAGGTGACTTGATCCAGGTCACACAGCAGAGAAATGGTGGAGTAGGGATTAGAACTCAGACCCTTCTGATTTTCAGATCCATGCTCTATCTACTAGACCACACTGCTTCTCAACAGCTTTTCTACATAACCATTCATTCAATCAATCATATTTACTGAGAGCTTATTGTGTGCAGAGCAGTGCACTAAGCGCTAGGAAAGTACAATTCGGCAACAAATAGAGACAATCCCTACCCAACACCGGGCTCACAGTTTAGAAGAGGGGAGACAGACAACAAAACAAAACAAGTAGGCAGGCATCAATAACATCAATATAAAAGGATAGAAGATGAAAGATCAATCCAATATTTGTGGAAGAGCTTCTGGAGACAGATGTAGGGAGGGCGGGGGGGAGTTGCTGAGACAATTTGGAAGTGCTGGAGTGGCAGCAGGAATCGTTTCCCACTCCTTAAAAACCTCCAGTGGTTTCCCATCCACTTTCATATCAAACAGAAACTCCTTGGCATGGGCTTTAAAGCACTCAATCACCTTGCCCCCTCCTACCTCACCTCCCCGATTTCCTACTATAACCAAACTGGCACATTTTGCTCCTCTAATGGCAGAGTACTCAATGTATGTTGATTTCATCTTTCTCACATAGACCTCCTTGCCAATGTCCTGCCTCCAGTCTGGAATGCTCTCCACTGTTAAATCTGACATTCCATTACTTTCCCCACCTTCAAAGTCTTATTACTAGCAGATCTCCTCCAAGAGCCCTCCCCAAGTTTTATTTCCTCTTCTCCCACTCCTTTCTAGGTCACATCTGCATTTGGAGTTGCAACCTTTATTGACCCCTTCTTGAACACAGCAGCATTTATGCACATTCACATTTTATTAATTTATGGATATTAATGTCTATCTCCTCCTGAAGACTGTAAGCTCATTGTGGGCAGGGACCGTTTCTACCAACTCTGATGTATTGTGTTCACCCAAATGTTCAGTACAGTGCTCAGCACACAGTAAGTGCTCAATAAACTTGATTGATCAATTGATTGATAAGACTATAAAATCTCCTGTACACAGGGGCCAGGATTGACAACTGGGTCTCAGACTTTGCACAGGCTTCCTGAGATTTGAGGTTTTGAGTCTGAGTGGTCAGAAGGGGGAGGTTAATAATAACAGACCATCTGAATAGGAGCAGGAATGGGACTGAAATTCAACTTGGGCTGTTGTTCCTGAATAAATAAGTTAAGCATACAGGCATCTGACAACTACCCCAAGGTTTGAGTACAGTGCCTAAGAGTGTACAAATAGTGCATGGACCTTAGCAAGCACTTAAGCAATACCATTACACAGAGCAGAGCGATAGCCCAAATTGGGTCTCTGACAGTGCTCAGCATACAATAGGCACTCAACAAATTATACTGTGTGACCTCCCCTGACTCCCAGGGGTAGACCTTCTTCTGGCCAAGAAGAGAATCCCTAGTGTTGTTGGATCTGGGTGAAGGTCAGTGCCGCTGCCTGAGGCTGTGAAGTGGAGCCCATCTGCCCAGAGTGTCTCCACTACTGATCCTACGGGACAGAAAGCTAGCACCCTATTCACAGTCAAACCTGAAACCCCTCCCTTGTGCAGGAGATATTGTGTGTTCCCAGAATCCCTTGGGGAAATTGTCCCCTCCCACTTCCTCTATGGGTCGGTGAGTTTAATAGTTTAATTCCTCACTCCTATTTCATGATCCCCAGAATCCCAACCTTTCTACCAGCCCCTACCTGCCCTTATTTCTCCCCTTCAAATTCTCCACAGACATTGACATTGGGAACAACTTGTCCCTATGGGATAAACTGGTCTCCACACCACGAGATTGGGAATACTTATAGGAGTGAGCTTGAGAATGAGCATGAGGATGAGAATGAAGAAACAGAACCCAAGGAGTTGAGAGTAAGCTATAAGCTAATTTGGAAGCCCCGTGTGTGCAGGGAATGTGTCTTCCAACTCTGCTAAATTGTACCCTCCCAGGAGCTCAGTACAGTGTCCTGCACACAGTAAGCACTCACTAAATACCATTTATTGATTGATTGAGAGGAAGCCAAGGAGAAGGAGCAGGGTGATTGCAGCTGATCCCCATGGGGAGAGTCTTGGTGAATGAGGGAAGAGGGGAAAATCTGGGGGAAATGGAGTGAGTCCTAAAGAAAAGAGGACAGGCTAATAAATGGGAGGAAGGGACTGAGAATTTTATCAATCAATCAATGGTATTTATTGAGAATTTACGATGTGCAGGGCATTGAAGGAAGCACTTGGGAAGGCACAAGAAAAAAGAGTTGTTAGACATGTGCCCTGCCCACGGTGAGCTCACATCTAGAGGAGGAGATAGACATTAATGCAAATAAATGTATTATAGCTATGTGCATAAGTGCTGTACAAATGTGTACCTAAGGGGGGGGGGGAGTAGTTAATTAAAAGTGCTTAAGTAGTAATAATTATTACTTTGGTATTTGTGAAACACTTATTATATTCCAGGCACTGTAGAGGCTGGAAGGGATACAAGCAAACCGGGTTGGACACAGTCTCTGTCCCTCGTGGGCCTCACAATCTCAATCCCCATTTTACAGATGAGGCAACTGAGGCACAGAGAAGTGAAGCGACTTGCCCAAGGTGAAACAGAAGACAGGTGGCAGAGCCAGGATTAGGACCCATGACCTTCTGACTCCAAGGCCCATGCTCTTTCCACTACACCATGCTGCTTCTCAAAGATCACTGATTTAAGTGCATGGGCGACACAGAGGGAAAGGAGTAGGGGAAAGGAGGATGTAATTGGGGTAGGCCTCTTGGAGAATATATGGGGAGAGTGGTGGCTTGTCAGAGATGAGGAAAGGAGTTCCAGGTCACTGAGAGACGGTGGGCAAGGGATGGGCAATGAGATAGAGGAGGTTGAGCTACAGTGAGCACGATGACACTAAAGGAGTGAATTGTGAGGGTTGGGCTGTAGTATGAAATCAATGGGGAAGTGTAGGAGGGGTAAGCTGATTGAGGTCTTCAGAGATGATGGAAAGGTGTTTCTGTTTCATGAGGAGGTAGATAGGCAACCACTGGAGGTTCTTGAAGAGTGGAGAAACGTGGACTGAACGTTTCTGCCGAAAAATGATATGGGCAGCAGAGTGAACTACAGACTGGACTGGGGAGAGTCAGGAGGCCAGCAGGCCAGTGAGGAGGCTGATGGCAGTAGTCAAGGCGGGATGACAATAATAATACTAGTGATGATGATGATGGTGGTGTTGGTACTTGTTAAGCACTTACTGTGTCAAGCACTGTTGTAGATTAGATACAAGCTAATAAATCATTCATTGAAGTTCATTCAGTGACTTTCCCACCACTGTAGATGGCACTACCATCCTTCCCGACTCACAAGCCCACAACCTTGGTGTCATCCTCTACTCTGCTCTCTCGTTCACCCCACACATCCAATCCTTCACCAAAACCTTCCGGTCTCACCTCCGCAACATTGCCAAGATCCGCCCTTAACTCTCCATCCAAACTACTACCTTGCTGGTTCAATCTCTCATCCTATCCCGACTGGATTACTGCATCAGCCTCCCTTCTGATCTCCCATACTCCTATCTCTCTTCCCTTCAGTCTATACTTCACTCTGCTAACCGGATTATCTTTGTACAGAAACGCTCTGGGCATGTTACTCCCCTTCTCAAAAATCTCCAGTAGCTGCCTGTCAACCTATGAATCAAGCACTCCTCACTCCCAGCTTCAAGGCTCTCCATCACTTCGCCCCCTCCTACCTCAGCTCCCTTTTCTCCTTCTACAGCCCAGCCCACACCCTCCGCTCCTCTGCCGCTAACCTCCTCACTGTACCTCGTTCTTGCCCATCCCACCGTTGACCCCGGCCCACGTCCTCCCCGTGGCCTGCAATGCCCTCCCTCCACACGTCTGCTAAGCTAGCTCTCTTTCTCCCTTCAGAGCCCTACTGAGAGCTCACCTCCTCCAAGAGGCCTTCCCAGACTGAGCCCCTTTTTTCCTCTCCTCCCCCCATCCCCTGCCCTACCTCCTTCCCTTCCCCACAGCACTTGCATATATATATATATATTTGTACAGATTTATTACTATATTTTTTTTACTTGTACATATTTATTATTCTATTCATTTTGTTAATGATGTGCATATAGCTTTAATTCTATTCGTTCTGTTCTATTTGTTCTATTCATCAAGATATTATTTAGTTCTCATAGTTTATCAAGTCCATTGAAGGGATTATGCTCATTTCTGGTAATTTGTCTCCTTCAGCCAAATTTTTGTGTCAGTTGAGTTTCCTCAGAATTCAGTGGAACGATTTTTCAGGTTTAAGAGAAGCAGCATGGCTCAGTGGAAAGAATCCGGGCTTGGGAGTCAGAGGTTGTAAGTTCTAATCATAGCTCCTCCACTTGTCACCTTTGTGACTTTGTGCAAGTCACTTAACTTGTCTGTGCTTTAGTTCCCTCATCTCTAAAATGGGGATTAAGATTGCGAGCCTCACGTGTGACAACCTGATTACCTGAATAATGATAATAATAATAATGATGGCATTTATTAAGCGCTTACTACGTGCAAAGCACTGTTCTAAGCACTGAGCACTGTTCTAAGTGCTGGCACTGTTCTAAGCATTGTATCCCCCTCCAGCGCTTAGAATTGTGTTTAGCACATAGTAAGCACTTAACAAAAACAATTATTATTATTATTTGCATTATTAAAAGGAATGTGAGGCACCCAACAAAGAACTCAGACCCATGAACATGAGATTAAAATCTTCTACACTACTGGCAGAGTTATCAAAGGAAGAAATACTTTTATTTCTTTTCAGAGAGTGTTCTCCAGGTCCCTAGTCCAGAGGTTCATTGAAGGGAAACATTCTTCTCATTACTTTATTTATAAACCCTTTCATTACTTCATGGCATCAACACAACAGAAGAGAAATCACTGGTTCAACATTGGCTTATCCAATCTTAGCTTCACTGACACTGTCTTACCCTGATTCTCCTTCCTGTATTTGACCACTCTCTCTTAGTCTCTTTTGCAAGCTCCTCGTCTCCCTCCCACCCTCTGACATTGAGAGGGTGTGGGCCTCAAGACTCAGTTCTGGGTCCCCTTCCATTCTTCATCTACACCCACTACCTCGGAGAAAGTATTCACTCCCATGGCTTCAACTACCACCTCTATGATGATAGATGATTCCCAAATGTACATCTCTGGCCCTGTCCTCTCTCCTTCTCTGCAGTCTTGCATTTCCTCCTGCCTTCAGGATATTTCTACCTGGATGTCCCACTGACATCACAAACCAAGCATGTCCAAAACAGAACTTCTCATCTTCCTATATAAACCCGGTCCTCTCCCTGTCTTTTCCATAAGTGTTGACAATAGCAATATCCTCCCTATCCCACAAGCCTCAACATTATCCTTATCTCTGCCATTCAACATATTCCATTTGACACCAAATCCTCAGTCAGTCAGTCAGTCAGCCATTCGTTTTTATAGAGTGCTAACTCTATGCAGAGAACTGTTTTAACTGCTTGTGAGAGCACACTATAACAATATAACAGACACATTCCCTGCCTACAACGATATTACAGTCTAGAGGTGGAGAGAGATATTAACGTAAATAAATGTATTACTGATATATACATAAATGCTTTAAGGCTGGGAGGGGGGGATGAATAAAAGGAGCAAGTCAGGGTGACAGAAGGGAATGGGAGAAGAGGGCTTAGTCAGGGAAGGGCTCCTGTCAGTTATACCTTCACCACATCACTAAATCTGCTCTTTCCTCTCCATATAACCTGATACTGTGCTGATTCAAGCACTTATCATTTCCCACCTTGACTAGTGCATCTGGTTCCTGGCCTGTCTCCCTGCCTCCTGTCTCTCTCCACTCCAGACCATACTGTTGCCCATACATTTTTCTCTAAAAAAAATTAATTCCACATTTCCCAACTCCTTATGAACCTCCGGTGACTGCCCATTCACCTCCACGTCAAATAGAAACTCTTTACCATCAGCTTGGAAGCATTCAATCAGCTGTCCCCCTCCTATTTTACCTCAATAATTTCCTACTTTAGCTCAGCCCCCTCTACCACAAGTTTACTCATTGTGCCTCTGTCTTGTTTATCTCCCCAGTGACCCCTTTTCCAGGGCTTCCTTCTGACATTGAACCCCCTCCCCCTCTAGATATGCCAGACCAACACTTTCATCACCTTCAAAACCTAATTAACATCACATCACCTCCAAGGGGCCTTCCCCAATTAAACCATTTTTTCCTTACTCCCTTTCCTTTCTGAACCACCTATGCACTTTAATATGTTTCCTTTAAGCACTTGAAATTCACCTCACCCTCAGTCCCACAGAAGTTATGTATATATCTGAAATTTATTCATTTGTATTAATGTCTATATCCCACTTTAGACTAAACGTTTATTGTCAGCAGGGAATGTGTCTACCAACTCCGCTGAATTGTACTATTCCAAATCCTTAGTGCATATTTCCATACACAATAAGTGCTCAGTAAATACAATGAGGCCATGGGTTCTAATCCCGGTTCCACCACTTGTCAGCCGTGTGACTTTGGGCAAGTCACTTAACTTCTCTGTGCATCGGTTACCTCATCTGTTAAAATGGGGATTAAGACTGTGAGCCACCCTGATTAACTTGTTTGTCTCCCAACGTTTAGAACAGTTTATTAAAGAGATTACAGTACAATAGAATCGGCATGCCACAATCCCTTCCCTCAAGAAGCCGACAGTCTAGAGGAGGAGACAGACATTGAAATAAATCATAGATCAGGAAAATCACAGGGTATTAGGATATGTACATAAGATCTGCGGGGTTGAGGGAGGGGAAAGTCTCACAGTGCTTTAGGGTTACAGAGTCAAGTGAATAGGTCATGCAGGAGGGAGAGCAGTAGGTGAAATGATGGCTTAGCTGGAGAAGGCCTCTTGAAGGAGTTGTCTTGAGTGGTATTGATAATGGTATTTAATAAGAACTTCCAATGAACTAAACTTTGTGCTAAGAAGTGGGGTGTGGTCTCTTCCCAAACGGGACTCACAATCCAAATGAGGGATGACAGATGTGTAGAAATGAGGATTAAGTGATGAAAAATGGGAGCCTTCAAACCTAACAAATTTTAAAGTAATATGAAAGAAAACAATCATAGGAGGGGGCAGACTTCAATTGCCTCAGTGCTACAGGCCACAGGTCTTGGTAATGAAATACCAATGTCTCTTCAGTGGTCTTACAGTTTCAAAGGAGCTTTTCAGTGCTCCAATTCCCTGTTGAATTACACAGGAAATTATTACTGTAGCCTAAAGGCTGACTTGAAAAGGGGGCCAGGAGCTGGAAGGGGAGGGAAGGGTTTAGGCTCAAGACCAGCCAGGTCCTATATGTAATGTCAGTACATATAGAGACTGTCTCTATATTTTGCCAATTTGTACTTCCCAAGCGCTTAGTACAGTGCTCTGCATACAGTAAGCGCTCAATAAACACGATTGATGATGATGATGATGATTCATCACTCTCCAGGCCAGAGCTCTCTATGCAAAGCCCTCTAACATTCCATCCTCTGATTAACACACACCACCCCACATCACCCCAACTCAACATGTACCTTAGTTCATACATTTAGGTTAGAGTTAGGGTTAGAGTCAGAATTAGAGATAGGGTTAAGGATAGGCTTTGTATTATATATATTACGTATACGTGTGTGGGGGCAGTGTATTAAAAACAGTCTGGCTCAGTGGATAAGGATATTACTGGGAGTCAGAAGGACATGGGTCCTAATCCCAGATTTGCAACCTGTCTGCTGTGTGACCTTGGGCAAGTCACTTAACTTTTCAGTGCCTCAGTTACCTCATCTTTAAAATGGGGATTAAGACTGTGAGCCCCATTTGAGACAGTCTCTGAATGTGTCCAACCTGATTAGATTGCATCTACCCCAATGCTTAGAACAGTGCTTAACCCATAGTAAGTGCTTACCTAATACCATATATATATATATATACATATATATATATGTATATATATATGTATATATATATATATATATATATATGCACACATTTGCAGTGGATGGAGAGAAGATTTGAAATGGTTGTTTTTCTCTCTTGGGATCGATAATCAATAATAAAGGAACTAGTAGCCAAGAAATACACCAAAGATTAATGTCAGGAAAACTTGCTTTGAAGAGCCTTGAAAACGTCATGAAATGTACCGATGTAACAGTAGCCACAAAAATGCAAATTATCAACTCTATGGTGTTTCCAGTGACAATGTATGGATCTGAAAGTTGGACAGGGAAAAAACAGGATAGAAAGACCATCGATTCTTTTAAAATTGGTGGGATAAAGCTTTTGTGAATATCGTGGACTGCCCCAAAAGCAAACAAACGGATTGTAAAGCAAATTCAACTATAGTGGTCTTTGAAAGTCAAATAACTCGACTTAGATTAGCATATTTTGGACACATAATCAGGAGGACTGATTCTCTGGGGAAGACACTATTGCTAGGAAAATTCCAAGGAAAACGTGGAAGTGGCAGACTGGCAGGTAGATGGATAAAGACTTTAACAACGATAATGGAAGAACCATTAGTAACGTTACAGATTATGGCAGAGGACAGGAGGTTCTGGAGAAAGTATATCCATAGAGTTGCTATCAATTGGAAATGACTTGATGGAACTTAGTAGTAGTAAAACTAATAGTAGGTGGAACTAAGACTGATAATAACTATGACGCGATTTCTAGGAAGCTGGCAGAAAGTGTGATTAAAAAGAAAATTATTATTTTAAGCTCTCATCAGGTTCATGTGATACAGATATGCATTGATGAATACGAATGAAACATTTCCCAATCCATGTTTCTCTCCCAGTAGGATATCTTCTCTGGACCTGCTTGATATTGCACAGGAATGGATGGAGGTGAGCTCTCCTTTGGAATTATGATTCTGTTACAGATATGCATTGGGTTCTCAGTAAACACATCTCCTCCTGTTCTATGTCTGTGTGCTCTCCGCCAACCACAACCTCAGCTACCCAGATTTGATCCACAGGAACTTGTCCTTGGCCAACATCATAATTTTTCTCACCTGAGGAATCCCAAAAATCATGGAAGTTTGGGAACTGAGAAATTTCCTGGATGATGTTGGATGTAAAGTCATCATGTACCTTTTCCGATTGGCCAGGGTCATTTCTGTCTGCACCACCTCCCTTCTGACTGTCTACCAGACTGTCACCATCAGTCGCAGAAATAGCCAGTGGGGAAGGCTCAAAGTGAAATTAACTAAATGCATCCTTCCCTCCTGCCTCCTCTCCTGGGTCCTCAATATGCTGCTAAATGCTGATATGCCAATGTGCACAGTAGGCTCCTGGAACACCTGTAGCCAAATAGCATGTGATCTTAAATATTGTTCAGTAAGTACTGGAAGTGTAGATATTGCCCTGATAAATGCCATTACGTTTTCTGTCTGTGATTTGCTTCTACAGCCCAGCCCACACCCTCCACTCCTCTGCCACTAATCTCTTCACCGTGCCTCGTTTTCACCTGTCCCGCCGTCGACCCCCGGCCCACGTCATCCCCCTGGCCTGGAATGCCCTCCCTCCCCACATCTGCCAAGCTAGCTCTCTTCCTCCCTTCAAGACCCTACTGAGGGCTCACCTCCTCCAGGAGGCCTTCCCAGACTGAGCCCCCTCCTTCCTCTCCCCCTCCCCCGCTCCACCCCTCTCGCCTTACCTCCTTCCCTTCCCCACAGCACCTTTATATATGTATATATGTTTGTACGTATTTATTTTACTTATACATATCTATTCTATTTATTTTATTTTGTTAATATGTTTGGTTTTGTTCTCTCTCTCCCCCTTCTAGACTGTGAGCCCACTGTTCGATAGGGACTGTCTGTGTATGTTGGCAACTTGTACTTCCCAAGCGCTTAGTACAATGCTCTGCACACAGTAAGTGCTCAATAAATACGATTGATTGATTGATTGCTATTTGTGGGCCTCATGAGTGTGGTCAGTGGCTATCTGATAATTGTCTTGCACAGACACCACGGATGGGTTCAGCACTTTCAGGGGCCCACTCATTCACGAAGGCGATGCCTGAAGTCAGAGCATCCAAGTGTGTCATTGCCTAGAAGACCCCCTATTTCCTGCTTTATAGATGGCAGACAGACCATGGTGAATGTTTTACTAAACACGAAAGTAAATTCTCCTCTGCTGATGAACAGTCATCTGGTTTGGTCATTCACATTCTCTGTCATTGGTCCATTCCTGATTTTTCACAGTGACAGGAGAATAAGAACATTCTGGACAAGGGTATCCCCTATTACCAACATGCCTCTCGCATAAGGCACCTGGAATTCTATCTGCTCTCTTTCCTGGAAGCCCAGGGTGATCGTGGCCTGCAGGCACCTAAAGGCTGGAGAGACTCAGTGCTGACCCCTCTAGTCAGAGGCTCACTGCCCTGAAAGTTTGGCTTAAAAGGGTAAGCAGGCAGGGCAGCCAACACAGGTTTTTCCCTTTCCATGGGCCACCAGAGTGGCCATAGTTGAATATTTGAAAAGTTCATACTCTGGAGAATTTATCTGCTTAGACCTTATATTCAGGACACTTGTAACATGACAATTTGAGATGCCTGTAAAATTAAAATTGTTAGTATATTACAATGCATCATATTTTTATAGTTACTATAATCTTGACATTTTACTATTTTATACATATAAATTATATATATGTATATAGTCATATATATTTCTTACATTTATGCTTTCCCTTTGTGACTGATCTTCACATATGAAGTGTCTCTCTCTGCATTGGCTCAGACCTCTGAGAACTCAGTGGCCACATTTCTGAAGCCCTCCTGCTCCCTACAGTCCTCTCTGCTTCATTTCTGATGCTCTCCTATTACCCATAGTTCTCTCTGCCACATTTATGAAGCTCTGTTGCTCCTTACTATCCAGTCCTGTGCGTGGAAATAGGGAGGGAAGGAAAGGGGCAATGCAATTGCACCATAGCAGGGATACTGGACTCAATTCAGTGCATTCTCTGAACCAAGAATCATATCTCAGTTCATAGTTCAGGTATATTGAGGACTGTGGTCTTGACCCATTGTAAGGGTTCCCTCGAAATACCATTCTCATCAGCCAAGAGATTCTCTGGGTTACAAGAGAATCTTCAATCCTCGACCCCCTCCAGTCTGGCTTCCGTCCCCTACATTCCACGGAAACTGCCCTCTCAAAGGTCACCAATGACCTCCTGCTTGCCAAATCCAAAGGCTCATACTCTGTCCTAATCCTCCTCGACCTCTCAGCTGCCTTTGACACTGTGGACCACCCCCTTCTTCTCAACACGCTATCTGACCTTGGCTTCACAGACTCCGTCCTCTCATGGTTCTCCTCTTACCTCTCCGGTTGTTCTTTCTCAGTCTCTTTTGCAGGCTCCTCCTCCCCCTCCCATCCTCTTACTGGGGGGGTTCCCCAAGGTTCAGTGCTTGGTCCCCTTCTGTTTTCGATCTACACGCACTCCCTTGGTGACCTCATTCGCTCCCACGGCTTCAACTATCATCTCTACGCTGATGACACCCAGATCTACATCTCTGCCCCTGCTCTCTCCCCCTCTCTCCAGGCTCGCATCTCCTCCTGCCTTCAGGACACCTCCATTTGGATGTCTGCCTGCCACCTAAAGCTCAACATGTCGAAGACTGAACTCCTTGTCTTCCCTCCCAAACCTTGCCCTCTCCCTGACTTTCCCATCTCTGTTGACGGCACTACCATCCTTCCCGTCTCACAAGCCCGCAACCTTGGTGTCATCCTCGACTCCGCTCTCTCATTTACCCCTCACATCCAAGCCGTCACCAAAACCTGCCAGTCTCAGCTCCACAACATTGCCAAGATCCGCCCTTTCCTCTCCATCCCAACCACTACCCTGCTCATTCAAGCTCTCATCCTATCCCGTCTGGACTACTGCATCAGCCTTCTCTCTGATCTTCCATCCTCGTGTCTCTCTCCACTTCAATCCATACTTCATGCTGCTGCCAGGATTATCTTTGTTCAGAAACGCTCTGAGCATATCACTCCCCTCCTCAAAAATCTCCAGTGGCTACCAATCAATCTGCGCATCAGGCAGAAACTCCTCACCCTGGGCTTCAAGGCTCTCCATCACCTCGCCTCCTCCTACCTCACCTCCCTTCTCTCCTTCTACAGCCCAGCCCGCACCCTCCTCTCCTCCACTGCTAATCTCCTCACCGTACCTCGCTCTCGCCTGTCCCGCCATCGACCCCTGGCCCACGTCATCCCCTGGGCCTGGAATGCCCTCCCTCTGCCCATCCGCCAAGCTAGCTCTCTTCCTCCCTTCAAGGCCCTGCTGAGAGCTCACCTCCTCCAGGAGGCCTTCCCAGACTGAGCCCCTTCCTTCCTCTCCCCCTCGTCCCCCTCTCCATCCCCCCATCTTACCTCCTTCCCTTCCCCACAGCACCTGTATATATGTATATATGTTTGTACGTATTTATTACTCTATTTATTTATTTTATTTGTACATATCTATTCTATTTATTTAATTTTGTTAGTATGTTTGGTTTTGTTCTCTGTCTCCCCCTTTTAGACTGTGAGCCCACTGTTGGGTAGGGACTGTCTTTATATGTTGCCAATTTGTACTTCCCAAGCGCTTAGTACAGTGCTCTGCACATAGTAAGCGCTCAATAAATACGATTGATGATGATGATGAAGATGGACAAAAAAATTTGAGCTGAACAAGGTTGAAAATTAACTACAGACTCTACCCGTGAGAGAGAGAAACAGAGAAAGAGAAAGGTGAAGAGGATTGAATAATTCATCTTTAATTTTCCTTTCCAAAGCATAGTCTATCCCATATTAAGTAGTGCTGAGTCACCCCCTGGGTCACCTCATCACTAATTCCTGTCAGTTCTACCTTCATAACATCACTAAAGTCCCCCCTTTCTTCTCTGTCCAAACTGCTACCAAGTTCATACAATCATTCATTCTACCCTGTTTGGATTACTACATCAGTCTCCTTGCTGACTTCTCAGTCCACTGTCTCTCCGCACTCTATGCCCTACTTCACTCTGCTCCCCAGATCATTTTTCTATAAAAACACTCAAGAAAGGTTTTCCCATTCAATCAGAAAGCTCCAAAGGTTGCTTATCTACCTCTGCAACCAACAAAAACTCCTCACCATTGTCTTAAAAGCACTCCACCACCTTACCACTTCCTACCTCACCTCGCTGCTCTCCTTTCACAACCCAGTTGTCACACTTCACTCCTCTAATGCCAACCTTCTCACTGTACCTCGATCTCGTCCTTCTCGCTGCGGATGGCTCATCCACATCCTGCTTCATGCCTGGAATGCTGTTCCCCCCCCCCCCATCAAATCTGACAGATAATCACTCTCCCCCTCTTCAAAGCTTTGTAAAGGGCACAACTCCTCCAAGCGGTGTTCCCTGACTAAGCTGCCCTTAGCAGCCCCACAGCACCTGTAATTTATCTATATTAATATCTGCCTCCCCCGCACTGAACTGTAAGATTGTGTTGACAAGGAATGTGTCTGTTCATTGTTGTACTTTCCCAAGTGCTTAGTACAATTCTCTTCAAAAAGTAAGCACTCAATAAATGCAATGGAATGAAAAGAAAGAAGAGAAAAGAGGTAGTGGAGAGACGAGTTTGAAAGAGGAAAGATCTTCAGATAGAGAAGGAATATGAATATTGACTATCTGTTTCCATTCTCATAACCTTCCTTCCTTCCAAATGCTTAGCACAGTGTTTAGTACATGCAATAATGATTATTATTGTCATTATCTTAATTAAAACTATCACAAATAATATATTGATTAAGTTTTGGTGCTATGAACTTGAGTGTAATCAATACGATAATCAATGATACTTCTGGAAATAATGAATTCCAAGTGTAGACAAACTTTTTGGTAATGAAGTGGTTCCTTTTTCTTTTCATTTTTTTAGTGAGACTTGTTAAGCACTTACTATGTTCCAAGCATTGTACAACGTGCTGGGGTAGATACAAAATAATAAGGTTGGACACAGTCCCTAAACCACATGGGGCTCACAGTCTAAGTAGGAGGGTGTAGGTTTTAATTCCCATTTTAGGGATGAAGTAATTGAAGGCCAGAGAAGTTAAGAGACTTGTCCAAGGTCACACAGCAGACAGGTGGCAGGATTGAAACCCAGGTCCTCTGACTCCCCATCTGGTGCTCTTTCTACTTAGGCCACGCTTCCTTCTGGTTTTCAGTGTCTGGGTGTGCTAAGCCATTGTTGTGTTAACTTTGAATTTTGGGGTTTATACTAGGTTTGTCAATGTGTTCTTATCAGGGTAGGGAATGAGGGATTGAAGGGTGAGTCTAGAACCAAAGGGGACAGGAAAATCTCGGGGCAATAAGCAGTGCATAAATCCCCTCCCTTAGGTTGTTTTTTCTCTCCTTTTTTCTCTTTCTACTGGCATGTCTCAGAAAAATGGGACCTTTTGGGGAAGAGTCGTTTCCAATTTTGTGCCCAGTACCCACGTGGACCAAGGTTTTAGGAGGTAAAACAAGGGTCCCACTGAAAGTTCTGGATTCAGAGTCCAGAGAGGTAACACCGACACAATGACAGGAAGAAGGTATGAGGTGTGGAGAAATGTTAGGTAGATAGAGGCTCATGAAAACCCGGACACTATTATAATTCCGGTCCCATTCCTGCTTGGCAATTTTTTGACTATCTGCTATCTTCTCTAAAAGTGGAAAAGAAAACACTATATAATATATTCTCCCCTAGGTACCCTTTCTGGCTGGCAGCCATTTTCTTGGATTAGGCTTGGTCATTGTTCCCCCAGCAGCAACCTGGACCAGCCTATCCCAGAAAGGAAAACAGGATGTTCCAAGGCAGAGAAGTGGAAGTCAGTTCTTTGATACACGATTACAGTTCAGATCACCACTTCTTTGGACTTGGCCCAGAAACGTGTTCACCCAGTACTTCTTAATCTAACCCCCTTAGTTCTGGGAGTTCCTGGCTTCTCTCACACAACCTCTAGACTATAAGATCGTTGAAGGTAGGGACTATGTCTGTTTATTGTTGCATTGTACTCTCACAGGCACTTAGTACAGTGCTCTGCACACAGTAAATGTTCAATTAATGCAATTAAATGAATCCCAGGCTTGCTCCACTTGCCTGTTTCCTTTGGGTCTTCCTCTCTCTGTTTTTGCAACTTTCAAATATGTCTTTAAGAGGGTGGCTGTGGAGAAGTGGCTTCCTCCACCCCCAGGACAATGCGAGGAGGACTAGACTGCAAGCTCATTGTGGGCAGGGAATGTAACTACCAAATTTGTTGTTTTGCATTCTTTCAAGTGCTCAGTACAATGCTCTGCACACAGTTAATTGCTCAATTAATACTATTGATTGCCTGTTTGACTGAGGGCTGGTTATAATTAAAGGGAGTTATACAGTCAACTAAGCAATTGTATTTATTAAGCACTTTCTGTGTGAGGAACACTGTACTAAGCATATGGCAGAGTACAATCTAATAGAGTCTGTGGGCACATTGCCTGGTCACAACGAGCTTACATTCTAGATGGGGAAATATTAATAGAAATAAATAAATTACAGATATGAGGGAACGGTGAATGAGGGGTACAAATCCAAGTGAAAGAGTGATGCAGAAGGGGGTGGGAGAAGAGGCACTGAGGACTTTGGTAGAGAAAACCTTTGGAGGAGGTGTGTTTTTAATAAGGTATAGAAAGTGGGGAGAGTAATAATCTATTGGGTATTGTAGTGGGAGAGCATTCCAGGCCAGAAACAGAATGTTGAAAGCAATATAAGTGAGATTGAAGTATAGAGAGTAGGTCTTCATCAGAGGAGCAAAATGTGCAGCCTGGATTGTATTAGGAAAACAGTGAGGTGAGGTAGGAGGGGGAAACTTGATCGAGTGCTTTAAAGTCTATGGCATGAAGTTTTTGTTGAATGCAGATGTCAACCACTAGAAGTTGTTGAGGAGTGGACTCATCAGTTTTATAGAAAAATAATCCAGACAAAAGAGAGAAGTATAAAGTGGAGTGGGGAGATTTAGGGGTGAGGAAGGTCTCAGCAGGGAGCCTGATGCAGTAATCCAGGAGGGGTAGGAAAAGTGCTTGGATTAATGTGGTAGCAGTTTGGAAGGAGAGGAAAGGCTGGTTTCAGCAATGTTGTGAAGGTTGAATTAACAGGACTTGGTGATAGATTAAATATGGGTATTGAATGAGTGTTGTCTATCTGCATGTTTTGTTTTGTTGTCTGTCTCCCCCATCTAGACTGTGAGCCAGTTGTTGGGTAGGGACCGTCTCTATATGTTTCCGACTTGTACTTCCCAAGCGCTTAGTACAGTGCTATGCACACTGTAAGCACTCAACAAATACGATTGAATAAATGAATGAATGAGAGAGATGAGTAAAGAATTACACAAAGGTTATGGGCTTGTAAGATAGGGAGGATGGAAGTGCTGTCTACAGCGATGGGGAAGTCATGGGGACGATGGGGTTTGGATAGAAAGATGAGTTCTCTTTTGAATATGTTAAGTTTGAGATGGCGGGCATCCAAGTAGAGATTTCCTGAAAGCAGGAGGAAATGCAAGGCTGCAGAGAGGGTGATTTTTGGATCGCCTGCTTAGAGATGTTTGTTTAAAACCATGGGAGTGAATGAGATCTCAATGGGAGTGAGTGTAGATGGAGAATAGAAGGGGACTCAGAACTGAGCCTTGAAGGACCCCCACAGTTAAGGGGTGAGAGGCAGAGGAGGAGCCTGTGAAAGAGACGAAGAAGGAGCAACTAGAATAGGAGGAGAACCAGGAGAAGATAGTGTCAGTGAAACCACGGTTGGATATTTTTTCCAGGATAAGATTGAATGCAGCTGAAAGGTCGAGGAGAATTACGATTGAGTAGGTGTTGTTGGATTCCCCCTCCTTCCTCTCCCCCTCCTCCCCCTCCCCATCCCCCCACCCTACCTCCTTCCCCACCCCACGACACCTGCATATATGTTTGTACATATTTATTACTTTATTTATTTTACTTGTACATATTTAGTATTCTATTTATTTTATTTTGTTAATATGTTTTGTTTTGTTGTCTGTCTCCCCCTTCTAGACTGTGAGTCTGCTGATGGGTAGGAACCGTCCCTATATGTTGCCAACTTGTACTTCCCAAGCGCTTAGTCCAGTGCTCTGCACATAGTAAGTGCTCAATAAATGCGATTGAATGAATGAATGAATGAATGAATTTGGCATTCATTCTGTCTTATTTACTGAGTGCTTACTTTGTGCAGAGCACTGGACTAAGCGCTTGGCAAGAAGGAGATCTTTGGTGACCTTTAAGAGAGTATTTTCTGTGCAGTGAAGGGAGCATAATCCAGAACCAATCAATCAATCAATTATATTTATTGAGCACTTAACGTGTCCAGATCCATGTACTAAGTTCTTATACAGTAAAATAGAACAGAATCAGTATCACAGTCCTCTGCCCCTACGGAGCTTATATTGATATAAATACATGAATTATGGATATATACCGAAGTAATGTGGGTCAGGCAATTATATTTATTGAGTGCTTACCAAATGCACAGCACTATACTAAGTGTTTGGAAGAGAAAAATATAACAATAAACACACACATTCCCTGTCCACAATGAACTTACAGTCTAGAGGGTCTTAGGGACTGTAGGTCTGAGGGTGGGATGAATAAATGGTGCAAATCCAACTGCAAAAGTGACCCAGAAGGGAGTGGGAGAAGAGGAAATGAGGGCTTAGTCAAAGGAGACCTCTTGAAGGAGATATCCTCCTAATAAGGCTCTGAAGATGAAGAGAATGATCATCTATTGGACATGAAGAGGGGAAGGAATTCCAGACCTCAGGCAGCACGTGGGTAAGAGGTTGGCAATGAGATAGATGATATTAATTATTTATTTATTCATTTATGTACATTAATGTCTGTCTCCCCCTGTAGACTATAAGTTTGATATGGGCAGGGAATGTGACTGTATATTCTTATATAGTACTCTCCCAAGTGCTTAGTACAGTGCTCTGCACACAGTAAGTGCTCAATAACTACAATTGATTGGTTGAATGAATGAATAAATGCAATGAATGAATGAATTAGTGAATGAAATGAGTAAGTTCGCAATAGCTCCACATATTCAATCCATCACTAAATCCTGTCGGTCCCACCTTCACAACATAGCTAAAATATGCCCTTTCTTCTCTATCAAAGCTACTATCACGTTAATACAATCACTTATCCTATCCTACGTAGATTACTACTTCAAACTCCTTGCTAACGCCTCAGCCACCTTTCTCTGCTTACTCCAGTCCATACTTCACTCTGCTGTCCAGATCATCTTTCTACCAAAATGTTTGGGACGTTACCCAGCACCTTAAAAAAAACTCCAGTGGTTGCCCAACTACCTCTGCATCAAACAAAACTCCTCACCATTGGCTTTAAAACACTCCACCACCCTGCCCTCTCCTACTTCACCTCACTTCTCTCCTTCTACAATCCAGCCTGCGCACTTTGCTCCTCTGGTGCTGCTAACCTTTCCACTGTGCCTGTCTCACTTGTCTCTCAGCCAACCCCTGGCTCACATCCTACCTCAGCCCTGGAACACCCTCCCTTCTCTAATCTGACAGACAATTTCTCTCCCCTCAACCCCACATCCAAAGCTTTACTGAAGGCACATCTCCTCCAAGAAATCTTTCCAGACTAAGCCCTCCCTCCACTCTCCTCAACTCCCATCCCTTCTGCATCACCTGGACTTCATCCCTTTGCCCTTCCCACCTCCCACCCAACAGCACTTATGTACATATCAGTCTTTATTTATTTGTTTGATGTCTATGTCCCCTACTCTAAACTGTAAGTTCACTGTGGGTAGGGAATATATCTTTTTATTGTTGTATTGTACTCTCCCAAGTGCTTAGTAGGGTGCTCTGCACACAGTAAGCGCTCTATAAATTTTGAATGAATGAATAAATGAATGAATTAGAGGAGTGAAGGGTGTAGGCTGGGTTGTAGGAGGAAATCAGAGAGGTAATAGAGAAGGGGACAAGGTGATTGAATATTTTAAAGCAGATGATATTATGGAGTTTCTGTTTGATGAGGAGGTGGATGGGAAACCACTCTAGGTCTTTGAGGAGTGTGGAGATGTGGGTTGAATGATTTTATAGGAAAAACGATCTGAGTAGCAGATCTGAGTATGTACTGATGTGGGGAGAGTTAGAAGGCTGGGCTGTCAACAAGGAGACCAATGCAGTAATCAATGCAGAACAGGATAGGTGCTTTGATCATCATGATGGCAGTTTTGGATGGAGAGGAAAATCCCGATTTTAACATTGTTGGGACAGGAGAACTGACAAGATTTGGAGAAAGACTGAATTTGTGGATTACATGAGAGATATGAATCAAAGACAATACAAAGGTTACAGACTTGTGATACAGTGAGGCTTGTGATGTCTACAACACCCCCCCCCCCCAACCTTTCCATCAGTGTAGACAGCAACTGCATCTAAATCACTTACTACAGTGCTCTGCACATTGTAAGTGCTCAATATCTACCTGGGAAAATCAGGGGGGCTGCATTTTTGACATGTTGAATTTGAGCGGTCAGCAAAACATCCAAGTGAACATATCCTGAAGGCAGGAGGAAATATGAATCTACAGGCCAAGGCTAGAGAGGTATATTGGGGAATCATCAATATAGAGACAGCAGCTGAAGCTATGGGAATGAATGACTTCTCCAAGGGAGTGGGTGTAAATGGAGAATAGAAGGGAATCCAGACTAAGACTTGAGGAACTCCCACACTTAGGATGTGGGAGACAGAGAAGGAAGACAGGGGAGCAGCTAGAGGGAAAGGAAGAAAACGAGGAATAGACAGCATCAGTGATGCCAAAGTTGGATACTATTTCTCAGAGAAGGCTGGGGTCCACAGTGTTAAAGGCAGCTGAGAGGTTGTGGAGGATAAGGATAGAGTAGGTGCTATTGGATTTGACAAGAAGGAGATGATTGGTGACTTTTGAGAGGGCAGTTTTGGTGGAGTGACGTGTGTGGAAGCCAGATTGGAGGGTGTCAAGGAGAGAATTGGAGGAGAGGAAGTGGAGGTAGCCGGTGTAAACAATTCGGTCAAGGATTTTGGAAAATAATGGAAAGTGGGAGATGGGGAAATAACTGAAGACAATTGTGAGATTAAGGGAGGGTTTTTAAGGACTAGGGAGTCATAAACAGGTTAGAAAGCAGTCGGGAAGAAGCCCTTGGAAAGTGAAAGGTTGAATATGGGGTTAGGGAAGGAAGAAGCAAGGGCAAGTGTTTTGATAAGGTATGAAAGGATGGGGTTGTAGTTTCAGGTGGTGGGATAGATTTTGAGAGGTGGAAGGAGCTCTCCTCTTGAGCTTCTTCTCGGAAAAATGAAAGAGCTGAAGAAAAGGCCATAGGAAGGGGGAGGAACTGGAGAGGAGCAGGGGAGATTTTAGGGAGATGACGCTTGATCATAGCAATTATCTCAGTATAACATGGGACCAGGTCATTACGGGAAAGAGATTGGTTGGGAAAAGAGCGGAGAGGGACAAGGGTTTTGTTGAGAGAGTTAAATGGTTGGTTAGGGCAATAAGCAAGGGAGTCAATAAGGAGAAAATATTTTTTCTGGGAAGAAGAGAAGGAAGAGGTAAAACAGGAAAGGATGAAAAGAAGATGGATTGGGTCAGCCTGCTACCTGGATTTCCATCAGCAGCACTCCGAAGCTTGTGCCCAGAAGCGAAGGAAGTGGATGGTGGAGGTGATCCAGTGCTGTGGATTAGTGGTACTAGATCAGCAAAGAGTTAGGGGAGCAAGTGAGATAAAGGGAGTGAGTGAGTCGGTAGAAAGGATGGTATTGATGATGCCAGTTAGGTCATCAAAGGAAGATAGTTTAGGTTTGGAGACAAAATGGGACACGAAGACTTGAGAAAATTGGTTTAGATGAATATATTGGAGGTGTCTGTAGGGGAACATGGTAGATTCTCAGGGAGGGAACATGTTGAAGAGAAGGCAGGTGAAGAGGTGGTGGTCATACAGAAGGATTTCAGAGTTGAAAGTTGAGATTTTTTGATGATTAGAAATGAGGAGATCGAGTGTGTGCTTAACCTGATGAGTGGCTGAGGTGAGGTGGAGCAGGTGGGCAGTGGAGTTGAGGAGTGAGAGGAAGCAGGCAGTGGAGGGGTCATCAGGAACATCCACGTGGATATTGAAGCCCCTAAGGATCAATGTAGGGATGGAGAATGAGAGAAGGAATGTGATGAAGAAATCAGTTGTTTCAGAAAATTGGACGTAGATGACAGTGATTACTAACTTGTTTGGGTGGTAGAGGCAGATGATGTTGGTTTCAAAGGATAGGAATAGGAAAGAGAGGGATGGGGGAGCTGGAATAGTGTGAAAGTGGCATTGGGGAGTAAGGAGGCATCCCGCTCCTCCCCCTTTACCAGTGAGTCTTAGGGAGTGAGAGACAACAAGGCCTCCTTTGGAGATAGCAGGGAGACAGTGTCATTTTGGGAGAGCCAGCTTTCAGTGATCATGAGAAGGAGCAGTGACTGGGTGAGGAACAGATCGAGAATGCAGAGAAGCTTTCCCAAATCCAACTCTAATTTGTTTTAATGTCTGTCTCCCCATCTAACTGTAAACTCCTTTTTGGAAAAGATTAGCTACACCTTCTCTTTAGTATTGTGTTCATCCCACTCCTGACAAGCTTCCTAATACTTCTTGACCTCTCAGATGCCTTCGACAATGTCCATTCATTTAACTGTATTTGTTGAGCACTTGTTGTGTGCAGAACCCTGGATTAAAAGCTTGGGAGAGTACAATATAGCAGTAAACAAGACACATTCACTGTCCAAATGAGCTTAAAGTCAAGATGGGGAGACAGACATTACAATAAATAAATAAATTACAGATATGTACGGAAGTGTTGTGGGGCAGTGGAGGGGGTTGAATAAAGGGAATAAGTGAGGGAGACACAGAAGAGAATGGGAGAAGAAAAATGGAGGGTTGAGACAACGAAGGTCTCTTGGAGAAGGTATCCCTTCAATAAGGCTTTGAAAGGGTGAAGAATAATTGTCCATCAGATTTGAGAATGGAGACTGGTATAGGCCAGAAATAGAATGTGGGCAAGGGCTCGGCAGTGAGATATATGAGACTGAAGTACAGTGAGAAGGTTAGATTTAGAGGAGCGAAGTGGGTGGGCTGGGTTGTAGTAGAAGAGCCGTCAGTGAGATTAACCACATTATTGACTACTCCCATCTCCTGGAAAGATTATCCAATCTCACTGACACTGTCCTCTCCTGGTTCTCCTCCTATCTCTCGGGCCATGCATTTTCAGTCTCACTAACTCCTCCTCTGCCTCCGCCCCCTAACTGTGGGTGTCCCTCAAGGTTCAGTTCTGGGTCCTCTTCTTTTCTCCATCTACACCCACTTCCTTGGAAAATTGATTTGCACACATTCATTCATTCATTCAATCATATTTATTGAGCGCTTACTGTGTACAGAGCACTGTACTAAGCGCTTAGGAAGTACAACTTGGCAACATATGGAGACGGTCCCTACCCAACAGAGGGCTCACAGTCTAGAAGGGGGAGACACAATAAAATAAAGCATATTAACAAAATGAAATAAATAGAATAAATATGTACAAGTATAATAAATAAATAGAGTAATAACACGTACAAACATATATACATATATACAGGTGCTGTGGGGAGGAGAAAGAGGTAAGGCTGGGGGATGGGGAGGGGGAGGAGGGGTCTCAGTCTGGGAAGGCCTCCTGGAGGCGGCGAGCTCTCATTAGGGCTTTGAAGGGAGGAAGAGAGCTAGGTTGGTGGATGTGCAGAGGGAGGGTATTCCAGGCCAGGGCGATGACGTGGGCCGGAGGTCGACGGCGGGACAGGCGAGAACGAGGCACAGTGAGGAGATTAGCGGCAGAGGAGCAGAGGGTGCGGGCTGGGCTGTAGAAGGAGAGAAGGGAGGTGAGGTAGGAGTGGGTGAGGTGATGGAGAGCCTTGAAGCCGAGAGTGAGGAGTTTTTGCCTGTTAAGTAAGTTGATTGGTAGCCACTGGAGTTTTTGAGGAGGGGAGTAACGTGCCCGGAGCGTTTCTGCACAAAGACGATCCGGGAAGTGGCATGAAGTATGGATTTAAGTGGGGAGAGACAGGAGGATGGGAGATCGGAGAGGAGGCTGATGAAGTAATCCAGTCGGGATAGGATGACTACATGGCTGCAAGTATCACCTCTATGCTGATGACAACCAAATCTACATCACCAGCCCTGATCTCTCTCCTTCTCTGCAGTCTCGCATTTTCTCCTGCCTATATCTATACTTGGATGTCCTTCCATCACCTCAAACTTAATATGGCTAAAACTGAACTTCTTATCTTCCCACCCAAACACTATCATCCTGCTCACTTTCCCATCCCTGTTGATTGCACCACCATCCTTCCTGTCTCACAAGCCCATTACCTTGGGATTATTCTTGGATCCTCTTTCTCATTCCACCCATATATTTAAGCCATCATTACATGCTTTCAGTTTTACCTTCACAACATCGCCAAAATTCACCCCTTCCTCTTCATCCAAACTGCTACCACATGAATGCAAGGACTGACACTATCCTTCCTTGATTATTGTAGCAGCCTCTTTGCTGATTTCCCTGCCTTCTGTCTCTCCCCACTCCAGTCCATACTCCCTTCTGCTACCCGAATCATTTTCATTCAAAAACGGTCAGACCATGTTTCCCACTCCTCAGGAAACTCCAGTGGTTGCCCATCCAACTTCGTATCAAACGAAGACTTCTCACCATTGGCTTTAAAGCATTTAATCACCTTGTACTCCTCAAATCTGCCTAACAATCACTCTTCCCCCCTTCAAAGCCCCATTGAATGTGCACTTCCTCCATGAGGCCTTCCCAGACTACGGCCCCTATTTCTCAGCTCCCCCTTCCTTCCACATCACCTCGACTTGCTCTCTTTGCTCTTCCTCCCCAATCCCTGCTCCAAAGCACTTAAACAGATATGTAGATATGTATATATCTATAATTCTATTTATTTATGTTGATGCCTGTTTACTGGTTTTGATGCCTGTCTCCCCCCTTCTAGACCGTAAGCCCGTTGTTGGCAGGGATTGGCTCTCTTTACTGCTTAATTGTTCTTTCCAAGTGCTTAGTACAGTGCGTAGCATGACACGTCTTCTGAGTGACTTTGGGCAAACCATTTAATTTCTCTGTGCCTCAGTTACCTCATCTGTAAAATGGGGATTAGGACTGGGAGCCCCACATGGGAAAACCCGATTACCTTATATTTACCCCGGCGCTTAGAACAGTGCTTGGTCCTAGTAAGTGCTTAATACCATAATTATCATTATTATTATAGTAAGCACTTAATAAATACAATTGAACGAATGAATAAATTAATCATCTTGCTATTTAGAAGAGGATTTCCTAGAGGGAAGGAAGTTGGTTCCTTCCTTGGAGATATCTCAGATTCCCAATCCAAGCACTGCCATAACAATGGCAAGTGACATGGTAATGGCAGCCCTAGAGGGAGATGAGCTCAACCACTTTGTCCTTTTTGGAGGTCAAGTCTGCATAGTGATCCAAGGTCCACACTGATTTTGTATTTCAAATCCCCCCAAAATGCTCCGGTCGTTCATTCCCAGTCTATGTTGCAGGCTCCTCCTCCCCCTCCCATCCTCTTACTGTGGGAGTTCCCCAAGATTCAGTGCTTGGTCCCCTTCTGTTCTCTATCTACACGCACTCCCTTAGTGACCTCATTCGTTCCCATGGCTTCAACTATCATCTCTACGCTGATGACACCCAGATCTACATCTCTGCCCCTGCTCTCTCCCCCTCTCTCCAGGATCGCATCTCCTCCTGCCTTCAGGACATCTCCATCTGGATGTCTGCCCACCACATGAAGCTCAACATGTCGAAGACTGAACTCCTTGTCTTCCCTCCCAAACCTTGCCCTCTCCCTGACTTTCCCATCTCTGTTGACGGCACTACCATCCTTCCCGTCTCACAAGCCCGCAACCTTGGTGTCATCCTCAACTCCGCTCTCTCATTCACCCCTCACATCCAAGCCGTCACCAAAACCTGCCGGTCTAAGCTCCGCAACATTGCCAAGATCCGCCCTTTCCTCTCCATCCATACCGCTACCCTGATCATTCAAGCTCTCATCCTATCCCGTCTGGACTACTGCATCAGCCTTCTCTCTGATCTCCCATCCTCGTGTCTCTCTCCACTTCAATCCATACTTCATGCTGCTGCCCGGATTATCTTTGTCCAGAAATGCTCTGGGCATGTTACTCCCCTCCTCAAAAATCTCCAGTGGCTACCAATCAATCTGCGCATCAGGCAGAAACTCCTAACCTTGGGCTTCAAGGCTCTCCATCACCTCACCCCCTCCTACCTCACTTCCCTTCTCTCCTTCTACAGCCCACCCCGCACCCTCCACTCCTCCGCCGCTAATCTCCTCAACGTACCTCGTTCTCGCCTGTCCCACCATCGACCCCCGGCCCACGTCATCCCCCTGGCCTGGAATGCCCTCCCTCTGCCCATCCGCCAAGCTAGCTCTCTTCCTCCCTTCAAGGCCCTACTGAGAGCTCACCTCCTCCAGGGGGCCTTCCCAGACTGAGCCCCTTCCTTCCTCTCCCCCTCGTCCCCCTCTCCATCCCCCCCATCTTACCTCCTTCCCTTCCCCACAGCACCTGTATATATGTATATATGTTTGTACATATTTATTACTCTATTTATTTATTTATTTTACTTGTACATATCTATTCTATTTATTTTATTTTGTTAATATGTTTGGTTTTGCTCTCTGTTTCCCCCTTTTAGACTGTGAACACACTGTTGGGTAGGGGCTGTCTCTATATGTTGCCAATTTGTACTTCCCAAGCGCTTAGTACAGTGCTCTGCACACAGTAAGCGCTCAATAATTATGATTGATGATGATGATGATGATGATAATTGCTGCTCTGACTGGGTCCCACCAGAACAGAAAGGCCAAGTCTTTTTCTGTACAGCATCGCATGTTGGATGAATAAACATGCTTAGGTGAGTGTGTCATTAAGTGTCAGGTTCTGTGCAGCATGGAAAGGAGAGGGAGAATAAGAGGGTGAGTGCAGCCTGGAAGCAGGGATAAGGGGGGCCTGGGGCAGCGATGATGTATCAGGAGGTTCTTCAGTGTAGTATGCGAGTCACCACGCTCTCTCCATCTCTCCGTTACCTGCTCTCTTCCAGGGGTTGGCTTAATTAGTGGTGACTTCCTAGGGGTCGGAATTTCAGATAAAGGATATTTGAGTCCAAATCCTTCCACTGTAACCTAATTTCTGACCCAGTGTACCAGGCATTAAAAATGAATATTCTCTCTCTTACCTATGCTCCAGGTCCTCAGGGAACGTGTCTACCAAGTACTTAGTAAAATGTTCTGCTTAAAGTAGATGTTAAGTAAATACCATTAATTGATTGAAAGATTAATCTCTACTCGGCATTCCCTCAACACTTTTCCCACAGTCTATGCTGCGAGCAGTGTACATTAACTGTCATGGGGAAGTGGAGATATGCTGAGGAGGAAGTGAGAAGAAATTTAAGGAAAATTGTAGTACCATTTTAGAGTTCCCGAGAGCTATGCTATACTTTCTGGGGAAGAGGAGAGTCCAGAAATTTACTAGGTCAGACACACCAGTGTTCCCTACTCTGGCAATCAGAACTCTCCCCTCCTTTCTCACATTTTCCCATCTCCTCCCCTCTTCCCCGACCAGCCCCCTTCCCCCAATATGGCCTAAACCCTTCTTCCTGAAACGATTTTCAGTGATTCTCATTCCCAGAAAATAAGATTTATTAATTTCTACCCTCTAATGCTACCCATAGGCCCCACTTAAAACTTAGAGATCTACCCAGAGATCTTCTACATGTTCCTGCCGCCGTTTTGGCAATTAAAATTCCAAATCCTGGGTTTCCTACTTGTATAGAAACTTCCTCATTCAATACTTTCACTTAAACGTCACGTTTTAGTCAATAATACCAGCATCATCCTGTCCCTTTAGCCCTCAGTAATGGTGTTGCCATTAACTTATGACTGCCTCTTTCTATTCTCCCACCTCCTAACCCTTGCTCACACCCTTCTTCCTTTCTATAATACCCTTCCCCTTCAAATATCCAAGCTTTTACCTCTTCTCATTTTCAAAACCCTCCTGAAATTCCACCTCCTCCAAAAGGCATTTCCTAATTGATTTCTTCCTTCCCATATTGCTTCATTCCACTGTCACCTTAAAACATTTACATTTACATGACTTAGCACTTTCAGTATCACCTGCATCTGTGACCTTTGGATATTTGATATTCCCCCTATCCTCAACCCCTAGCACCTATACAGCTTCTTTAAATTATGTATTATTAATTATTCATTTATGCTTATTTCTCTTTTCCCATTTATAATGTAAGGTTATTGTGGGCAGGGAACGTGACATGCCAACTCTGTTGTATGGCATTATCTGAGCCCTTAGTACAATGATCTGCACATAGTAAGAGTTCAATAAATTCCATCTATTGATTGATTAATGGATGGATAGGGAAAAAATGTAGTAGAAAACCTATGGAGAAACCCTTACCTGTACTCTGATGCAAATTTTTTCCACACATTTCAGAGGGTGGAGGGATGTTTGTCTTTTCCTTTTCTATCCACACTGCCTACTATTCAGGCTTAGGGGACACTTGCATATTATATACTCTAGCATGTCCATTCCAAGGAGTCTATTGCTATGCAATACTCATATTTGACACTGCATGTCTGAATGGTATAGTAAGAGCAAAAGTTCACCTAACTGGTGGTCAGTTCCAACTACAGCCAAGCTAGGTGGCAACTCAATTTCCTATTAGTGCCAGTAAGCCTCTTTCAGTATTGTCTGGAGGTCTCAATAGTATTTTGCACTCAATCCTGCCATTTTCCTGGGGAACTAGTTCCCCTACAAATGGGAACCTTTCCGAACATGAGCAGTTCAACCCTTTCCTTTATGAGCAATTAGATTCTTCTTTTAATTTTTCTCTCAAGACAATAATGCCTTCTTTGACCAAGAAAATTGAAATCTAATATCTCTTAAATTTAGGTTTTTAGCTCGTCTATAGCTGTTTTATGCTATAAAATATGTATATTTTCACCATTTTCACTAGCTTACTCTGATAAATTGCATACTCGTGTAATTAATCCTCTAATTCCGCACTAATCTCTTTAGCAACAATACACTGGGCAATTTGCTCTTAGATTTATATTACCCTGTGGTATTAGCAGTAATGAATGAATGAAAGACCTCCTCCAGGAGGCCTTCCCAGACTGAGCCCCCTCCTTCATCTCCCCCTCCCCACCCCCCTGCCTTACTTCCTTCCCCTCACCACAGCACCTGTATATATGCATATATGTCTGTACGCATTTATTACTCTATTTATTTTACTTGTACATATTTATTGTATTTATTTTATTTGGCTTATATGTTCTGTTTTGTTGTCTGTCTCCCCCTTCTAGACTGTGAGCCCGCTGTTGGGTAGGGACTGTCTCTAGATGTTGCCGACTTGGACTTCCCAAACGCTTAGTACAGTGCTCTGCACACAGTAAGCACTCAATAAATATGATTGAATGAATGAATGAGTGAATGTACATATTTATTACTCTACTTATTTGTTTTACTTGTACATATTTACTATTCTATTTATTTTATTTTGTTAATATGTTTACTTTGTTGTCTATCTCCCCCTTCTAGACTGTGGGCCCACTGTTGGGTAGGGACCATCTCTATATGTTGCTAGCTTGTACTTCCCAAGCGCTTAGTACAGTGCTCTGCACACAGTAAACGTTCAATAAGTACGATTGAATGAAAGAATGAAAGAATGAATGAATGAAAGAAAGACCTCCTCCAGGAGGCCTTCGCAGCCTGAGCACCCTCTTTCCTCTCCCCCTCCCCGCCTTGCCTCCCTCCCCTCCCCACAGCACCTGCATGTATGTATATATGTCTGTACGTGTTTATTACTCTATTTATTTTATTTGTACATGTTTATTCTGTTTATTTTATTTTGTTAATATGTTTTGTTTTGTTGTCTGTCTCCCTCTTCTAGACTGTGAGACTGCTGTTGGGTAGGGACCGTCACTCGATGTTGCCAACTTGTACTTCCCAAGCGCTTAGTCCAGTGCTCTGCACACAGTAAGCACTCAATAAATATGATTGAATGAATGAATGAATACCCGCAACTGGAATATTCTTTTTGGTTTTTGAAATAGGTACAAGATTTGTATATGTATAAAATTTTAACTTCACTTTAAAGAGGTTCTAAATGAATCTGGTAAAACTGATTGGCACCTAATGTCAAAACAGACCATGGGAAGCAGTGTAGCCAACTGGATAAAGCATGAGCCTGAGAACCAGAAGACGTGATTTCAAATCCTGGCTCTGTCACTCGTGTGCTGTGTGACCTAGGTCGAGTCACTTAGCTTCTCTGTGTTTTAGTTTCCTCAACTGCAAAATGGAGATTCAATATCTGTTCTCCCTCCTACTTATACTGTGACCTCATAAGGAAAGCGACTGTGTAAAGCTGATTAACTTATGTCTTCCCCGGAGTTTAGAACAGTGCTTGACATATAGTAAGCACTCAAAAAATACTATAAAAAAGAACTTTGTTCAGCTCCATTCAGGATTATCTTTATTCTCCAGTCTGGTCTGTTTTCATTAAATCTTATGTCTTTTTACCACAGGGAGGTGGTGTGATTCGGGCCAAAGGTCATAGTTTGGGAGACAGAGGACCTGGGTTCTAATCCCAGCTCTGCCACTTACCTGTCATGTGACCTTCAGCAAGTCACTTAACTTGTCTGGCTCTCAGTTCCTCATCTTTAAAATGATGGTTCAATACCTATTCTCCTTCCTCCTTAGACTGTGAACCCAGTGAAGAATAGGCATGTGTCTGACCTGATTATCTTATACCTACTCCAGTACTTAGTACAGTCCTTGGAATATAATAAGTACTTAAAAAATACCCTTATTATTGTCAGAGGAGAGGCAGTATGCTCTGGTGAAAAGAGCAAGAAGTTTGGAGTCAGGAGATCTAGCTTCTAGTCCGAGCTCTGTCTCTGGCCTGCTTTGTGACCTTGGGCAAGTTGTTTGCCTTCCCTAAATCTCGGTTTCTTCAACGGTAAAATGGAGATGGTAATAATATCTGTCTCTTCCTACTCTCCAGGAATATTGTGAGGATAAAATGAGATTGTTGATCTAAAAATATTTTGGAAAAAATAAAACCGCTATACAAAAGCAAGGTTCCATCACAACAACGATAGAAATCCACAGTTGTTTTCTTCCTTGTGCATTTTACTACGTTTGAATGTGATGCTATCATTTTTAATTGATATTACCACTTCCTATTTTTAGTTCTTGGTATTCTATTTCATAAGGAAATATTTCAAATTCTCACTCCATCACTTAGGGTCTTGACTGATCTAAATAAATCTTTTTCTGATAACGATTGGCCACATAACCTATTATAGTTCTTTTGCATCAACTAAAATTAAGTTGATATTTTAATAGTTTCTTTAATTCTATCAATCAATCGTATTTACTGAGCACTTACTTTGTGTAGAGCACAGTACTAAGAACTTGGGAGAGTTTAATGTAACAGACTTGGTAGATACTTTCCTTGCCTGCAAAGAGCTTACAGTCTAGAGAGGAGGGAGACATTAATGAATAAATGAATGAATTGTGGATTTGTACTGTAAGTAAACCCCTTCTAGTCTGTAAGATTGTTGTGGGCAGGGAATGTGTCTGTTAATATTGTTATGTTGTACTCTCCCAAATGCTTAGTACAATGCCCTACAGGAAGTGTTCAGTAAATATGATTCATTCATTCATTCAATCGTATTTATTGAGTGCTTACTGTGTACAGAGCACTGTACTAAGCATTTTGTAAGTACAAGTTGGCAACAGTGATATTTGATTTACATAGTTGCTGTGGGACTGAGGGAGGGGTGAATAAACGGTGCAAATCCAAGTACAAGGGCAACACAGATGGCAGAAGGAGAAGAGGAATCTGGGAAGGCCTCCTGGAGGAGGTGAGCTCTCAGCAGGGCCTTGAAGGGAGGAAGAGAGCTAGCTTGGCGGATGGGCAGAGGGAGGGCATTCCAGGCCCGGGGGATGACGTGGGCCGGGGGTCGATGGCGGGACAGGCGAGAGCGAGGTACAGTGAGGAGATTAGTGGTGGAGGAGCGGAGGGTGCGGGCTGGGCAGTAGAAGGAGAGAAGGGAGGTGAGGTAGGAGGGGGCGAGGTGATGGAGAGCCTTGAAGCCCAGGGTGAGGAGTTTCTGCCTGATGCGCAGATTGATCGGTAGCCATTGGAGGTTTTTGAGGAGGGGAGTGATATGTCCAGAGCGTTTCTGGACAAAGATAATCCGGGCAGCAGCATGAAGTATGGATTGAAGTGGAGAGAGACACGAGGATGGGAGATCAGAGAGAAGGCTAGTGCAGTAGTCCAGACGGGATAGGATGAGAGCTTGAATTAGCAGGGTAGCGGTTTGGATGGAGAGGAAAGGGCGGATCTTGGCAATGTTGCGGAGCTGAGACCGGCAGGTTTTGGTGACGGCTTGGATGTGAGGGGTGAATGAGAGAGCGGAGTCGAGGATGACACCAAGGTTGCGGGCTTGTGAGACGGGAAGGATGGTAGTGCCGTCAACAGAGATGGGAAAGTCAGGGAGAGGACAAGGTTTGGGAGGGAAGACAAGGAGCTCAGTCTTCGACATGTTGAGCTTTAGGTGGCGGGCGGACATCCAGATGGAGATGTCCTGAAGGCAGGAGGAGATGCGAGCCTGGAGGGAGGGGGAGAGAGCAGGGGCAGAGATGTAGATCTGGGTGTCATCAGCGTAGAGGTGATAGTTGAAGCCGTGGGAGCGAATGAGGTCACCAAGGGAGTGAGTGTAGATTGAGAACAGAAGGGGACCAAGCACTGAACCTTGGGGAACTCCCACAGTAAGAGGATGGGAGGGGGAGGAGGAGCCTGCAAAAGAGACTGAGAAAGAACGACCGGAGAGATAAGAGGAGAACCAGGAGAGGACGGAGTCTGTGAAGCCAAGGTCAGATAACGTGTTGAGGAGAAGGGGGTGGTCCACAGTGTCAAAGGCAGCTGAGAGGTCGAGGAGGATTAGGACAGAGTATGAGCCGTTGGATTTGGCAAGCAGGAGGTCATTGGTGACCTTTGAGAGCGCAGTTTCCGTGGAATGAAGGGGACGGAAGCCAGACTGGAGGGGGTCGAGGAGAGAGTTGTTGTTGAGGAATTCTAGGCAGCGCGTGTAGACAACTCGTTCAAGGAGTTTGGAAAGGAATGGTAGGAGGGATATGGGACGATAACTAGAAGGTGAGGTGGGGTCAAGAGAGGGTTTTTTTAGGATGGGAGAGACATGGGCATGTTTGAAGGCAGAGGGGAAGGAACCAGTGGAGAGTGAGCGGTTGAAGATGGAAGTTAAGGAGGGGAGAAGGGATGGAGCGAGAGATTTCATAAGATGAGAGGGAATGGGGTCAGAAGCACAGGTGGCCGGAGTAGCACTTGAGAGGAGGGAGGAGAGTTCCTCTGAGGATACCACTGGGAAGGATGGGAGAGTAGCAGAGAATGTTGAGAGCCGGGGGGTTGGAGAAAGGGGGGAAGAGACTTTGGGGAGGTCGGACCTGATGGATTTAATTTTGTTAATGAAGTAGGAGGCCAGATCGTTGGGGGTGAGGGAAGGAGGAGGGGGAGGAACCGGGGGCCTGAGAAGGGAGTTGAATGTATGGAAGAGCTGGCGGGGGTGATGGGCATGGGTGTCAATAAGGGAGGAGAAATAGTTTTGTCTGGCAGAAGAGAGGGCTGAGTTAAGGCAGGAAAGGATAAACTTGAAGTGAACGAGGTTGGCATGGTGTTTAGACTTTCGCCAGCAGCGTTCGGCAGCTCGAGCATAAGAGCGAAGGAGGCGGACAGTGGCAGTGATCCAGGGCTGTGGGTTAGTGGTGCGAGAGCGGCGAAGGGAAAGGGGAGCGAGCGAGTCTAGCTGAGTAGAAAGGGATGAGGGCAGAGTCATAGAAGACCTCTTGAAGAAGGTGTGGAGAGTGATTGCCTGTTAGATATGAAGTGGGAGGGTATTAATTACATTCATCTGCATCTAGTGGTTATCATCATGCATCCATAATTTTTGTTTCAGATGCTATTTTATTTCTGAGAGAATTTTTGTATATTTCAAAATGTCACTTTTCAATTTGATTTTTGAAGGGCTATGTTGTTAAGTAGGTTGGAAAAGTTGTATAAAGGATCTGAAGAATCACTTTCCTGGTAAGTCATAGAAGAATTTAAAATGTCTTATGTTAAAAATAATCATCTAAAAATCATAATAAATGCCAAACCATTTACCATCAATGGCACTATGCTAAATCCATTTGGGTCAACAGGATCCTTGGATGAACTGTTTGCTATTGTTTTCTTTGACATTTGTACTATTTTATAAAGATGCACAATTTGATATTCTTAGTGTTCCCTTCTAACATCCTAACTTTCCCTCTACTAGCTCATTTTGGAAGTCTTATCCTCTCCTTTATTTACTCAAAAGTCTAAACCCATTGCTACTCTAGGTTGTACAAAAAAAAAGTATGTCCTAGTGGAAAAAGCACAGGCCATGGAGTCAGAGGACCTGGGTTCTAATCCCAGATCCACAGAGCCTTCTGTAAGATCTTGGACAAGTCACGTAACTTCTACATGCTTGTTTCCTCAGTTATAAAATGGAGATTCAATACCTCTTCTCCCTCCTACTTAAACTGTAGGACCCATGTGGGAATGGGACTATTTCAGATCAGATAGCCTGGTACCTACCCCAGTGATTGGCCAAATTCAAAACTTAACAAATGTCATAATTATTATTATTATCTGTTTAGAGAAATGAGTCTTTTTGGTTTTGGAATATCGCTTTTCCTTCTCTTACTATGCCTCACTGCTCACACTGTTTCCCCAAATTGAAACTCCCTTCCCCACATATCCAAAAGACCACAGCTCTCTCCTATGTTTTAATCTGTCCTTAAATCTCACCTCCTCCAGTAAATCTTGGAAAATCAGTCTTGTGCCTCTATAGGATTTTTCCAAGTCTTTCCAAGGTCCTTCTGTACACTGACAGCTCTTTCTGTGCAGAGAACATGTCTGTCAATTCTATTCACTTATTCAATCGTATTTGAGTGATTACTGTGTGCAGAGCACTGTACTAAGCGCTTGGAAAGTACAAATTGGGAGCATATAGTGACAATGCCTACCCAACAACGGGCTCACAGGCTAGAAGGGGGAGACAAACAAAACAAAACAGAACAAGTCGACAGGTATCAATACCATCAGAATTAATAGAATTATAGCTATATACACATCATTAATAAACTAAATACAGTAATAAGTGTGTATAAATATACACAAGTGCTTTGGGGAGGGGAAGAGGTAGGGCAGAGGGAGGGGGGTGATGGGGAGCGGAGGAGCAGAGGAAAAAGGGGGCTTAGTTTGGGAAGGCCTCCTGGAGGAGGTGAGCTCTCAGTAGGGCTTTGAAGGGAGGAAGAGAGCTAGCTTTGTGGGTGTGTGGGGGGAGGACATTCCAGGTGAGGGGAAGGACGTGGGCTGGGGGTTGACGGCGGGACAGGCAAGAAGGAGACACAGTGAGGAGGCTAGCAGCAGAGGAGTGGAGGGTGTGAGCTGGGCTGTAGAAAAGGAGAGAAGGGAGTTGAGGTAGGAGGGGGCGAGGTGATGGAGAGCCTTGAAGCCGAGCGTGCAGAGTTTTTGCATGATGCATAGGTTGACTGGCAGCCACTGGAGATTTTTGAGGAGGGGAGTAACATACCCGTTCTATTGTATTGTAGGTCAACTTTTTTTATTGTATTCTTCAAGGGCTTAGTCGCATGTTTTGCACATAGTAGGTGCTCAATTAATGCCATTATTTGATTGATTTGTTGCATCCAGTGGGTACTCAATAAATACTATTGCCAAATATGAATACCACCACCACTACAACCACATCCAAACATCATTAAGGTTCATTTTTCTATTTGTGTGCAATTAGATGAACAATTAGATGCTTCCTTAAATAGAGATCAGAAATTCTCCAGCATCATGGGATTTTATAATGGCAAACTCTGCCTTTAGATTTATTGCCCAACCTCTTCCTGATGATTGTGCTCAGAGTTTAGAATAGTGCTTGGCACACAGTAAACACTTAACAAATACCATTGCTATTATTATTATTATCATTATTATTATTATTATTAGTCCCAATATTTATTTTGGACTCTTTGACTTCCACAGCCAATGAAGACTTAGCAATCTCAATAACAAGCTGTGATGCGGGAACTCGGGGCCAACCATTCCTTAGTTATAGCTTGGATTATTTTTCCATAGATACATTCCTTAGCATTTGTCCATACTGAAGATCATTTAATTTTTACTCCATTTTCCGGACCAACATGAATATGTGCACATAAAAATGGCATTCACCAAGTGTAAAAGTTCAGTGTCACTTACAAACTTGGTGAATGCCTTGCACACTGTCTCTCCCAGAACACTCATGGAAATTTTAAACAATACCTCCCATGGTCTCTTTGGCTTCCAGATAGTTTAAGAGCAAACGCAAGTTTTATTTTTGTTTGGAAAGGTTGAATTCACCTTTCTGCCCCTCCCCATTTGGACATCATCCACCTCTGGAAGTTGTTATCCTAGAACATTACTTCGGACTGGAATAGATAATTTAGTCATCATGATGAACAGAACATTTCAGATCATCCTAATTGAGTGTTTCCAATTCTATCTAGCACAGATGAGCCATTTTGGGTTTCTCTTTAAGGTATTCCGAATTTTGCAATTCTGAAGAAGTCAAGAAAATGCTTTTGAGTGACCTGATTTTCACAATTCTCTTCATCGCTCAGACTGCGGTTGGGCTTCTGGGGAATTCAATTCTGCTCATGCTGTATGTCACTATCTTCATTTCCCATCACCGACAGAAGATCACTGACCTGATCCTAACTCACCTGATTGTGGCAAACACAGTGACTCTTCTCACCCAGACTACTACAGGGATGGTTATTGCCTTCAGAAGGGAGAATTCTCTGGATATTATTGGGTGCCAGGTCAACTCATACATCAGGAGAGTGGCCAGGGGCCTTTGTATCTGTACCAACTGTCTACGGAACGGTTTCCAGGCTGCCACCATCAGCCCCAGCAACTCTGGCTGGGCCCATGTTAAACACCATGTCCCCAAGTTGATTTTGCCTGCATTTATCATATTCTGGATCTTCAATCTTTTAGTGGAAATGAATGTTCCAAAACCAATTGTCAACAGCAAAAATGTCACCATCCCAATCAGTGGCGATAATAGGAAGAGATGGGTGACATGACACTTTATGATCCTTTATCATTTCTGGGTTCATGCTATGCTTTTCTTTGCCCCTGGGTACTGATCAGCAGTGATCCCCGTATTTCCAGACTCAAATCATTCTTTTAAGGAGCTGAGATACCATTCTCTGTCTACGCACTTTGAAAAAAGAAATACAGGTAGCTATTGTTTTCATTCATGGCCTAAAGAAAGTCTGAAAAGTCTCTAGTCAATCTAGTCAATCTAGTCAATCGAGTCAGGAGATCTAGCTTTTAGGCCGATCTCTGTCTCTGGCCTTCTTTGTGACCTTGGGCAAGTTGTTTGCCTACCCCAAAATCTCGGTTTCTTCAACTGTAAAATAGAGATGATAATAATATCTGTTTCTTCATACCTTCCAGGGATATTTTGAGGATTAAATGAGATTGTCGATCTAAAAATATTTTGGGAAAAAAATTGCTATACAAAAACAAGGTTTCATCGTAACACTGATGGAAATCCACAGTTGCTTTCTTCCTTGTGCATTTTACTACGTTTGGCTAACAATAATGATGGCATTTATTAAGTGCTTACTATTTGCAAAGCACTGTTCTTAGCGCTTGCGAGGTTACAAGGTGATCAGGTTGTCCCACAGGGGGCTCACAGTCTTAATCCCCATTTTACAGATGAGGTATCTGAGGGCCAGAGTAATAAAGTGAGTGACCCAAAGTCACACAACTGACAATTGGTGGAGCCGGGATTTGAACCCATGACCCCTGACTCCAAAGCCCATGCTCTTTCCACTGAGCCATGCTACTTCTCTGAATGTGATGCTATCATTTTTAATTTATATTACCACTTTCTATTTTTGGTTCTTGGTATTCTACTTCATAAGGAAATATTTCAAATTCTCACTCCTTCACTTAGGGTCTTGACTGATCTAATTCAATATATTTAAGATAATGTTTGGCCACATAACCTATTATGGTTCTTTTGCATGAACTATAATTAAGTTCGAAGACTTGATATCTTAATGGTTTCTTTAAGTCAATCAATAAATCAATCATATTTATTGAGCAGTTATTGTGCATAGTGCACAGTACTAAGGACTTGGGAGTGTTAAATGTAACGGAGTTGATAGATATGTTCCTTGTCTGTCTAGAGAGGGAGAGAGACATTAATGTATAAATGAATAAATTGTCGATTTGTATTGTAGCCCCTTCTAGACTATAAAATTGTTGTGGTGTGGGAATGTGTCTATTAATATTGTTATGTTATACTCTCCCAAATGCTTAATACAGTGCCCAGCAGGAAGTGTTCAATAAATATAATTGGATTGATTGATTAACATAGTTGCTGTTGGGAAGGGTGAATAAAGAGTGCAAATCCAGTACAAGGGCAACACAGATGACAGTAGGAGAAGAGGAAATGAGGACTGAGTCAGGGAAGGCTCAGGTGAAGGTGCAGAAAGCGATTGTCTGTCAGATATGAACAGGTAGGGCATTAATTCCAATTCATTCACTTCTAGTGATTATCATGTGCCCATTATTCTTGTTGCAGATGTTATTTTATTTCTAATGAGAGAAGTTTTGAATATTTCAAAATATCATTTTAAATTTTATTTTTGAAGAGCTATTATACTGTTGGAAAAGTTGTGTAAAGGATCGGGAAAAATCACTTTCTTGTTAAGTCATAGAAGAGTTTAAAATGGATTATGTAAAAATCAGTCACCTAAAAATCACAATAAATGTTTAACAATTTTCCATCAGTGGCACTATCCCAAATTCATCCACAACTCCCTGACTGACCATACATCCATTTCGTTCCTGGGCTCTGCTACCCAGGTTTTCCGTTGGTTCTGTTTACTGGTTCAAAGGTGTTCCTCCTCACGGTGATGTTCTACGACTGCTTCACCACCATCTGCCTCCCCCTGGGCTACAAGATCCTGTTGGACCAAAGGGCTGCGGGAAGATGGCCACTACCTCATGTCTCAGCGGGGGGCTGTTTGCAATGATGTCATCCTCAGGAACATTCTCCCTATCCTGCTGCGGGTCGTTCCTGATCGGACAGTTCTGTGATATCTGTTTCCCGACTCTCCTGCTCTGAAGTGCATGTACGAGACAATGATGGAGACAAAGCAGAAGATGCCCAAGAGGGCGCCAGTGATTATGATCACATTGATGATGAGGTGCGTTTTACTTCATCCTCAATGTGATCGTAGTCACTGGCGCCCTCTTGGGCGTCTTCTGCTTTGTCTCCATCGTTGTCTCGTACGTGCACATCTTCTGGGACATGCTGAGGATGCCAGCTGCCGGGGCCCTGGCCAAAACCTTCTATACCTGCCTGCCCCACCTCGTCGTTGCCACCATTTTTTCTCCACAATCGCCATTGCCCACTTAAAACCGAATTCCAGATCCTCCTTCCAGCTGGACCTGCTGGTGTCCGTGTTGTACACTGTGGTACCTTCCGCCCTGAACCCCCTCACCTACAGCCTGTGGAACCACGACATGAGGGACGCCATGGGCAGGATCCTAAAAGGGTCACTCACCCAGGCTCAACTCTGGGACAAAATGAGTCCTTCCTTAAACAAATAATCCCACACTACCACTTAACCAAGGAATTGCTCTTGGACCTAGGCTGTCCTACAAGATTCACAGAAAACCCTGGACGTTGATGAATTGTCAAAGTCTGGGACGGAGGCAGCTAAGACTGAAGTATGACTGACAATCCAATTTTGGGGAGGCATCATGGCCTAAAGGAAGGGGAGTCCCTGTGAACTGTATGCTCATTGTGAGGAGGGAATGTGTTTAACAACTCTGTTAAACTGAACTCTCCCAAGTGCTTAGTACAGTAAATTCATTTTGGGGGCAGTTCTAATACCTGCTTTCCCACTTGTCTTCTGTCTGACCTTGGGTGAGCCCCTTAAATTGTCTGTAACTCAGTTACCTCATCTGTAAAATGGGGATTAAGACAGTGAACCCCACGTGGGACAACCCGATTACCTTGTATCAACCCCAGTTTAGAATGGTGTTTGCACATTCATTCATTCATTCATTCAATTGTATTCATTGAGTGCTTACTGTATGCAGCACACTGTACTAAGAGCTTGGGAAGTACACGTCGGCAACATATAGAGACAGTCCCTACCCAACAACGGGCTCACAATCTAGAAGGCACATAGCAAGTGCTTAACAAATACCATATTTCTTTTTATTTTATCATGGCCTAAAGGAATGTGAATCACTCTAGACTGCAAGCTCATTGTGGGCAGGGAATATGTCTAACAACTCTGTTATATTGAATTTTCCCAAGTGTTTAATACAGTGCTGGGCCCAAAGTAAGTGCTCAATAAATAGGATTGATTGATTGATTGATTGAGACATGAGTTCTGATGCCAGCTCTGCTACTGGCTTGCTTTGTGACCTAGGGGCAGTGACTTAACATCCCTAGGAATTCTCTTCCTCTTACACTCTGAACACCTTTGGGACAGGAATTGTGTCTGAACTGATTCTTTTGTTTGTACTCCAGCAAGTGGAACGTTTTAGGCACCCAACCTTTTAATAAATACAATAATGATATCATTATTAGTAATGACTTTGAAAATATAATGATATGCTCCTTAGCAAAACTCTGGGGGTGGGAATTAAATTTAGAATATGGGAAGAGGTATGGGAGAAGGGAAGAAAGGATGACTGCAGCTCCATCTGTCTTGTCCAATCCATTATCTCTCGTCAATTCATCTTTCCTTCCTTCCATCCACCCATGTTTCCATCCATCCATCCATCCAGAGCACGGGCTTGGGAGTGAGTGGTTGTGGGTTCTAATCCCGGTTCCACAACCTGTCTGAAATGAGACCTTGGGCAAGTCACTTCACTTCTGCGTGCCTCAGTTACCTCATCTATAAAATGGGCATTGTGACTGTGAACCCCAAGTACGACGGGGACTATGTCCAGCCTGATTACCTTGCATCTACTCCAGGACGTAGAAGAGTGCTTGGCACACAGTAAATGCTTAACAAAGACCATAATTATTACTATTATTATTATCATTAGTATTTATTGACCACATCCTAGGTGCAAAGCACTGTACTAATCTCTCAGGAGAGTTGAAAACAGATGTGAATGCATCGTTCCTGCTTTCCAGGAGATTATGATCAAATGGGGAAGATAGACATAGAATAAATTACATATAGGAGGAAGGAGAGAAGGGAAAGATGAGAAAGTGGACGAACATTTGATTCAAGAGTACAGTTTACATAGTCAGTATGAACATAGCTTCAACGGATTTGTGATCAGGACAAGTCAGAAGAAGCAGCATAGCCTAGTGGGTAGAGCGTGGGCCTGGAATTCAAGTGGACATGGGTTCTTATCTCGGTTCCACCATATGTTTGCTGTGTGCCCTTGGGCTGCTTCTCTTAACTTCTCTGTGCCTCAGTCCCCTCATCTGTAAAACGGGGATTGGGATGTGAACCCCACGGTGGACGGGGACTCTGTCCAATCTGATTAGCTTGTATCTACTCCAGCACTTAGTAGAGTTCCCGATATATAGTAAGTGCTTCACAAAAATCATAAGAAAACGTTCCAATTGGCTCTTTGATGGACATCTTGAGTGTATTAGGCTGTGAATTAGGCAAAGATGAAACAATTCACAGGGGCTACAGACTGTTGTATTAAACAGGAACCATTGGGAAGCTGGGATGCAGATGCTGCTGTTTTCAAGGGAGCCCCAGGGTCCAGCACCATCGCTGATGCCGCAGGAACTGGGCATCCCAGGAGCCTCAGGAAGCAGGTGAATAGAGGATGCTTAGCTTGTCTAAGCCACGAAGTCCCTCGGCAGGGCCCCGAACCATCCTCCAGGGATCCCCCTTGGATCGGCTTTATCTACAGGGGCGGTGCCCCATCTGGATAGCTTCTCAGAATCTCAGGGAGAGCAGAGAGGGATGGAGGGCTCCTCTATGTTCCTTCCTGGCTGACCGAACCCAGGAGTCTGAGGGGAAAGAGGGGAACAGAACAGCCCTACAGAGGTCAGCGACCCACAGCCTCATGCTGCCCCTGTGCGAGTGACTGGGGGTGAGTGGGATAGAGGGGCGGGAAGGGATAAGGAGGAGTATGGACGAGATGGAGCCAGTCTAGGGCCTAAGTTGGGGTTCGGACCAGGGTTATGGCCCCGAGTGTGGCAGGGGTCTTAGCAGAAGGGGAGGTGTTTTCCAGTTCAGTAACCCCCAGCCTTCCCACACCACTCGTTATTCCTCCTCAAACCTTGCTACCATGCCGGGCTATGGTGCTCCAGCACAGTGTCAGCACTACGGACAGTCACTTCGGCCTTCAATGGGTCCCAGAATTCCTTGCAGAGACTAAATGACAGGTAGGGAGGAGAAAGCTTTGGACAGCCACTGGCACTCTCAGAAATTTCTCCTTGTAAGAGTTATTTCCAAATGCTGGGAGAAGATATATAGTGGGATAGGTTGTAATCCCTGCCCTCAAGAACTTTCTAGTCTACTGGGTTGGTTGTCACAGTATAATTTACAATTTGTCAGTCAACCTCGTATAATATTTATTGAGCACTTACTGTGTGCACTAAGCCCTTGGGAGTGTAAGTGCTCAGTAAATACCGTTGATGATGATAAAGTTCTGGGTTTAATGAAAAAGTTATAACGCCTGTAAGCTTGTTATGGGCAGAGAAACTGATGGCTCATTCTGTTGTATTGTACTCTCCCAACCACTGTGTTCAGGGCCCTGCACAAAGTAAGCCCTCAGTAGACACCATTGATTTGTTTGATTAATATTTAAATTTTCTAGATGCTTCCTCTAAACAGCAAGTAGTGATCGTTGCTCCAGAAAGGCAGGTTATCCATTTTTTAATCTGATAGCAAAGGAAGGTCTTTTCTTTACAAAGGAAGAAGATGATGTGGCACAGAAAAAGGAGAATTCTCTTTCTCCAGAGAGCAGACACACTTCCAACAAATGGCATCTGGAGGTAGTTCAGGGAAAGCATAGAGGAAAGGAAAAGATGTTTTTTATGGACAGAACTGGAGGGGAGGTAAGGCCTGGCACTACTCATCATAGCCAGGGACCTAGAGAACTGCCCTCTGCCCCAGTCATAGGTGTTCTAGCATTCTGGACAGTGGGAGAGCCACGGGCGACTGGCATGAGAATGGGCCGACAAGTGGTTAGCTCCTGGCACTGTCACCCCTCGCTCTCTCCAGTGGTATCTCTTAGGCAGTTTCAGCAATCAGCAGTGGACAAACTGAGGCAGAGGTGGGAGGTTTGGCGAAGGGGGAAACTGCAGAGAATGGCAGTCAAAAGTCTGGCCTAAGTGATGGGGGAGTGCCTGGAAGACAGGAGACCTGAGTTCTAAGCCTGACTCCGTCACGTGCCTGCCCTGTGAGCGTGGGCAAGGCACTTAGGGTCTCAGTTTCCTTGTCTGTAAAATGGGGATTAAAGACCTCTCTCCTCCCCCACCCACCAATTCCCATCCCATAGAAGCTGCGTGGTGTAGTGGATAGAACAAGGGCCTGGGAGTCACAAGGTCATGGGTTCTAATCCCGGCTCCACCTCCTGTCTGCTGTGTGACCTTGGGTAAGCCACTTCACTTCTCTGGGCCTCCTTCTCTGGGCCTCAGTTACCTCATCTGGAAAATGGGGATTGAGACTGTGAGCCCCATGTGGGACAGGGACAGCGTCCAGCCTGATCTGCTTGTATCCACTCCAGCACTTAGTGCAATGCCTGGCATATAGTTAAGCTCTTAAAAAATGCCATAATTATTATAATTATTATTATTACCATTGGTAAGGTGGGATAGAGATTGACCCATGTGGTTATCTTGCATCTGCCTCAGCATTTAGGGCAGCAGTTGGCACATGGTAAGTATTTTTTAAATAGTATTTCTTAAGCATTTACTATGTGCCAGGCCTGTACTAAGCGCTGCAGAAGATGCAAGCTAATCAGGTTCGACACAGTCCATTTTACAGATGAGCTAACAGGCCCAGAGCGGTGAAATAACTTGCCCTGGGTCACACAGTGGATGGGCAGCAGAATGAGGACAAGAATCCATGTCTCCCTGATTCCCAGGCCCATGCTCTATCCTCGGGCCCAAGCTGCTTCTCCAAAGCTGTTCTTTTCTCGATCGAGACTGATTAGTCCTCTAGATTGTAAGCTCGTTGTGGGCAGCAATCATGTCTGTTGTACTCTCCAAAAAGTTTAGTACAGTGTCCTGCACCCACCAAGTGCTCAGCAAATGCAATAGATTCATTACATTGAGTTGGGCTGATAGATCTGCTGCAGCTGTCTTCCAGCTTTCCACGTGATGCACTTTTCCTGTGCTCTGCTGCATGGGAGTCAGAAGGACCCGATTTCTAATCCCGGCCCTGGCACTTGTCTGCTGTGCGAGCTTGGTCAATTCATTTCATTTCATTTCATTTAAGCACTTAGTACAGCGTTCTGCACACAGTAAGCACTCAATAAATATGATTGAATGAATGAATTAATTTCTCTGGGCCTCAGTTCCCTCATCTGTGAAATGAGGAGTAAGACTGTGGGACAGTGGGACAGGGGCTGGGTGAGAGTTTACCCAGCTCTTAAGACCGTGCTTGACACATAGTAAGAGCTTAACAAATACCATCATTATTACCATTATTGTTGTTATTATTGTTATTAGTTACCCCATCACAGCTCACTTTTAACCAGCTAAGTTTGAAGCTTGTTGCAGGCAGGGAACATATCTACAACTCTGTTTTACTGGATTCTCCTAAACAATTGGTACAGTGTTCTAACACGCATCAAGCCCTCAATAGAAGGATGCCCCCCTTCTAGACTGTGAGCCCACTGTTGGGTAGGGACCGTCTCTATATATTGCCAACTTGTACTTCCCAAGCGCTTAGTACAGTGCTCTGCACATAGTAAGCGCTCGATACATACGATTGAATGAATGAATGAATGAATGAATGAATAGAAGTGCTTGAGAGAGCAGGGGCCTGGGAGTCAGAAGGACCTGGTTTCTAACCACAGCATGCCACATGTTGCCCTAGACCGTGAACTCGTTGTGGACTGGGATGTATCCCTTTATTGTTATAGTCTGCTCGCCCAAGAGTTTAATACAGTGCTCTGCACACAGTAAGCGCTCAATAAATGTGACTGGCATGATGATCGATTGACTATCCAATGGCCCTCCTTTCTCCCTACGTATCCCATTCAGGAAAGTTGTTTTTAGGTAAGCAGACTTTCAGAGCTTTTAGAATGACAGCATTCTAAGAATTCCTGTTTTGTGATCCAGTCTTGCCACTTGATGTCGAAGGGGTAATTGAAAGACAAGAGACTTTATAGAAGCTCGATGACTGTTCCAGTAAAAAAAAGTGTAATGGTTGAGTCCAGGTAACACGGGTGCTGAATAGCAAAAGCAATGTTGTCTGTCTCCCCCTCCTAGACTGTGAGCCCGTTGTTGGGTAGGGACTGTCTCTATTTGTTGCTGAATTGAACTTTCCAAATGCTTAGTACAGTGTTCTGCACACAGTAAGCACTCAGTAAATATGATTGAATGAATGAGTAATAAAAAAATAGTAGCAGTTAAGCTGTTACTATGTCCCAAGCATTTTCCTAAGCACTGGGAGAGATGCAAGTTAAGCAGGTTGGATACAGTTCTTGTTTCACATGGGGCTCACAGTCTTAACCCCCATTTTACAGATGAGGTAACAGAGTCTCAGAGAAGTTAAATGACGTGCCCATGGTCACACAGTAGACATGAGGCAGAGTTGGGACTAGAACCCATGTCCTTCTGACTCGTGACTCCCAAGCCTCTGCTCCATCCACTTTATAACACCGTGACAGACGGTGCCCTGCCCCATTATAAGACAAAAAGAATTCATTCATTCATTCAATCGTATTTATCGAGCACTTACTGTGTGCAGAACACTGTACTAAGCGCTTGGGAAGTACAAGTTGGCAACATATAGAGACGGTCCCTACCGAACAGCGGGCTCACAGTCTAGAAGGGGGAGACAGATAACAAAACAAAACATATTAACAAAATAAAATAAATAGAATAGTAGGTATGTACAAGTAAACTAAATAGAGTAATAAATATATACAAACATATATACAGGTGCTGTGGGGAGGAGGTAAGGCGGGAGGATGGGGAGGGGGCGGAGAGGAAGAGGAAGGAGGGGGCTCAATCTGGGAAGCTCTCCTGGAGGAGGTGAGCTCTCAATAGGGCTTTGAAGGGAAGAAGAGAGCTAGCTTGGCGGATGTGTGGAGGGAGGGGCTTCCAGGCCAGGGGGAGGACGTGGGCTGGGGGTCTACGGTGGACAGGCGAGAGCGACGCACAGTGAGGAGGTTAGCGGCAGAGGAGCAGAGGAGCCGGGATGTAGAAGGAAAGAAGGGAGGTGTGGTAGGAGGGGGCGAGGTGATGGAGAGCCTGAAAGCCGACAGAGAGGAGTTTTTGCCTGATGCGTAGGTTGATTGGTAGCCACTGGAGATTTTTGAGGAGCGGAGTAACATGCCCAGAGCGTTTATGCACAAAGATTATCCGGACAGCAGCGTGAAGTATAGACTAAAATGGAGAGAGACAGGAGGATGGGAGATCAGAGAGGATGTTGATGCAGTAATCCAGTAGGGATAGGATGAGAGATTGAGCCAGCAAGGTAGTGGTTTGGATGGAGAGGAAAGGGCGGATATTGGCGATGTTGTGGAGGTGAGACCTTCAGGTTTTGGTGACGGATTGGATGGGTGGGGTGAACGAGAGAGCAGAGTCGATGATAACACCAAGGTTGCGGGTTTTTGAGACGGGAAGGATGGTAGTGTCGTCAACAGTGATGGGAAATTCAGGGCGAGGGCAGGGTTTGGGAGGGAAGATAAGGAGTTCAGTCTCGAACATATTGAGTTTTAGATGGCGGGCAGACAACCAGATGGAGATGTCCTGAAGGTTGGAGGAGACACGAGCCTGAAGGGAGGGAGAGAGAGCAGGGGCAGAGATGTAGATTTGGGTGTCATCAGCGTAGAGATGATAGTCGAAGCCGTGGGAATGAATGAGTTCACCAAGGGAGTGAATGTAGGTAGAGAACAGAAGGGGACCAAGAACTGACCCTTGAGGAAATGTAAAGATGAATATGCAATTATTGCGTGTCATTTTACAGATGACGAAACTGAGGCCCAGAGAAGTGAAACGAGTTGCCTAATGTCCTACAGCTGCCAAGAGACAGAGGCATGATTAGGACCCGAGTCCTCTGACTCCCACTAAGCTATGCTTGGAAGAGTACAATATAACAGAGCTGGGAGATATGAATGCTGCCCTCAAGGAGCTCACAGTCAAGAAGAGATCTTGACTAAATGAGGACAGAAATGAGTTGATTCCGGCTTGAGTTAGGTGAAGTGATTTTATAAGCCTGAGAAATGAATCTGGAATCTGTTTGGAGGAGAGGGGGATTTTAGCAATGTTCAGAATTGGAAAAGAACTCTGCTCTCTCTGATTTTGAGTGGGTAAGAGGGGGAGTTACAGACTAGGATGGAAAAGGGAGAGTTGATCGACAGTAACAACTAGAAAGTTGCTTTGAGAGCTGAAAAGACGAATTCAACGATGGAAAGGGGGTGAAGTGCCATCATAGGCTGGAGAGCTTTCAATCTGATTATGAGATCTTCTAGACTGTATGCTCATTGTGGGCAGGGATCCTGTGTGTCAATTTTGTTTTATTGTACTTTCTCAAACAGTACAGTGCTCTACATACTACTGAATGATACCATTCTGAAAATGCAACTGAGAGTACCCACTGCTAGAGAAATTCCTGAGCTCCAAGGATAACGACAGGGTAGGAACAAGATTATAACCTTGTCCCCTTTGCAGCTCCCTGCCTCTGGTCTACCAATACCGGAGGAAAGAGGATGGACAGGGATAGAATAGGGGAGGGCAGCTGCGGACAAGCCCTGTTGTCAGATGTTACTTATTTTTTATAATATTTATTAATGCCTTACCGTGTGTAAAGCACTGTTTTTTACAGTGTTCTTTACGTTCACCCCTCACATCCAATCTGTCACCAAAACCTGCCGGTCTCACCTCTGCAACATTACCAAGATCTTCCCTTTCCTCTCCAATTAAACCGCTACCCTGCTCGTTCAAGCTCTCATCCTATACCGACTGGATTATTGCATCAGCCTCCTCTCCGATCTCCCATCCTCCTGTCTCTCCGCACTTAAATCCATACTTCATGCCGCTGCCCAGATCGTCTTTGTGCAGAAACGCTCTGGGCATGTTACTCCCCTCCTCAAAAATCTCCAATGGCTACCAATCAACCTACGCATCAGACAAAAACTCCTCACCCTGGGCTTCAAGGCTCTCCATCACCTCACCTCTCTTCTCTCCTTCTACAGCCCAGTCTGCACCCTCCGCTCCTCTACCACTAATCTACTCACTGTGCCTCGTTCTCGCCTGTCTCGCCGTCGGCCCCCGGACCACGTCATCCCCCTGGCCTGGAATGCCCTCCCTCTGCACATCAGCCAAGCTAGCTCTCTTCCTCCTTTCAAAGCCTTACTGAGAGCTCACCTCCTCCAGGAGGCCTTTCCAGACTGAGCCTCCTCCTTCCCCTCCCTATCCCCCCCGCCTTACCACCTTCCCCTCCCCACAGCACCTATATATGTGTGTATATGTCTGTACGTATTCATTACTCTATTTATTTAGTTATTTTATTTGTACATATTTATTCTATTTCTTTTTATTTTATTTTGTTAATATGTTTTGTTTTGTTGTCTGTCTCACCCTTCTAGACTGTGAGCCCGCTGTTGGGAAGGGACTGTCTCTATATGTTGCCAACTTGTACTTCCCAAGCGCTTAGTACAATCCTCTGCACACAGTAAGCACTCAATAAACACGATTGAATGAATGAATGAATGTGCTAAGTGCTGGGGTAGATAGAAGTTAATGAGGGTCAGATACAGTTCTTCTCCCACATAGGACTCATAGGACTAAATGGAAGGAGGAGGATTCAATCCCCACTTCAGAGATGAGGAAAGTGAGGCACAGACAAATAAAGTCATTTGCCCAAGGTTACACAGCAAACGAGTAGTGGAGCCAGGATTAGAACACAGGTCCTCTGACTCCCAGCCTCGGGCCTTTTCCACAGCCATGCTGCTTCTCTCCCCATTTCTTGCCCACAGCCTGCCCCCACCCATCCTGTCCCTATCTTCTGTCTGTCTTGCCTGTGCTACCTGAGCCCTGATGACTGGGGTCATCTTGACCCTACCCTGCCTCTAGCCATGGCAGCCCCCTCCTACTCCTGGCCATGACTCCCAGGGATAGACTCTCTTCTAGCCAGTGAGAAGGGAGACCCTAGTGTTGCTGGATCTGGCTGAAGGTCAGTGATGCTGCCTGAGTGTGTGGATGGAGGGGAAGGATTGGACATCCATGAGGAAGAACCCATAGCCCGAAAGCTGCTCCACTATTGATCCTTCAGGACAAGAGCCTGGTACCCCCTCTTCATGAGAAGATATTATTGGTTCCTGTGTGCAGAGCACTGTACTAAGCGCTTGGAAAGTACAAGTTAGCAACATATAGAGACGGTCCCTACCCAATAACGGGATCACAGTCTAGAAGGAGGAGACAGACAACAAAACAAAACAAGACTAAATAAATAAATAAATAAATAAATAAATAAATAAATAAATAAGTAAATAAATAAATAAATAAATAAATAAATTACAGATAGATGCAGATACATACATATGTGCTGTGAGGAAAGGAGAGCAGATGAATGAAGAAGCAAGTATGAGTGGTGCAGAAGAGAGGGGAAGAAGAGGAGAGGAGGGCTCAGTCAGGGTAACTTCCTGGAGGAGATGTGCCTTCAGTAAGGCTTTGAAGTGGGGGAGAAAAATTATTTGCCTTTAACGAGGAGGGAAGGTGTTACAAACCAGAGGTTAGATGTGGGCAAGAGGTCGGTGGCAAGATAGGTGTAATTCCATGTGGGACTACAACTGTTTTTGAACTCATTATGTTGTATTTTACCCAATGCTTAACACAGTACCTGACATATAGTAAGCGCTTAGCAAATACCGCTATCACTCAATCATTCAATCATATTGTCATCGTAGAAAATAACAATGTAACCAACACATTCCCTGTCCACAACGAGCTTATAGTTTATTCCATTCATTCAATCAGTAGTATTTATTGAGCGCTTACTGTGTGCAGAGCACTGTACTAAGCGCTTGGGAAGTACAAGTTGGCAACATATAGAGACGGTTCCTACCCAAAAGTGGGTTCGCAATCTAGAAGTCTAAACTAAATCCTAGTTTAGAGGATTGAATAACAAAAAGCATATTTATGGAAATGTTTTAAACCATGTTACTTACACCATCATCTGGACTGTTTCATGGAGTTTTAGTAAGAACATAGTAGAACTGGAGGAAACAAAGCAGAGGGAAGCGGCAGCTACTTTAAAGGAAAGATCAGGACAGTCAGCTTGAAAAGACAGTAATAATAATAACAATAATAATAATAATACCATTTATTAAGCACTTACTATGTGCAGAGCACTCTTCTAAGTGCTGGGGAGGTTACAAGGTGATCAGGGTGTCCCACAGGCGGCTCACAGTCATAATCCCCATTTTAAAGATGAAGAAACTGAGGCACAGAGAAGTTAAGTGACTTGCCCAAAGTCACACAGCTGGCAATGGGCGGAGTCAGGATTTGAACCCATGACCTCTGAATCCAAAGCCCGGGCTCTTTCCACTAAGCCACGCTGCAGCCTGAGGCCTAAGAAATCAAGGAGGGTGTAAACTGGGCATATATAAAATGTTTTGAATAATCAAAACCCACATCACTCAGCGGAGGGGACAACCAGTGAATTCTGGACAATGAAAAAACAAAGGGTGCACAAGGATTCACTTTTCTATATGGTAGAAGTGGGCAAATGGTAAATGCTTGCCTCTGCAGGTTTCGCACTGGATACATATTAATTGATATACTTAAAAAGGGGTGAGCTCAATTTGGACCACAAAGAACATGGATGGTCAACTGAGGTTAATCATCTCTCTGATAGTGGTGACAGGATGTTCAGAGACGGATGTTGGTGGTTGCCATTTTTAATATCCATGCTAACCATTCTGAGGGAATTTCTACCATCCTGAAGTTTCCTTTCTATATTCCAAGATTATTCCTCTAATAAACCTTTGTGAACTCACCTTCTACTTTCTTCTCTGGCAGAGCAGGAATGGAAAGAAGAGACTCCCCAGGAGTGCTGGAGTTTAGCTGAGGGACTGGATTGTGTCCAATCAATCCATCAATCAGTGGTATTTACTGAGTGCTTACCATGTGCACAGCACTGTACTAAACACTTGGTAGAATATTAAACAACAACGTACAACAGAGTTGGTAGACGTAATCCTTAGCCATTAAGAGTTCATGGTTAACAGTGATGTGACTGAGCCTCTTGGGTTCTATCTCAAAGCAGACTTAGTCAACAAGAATGTCTGTTAAGCATTAGGGCCTGAAGGAAGGAAGGACCTTTTGTTGCGTAGGTTTTCTAATCTCTCTTCCCAGGTCGCTCTTGAAGAAAGCCCCTGGGGTCCTGGTGGAGCAAAAAAATAGAGACTGGATCTTGGTTATAAATAGTAATAATAATAATAATGGCATTTTTTAAGTGCTTACTATGTGCCAGATACTCTTCCAAGCGCTGGAGTAGATACAAGGTAATCAGCTTGTCCCACATGGGGTTCGCAGTATTAATCCCCATTTTACGGATGAGGTAACAGGCACAAGAAGTCAGGTGACTTGTCCAAGGCCACACAGCAGACAAGTGGTGGAGCGGGGATTAGAACTCACAACCTCTGACTCCCAAACCTGTGCTCTTACCACTAAGCCACACTGCTTCTCACCAAAGGAGGAATTTCAGAGTTCAGTGGATTTTTTAGTTCAAATTAGCTCAAATTGAGTTCAAATTTAGTCACAGTTGTGACTAAATCATCATTTGGAAGAGTGGAATTCTGTGAGACTTCAACAATTTTTTTCTTAAAGAACCAAGCACTATGTGTCAGGTTCTGTACCTAAGCACCATAGTAGGCTAAAGCTAATTGTGCTGAAAAGTCCATGTCCCACATGGGGCTCACAGTATTGATCTCCATTTTACAGATGAGGTACCTGAGGCATAGAGAAGTTAAGGGAATTGCCCAAGGCCATACAGCAGCCAAGTGGCAGAGTTGTGATTAGAATACAGATCCTCTGACTCCCAGGTCCATGTTCTCTCTACTAGGCCACATGGCTTCGCAAAAGAGTAAGTGTTCTCAAAAGTGTAAGTGTTCTCAGAAAAATAAGGCTATAATTATCTGTGCTTGCAGGAAACAGAACTGACTGTACCCTCTGAAAAAGTCTCCTTATGGGGGTTGTCTTACTGAACATGGAAATAAGAATTCAAAGGAATAGTCAATTACCTGGGGCTTCGACTGCAGAGTGGATACATCCCCTCCTCTTACCCTGGATGTTGGCCATGAACTCTCAATTACTCACAGCCTGTCCACTGAAAATATGTGGAGTTTAGGAACCAGTAATATCCTCCCCTAGACCTGGCTGTAATGCCATTTCCCTACATGCACTGTCCATCCTGCTCTCAGTCACTGAGTATGTGAACACAGAGAGAGGGGCTGAAACCCATTTAAGTCATTCAAAGGTCCAAAGCTATGGAAAATTGAGGATGGAATCATTCTAATGCTGGATTTGCTTAAATTTTAGAAATAAAAAAATACACAAATAAGGGTGAGTTTATTAGCAAATATATTAAGGATTGAGATGGGTCTTTAAAGGACATGGAATATCCCAGAAAGTTAGATGAAGCTGGGGACTCAAAGGGGTTTCAAGAGGGAACCAGCATAACCTAGTGGTAGAGCACGGGCCTAGGAGCCAGAAAGACCTGGGTTCTAATTCCAGCTCCACCACCTTTCTGCTGGGTGACCTTGGGCAAGTCTTTAAACTTATTTGTGCCTCAGTTACCACACCTGTAAAATGGGGATTACGACTGTGAGCCTTATGTGGGACAGGGACTGAATAATAATGATAATAATAATAATAATGACATTTATTAAGCACTTACTATGTTCTAAGCACTGGGGAGGTTACAAGGAGATCAGGGTGTCCCACGGGAGGCTCACAGCAGACAATTGGAAGAGCTGGGATTCGAACCCATGACCTCTGACTCCAAAGCCCGTGCTCTTTCCACTGAGACAGGCTGCTTCTCTTGTGTCTACCCAGCACTGAGTATAATTCCTGGTACAGAGTGAGTGCTTAACAAATACCATTAAAAAGGAAAAAAGGAAGTTCAAGGGGGTCGCAGGGTTTCCAATGGGTCACACCTCCACACTGGATAGAGGAGGTGGTCACGTTAAGTATTAAAGCACATTAGGGTAAAAACAAGGGGAGTTATATTACAGGCACTGCTGAAGTGGGTGAGGGAACCCTTTGGAGGAAAAGGAGATCCTGGCTCATTATACCAATATCCAACAGGTGATCACTAATCAGTCATTTCGTGATGGTCGTAGATCTAATTACTTTGCAGGTACAGGAAAAGATGGGGGCGATTCGGAGTTTCAATCAACAACTATGGGGAGCAGAGGAAAAAGTTAGGGATTCCAGGGGAACTCATTCTCAGCAAGGGGGAAGGCCCTCCAAGACCCAACCGTCAGTGAAGTTAGAGAAACAAGGGGTGGAGGTGAGGTCTAGATCTCAGTTGCTCTGAGCCTGGCACCACTCCCGTCCTGGGAGTGCCAAATGATTGCCTTCACCGAGCAGGGTAGGATAAAGGCTGACTCCCACCCTCCATGAACCAGCCAGAGAGTGTCTTGTGACTTTTCAGACATAGGCATATGGTTTGTGAACAATCCCTGAGCCCCTGGATTCAGGTCCCGGAGGCATGGGCCTGCAGCAGAGTCTCCTGGACAGGGGCCTAGCATCGTGACCAGAGAAACAATCACATTCCGCTTTCTGACCTGAGGAGTGATGTGAGCTCAGGGACAGGCTCAGCTCCTAGCCCTGGCATCTGGGAGGTCAATCCAGGAAAAGTTGGTAAAGAAGTCGCTGGGAGCTTGGGGACCAAACCAGTTGGTCCAGAAATAATCAAACTCGGGGAGGGACAAGGTTTGCTTAAGATGACTGGGGCCCCTTCTCTGTCTCTATGGGAGTTGCTTTGCAAGAGTCCAGCAAGAGGAAGAGAAATAATTCCTCAGATGAGGAGGAAAAGCTGTAGGATAGAATCCTGGGGACTGCTAGGAGTTCTGGTGCATTGGGAGTTCAGGATTTAGAAATTGGCTACTTCTCCAAGATAGACCACCACAGGAACTATAACCTGCATTGAAATAGGCATTTACCAAGGGTGTTAAATTGCAGTCCCCAAAAGCAGCTGTTCATGACAGGTCAGCCAGTTTCAGCCAGGTGAGACCTGTGGAACCCATGCTCCATCATGGGGAAACTTCCCTTCATCCTTGACCTGTTCCTGACTCAGCCATTCCTGCTTCTCGCTATCACTGAAACCTGGCTCTCCCCAGATGACACAGTCTCCCTTGCTGCTCTCTCCAGAGGGGATCTCATCTTCTCCCACTCACCCAGATTCACTGGGAAAGGAGAAGGTGTTGGCTTCCTTCTTATGCCTCAATGCCACTTTCGCACCACCCCACCTCCCCCATCACTTTCTTTCCCTTCCTTTGAAGTCCATATCATCTGCTTCTATCACCCACTACAGATTCTAGTAACTGGTATCTACCAGCCCGATCCCACCTCCAACTTCTTTTACCACTTTTATAATAATAATAATAATAATAATAATGACATTTATTAAGTGCTTACTATATGCGAAGCACTGTTCTAAGCGCTGGGGAGGTTACAAGGTGATATGGTTGCCCCACGGGTGGCTTACAGTCTTAATCCCCATTTTACAGGTGAGGTAACTGAGTCACAGAGAAATGAAGTGATTTGCCCAAAGTCACAGAGCTGACAATTGCCGGCCCCGGGATTTGAACCCATGACCTCTGATTCCAAAGCCTGTGCTCTTTCCACTAAGCCACGCATGATCCCTTTTTCATTTTCCTTTTCTCATTCTCCATGGCCCCACTGATCCTTGGGGCCTTCAATATCCACATAACTGTTCCTGATGACTCTTCTGCTGACTGCCTTTTAACACTCTGCAACTCCACTACGCTGACCACTAGCCCCACCCCACCTTGCCCACTCACCAACTTGGATACAACTCTATTTCATCACCTCTAACCACTGCACAGTCCTTACCCTCACTAACTTTGAAATCCCTCTTTGACCACAACCTTCTCACTTGCCTTCTCTTCCACACACACCCTCTCCATGAATGTCTTATTCCCTCCACAGAGACCTCCGATCCCTGAACCCCATCCAATTTTCTCAACTCATTGTGACCCGCTTAGCCTCTATACCCAATCTATCTCGCCTTGATAACCAAATAGACACTCTCAATACCACCCTCCCTACTGAACGCAACTCATTTGCTCCCCTATCGCTTTGACAATCTCGTACCATTAACCCACAGCCCTGGATCACCTGCACAGTTAACCTCCTTCATTCTTGTGCTTGAGCCGTAGGTCACTGCTGGTGGAAATCTATATATCTGGCTGACTTTATCCACTTCCATTCTTACAGCTTAGGAATGCAAATGGGGGAGGGATATAATTATAGTTATTATTAATAATAACTAATAATAATACTAAATCCCTAAGCAGCCTTGCTGCTCCCGGAAGGATCCTCTCCTCAGAGGGCTGCCATAGACGCCCGGACTCCGTTCCCGAGAGGCCCGCCCGCCATCACACCGCGCGGCCTTCCTGCTCCCGGGAGGATCCTCTCCTCTGAGCGCCGCCAGAGACGCCCGGGACTCCGTTCCCGAGAGGCCCGCCCGCTATCACACCGGGTGGCCCCCGCTGCTCCCCTCCCAAACCCTGCCCTCTCCCTGACTTTCCCATCTCTGTTGACGGCACTACCATCCTTCCCGTCTCACAAGCCCGCAACATTGGTGTCATCCTCGACTCCGCTCTCTCATTCACCCCTCACATCCAAGCCGTCACCAAAACTTGCCGGTCTCAGCTCCACAACATTGCCAAGATCCGCCCTTTCCTCTCCAACCATGCCGCTACCCTGCTCGTTCAAGCTCTCATCCTATCCTGTCTGGACTACTGCATCGGCCTTCTCTCTGTTCTCCCAACCTCGTGTCTCTCCCCACTTCCATCCATACTTCATGCTGCTGCCCGTATTGTCTTTGTCCAGAAACGCTCTGGGCATGTTACTCCCCTCCTCAAAAATCTCCAGTGGCTACCAATCAATCTGCACATCAGGCAGAAACTCCTCATCCTGGGCTTCAAGGCTCTCCATCACCTCGTCCCCTCCTACCTCCCCTCCCTTCTCTCCTTCTACAGCCCACCCCACACCCTCCACTCCTCTGCCACTAATCTCCTCACCGTACCTCGTTTTCGCTTGTCCCTCCATCGACCCCCGGCCCACGTCATCCCCCGGGCCTGGAATGCCCTCCCTCTGCCCATCCGCCAAGCTAGCTCTCTTCCTCCCTTCAAGGCCCTACTGAGAGCTCACCTCCTCCAGGAGGCCCTCCCAGACTGAGCCCCTTCCTTCCTCTCCCCCTCCTCGCCCTCTCCATCCCCCCTACTTAACCTCCTTCCCTTCCCCACAGCACCTGTATATATGTATATATGTTTGTACATATTTATTATTCTATTTATTTTACTTGTACATATTTATTCTATTTATTTGATTCTGTTAATATGTTTTGTTTTGTTCTCTGTCTCCGCCTTCTAGACTGTGAGCCCACTTTTGGGTAGGGACCGTCTCTATATGTTGCCGAATTGTACTTCCCAAGCGCTTAGTACAGTGTTCTGCACACAGTAAACGCTCAATAAATACGATTGAATGAATGAATGCTCCCGGAAGGCTCCCCTCCTCAGAGAGCCCCCATAAGCGCCCTCTGCTTCCACCCCCCCACACACACTTAAGCGACCTTCCTTAAATGTCCCCCAGTCCCCCCCTTCCCGGTCCGGTCCTGACTGACTCTCCCCCCACCCCCACCCCGGGAAAAAGGCCCTTTTTAACCTCATGCTGTACTGTCACTCGCCCTGCTGACCTCACCATGAACTTTCAATTCCCTTGCTCCCAACTGCCATTCCCATTCCTCACCTTCCCTTTCCCCTCTCCCACCCAGCTTTTTCCCTCCCTCTCCCCCACCAAGACGACTCCCCCTCAACCCCTACCAAGGATCCCTCTGTACCAGAGCCAGTCCTCCATTCCTCCCTCCCAGCCCCCTCACTCCCCTGCTCCCCCCCCCACCCCATCCCAGTTCTCCTTTCCCATTGCCACCCCTCTTCCCACTCTCCCCGCCTAGGCCCCCGCCAACTCATCCCAATCCAAACCCTCCCCACCCCTCGCACCCTTCCCCCTGCCTCCCCTCCCTCGACAGATGCTGTCAAGTGTGGCCTCTGGAACCCCCGCTTCGTTTTAAATAAGATCCCTTTCATCCTGGACCTATTCCTTTCCAGCTCTCTACTCCTCCTCGCCCTAACTGAAACATGGTTGTCTCCGGACGACACGGTCTCTTCTGCTGCTCTTTCCAGTGGAGGCCTCTTCTTCTCCCACTCCCCCAGACTCACCGGAAAAGGAAGAGGTGTCGGTTTCCTTCTTGCCCCCCAATATCGCTTTCGCACTATCCCTCCACCCCCTTCCCTTTCCTTCCCTTCCTTTGAAGCCCATATTATTCGCCTCTACCACCCCCTCCAGATTCTTAAAGCCGTCATCTACCGCCCTCCCGGCCCCACCTCCAACTTCTTTAACGATTCTGACACCTTCCTCACCTTCCTTCTCTCCTTTTCCATGCCCACTCTGATCCTCGGAGACTTCAACATCCACATGGATATCCCTGATGACTCCTCTGCCTCCCGCCTTCCATCTCTCTTCGACGCTGCCAACCTCTTGCTCCACCCCACCTCACCCACTCATCAACTTGGTCATACCCTCGACTTTATCATCTCCTACCGCTGCACTGTGTCCACCCTCACCAACTCTGAAATCCCTCTCTTTGATCATAATCTTCTCACCTGCCTCCTCACTCACACTCCTTTCCCCTATAAATCCATATTACTCCCTCACAGAGATCTCCACTCTCTTGACCCCATCCATCTTTCTGAGCGCCTCACACCCCATTACGCCCCCCTCTCCTTTCTACCCAGTCTTGATGATCAGATTACTGCTCTCAACTCTACCCTTTCAACTCAGCTAGACTCACTCACTCCCCTTTCCCTTCGCCGCTCTCGTACCAATAACCCACAGCCCTGGATCACTGCCACTGTCCGCCTCCTTCGCTCCTATGTTCGAGCTGCTGAACGCTGCTGGTGAAAGTCTAAACACCATGCCAACCTCGTTCACTTCCTGCCTTAACTCAGCCCTCTCCTTTGCCAGACAAAACTATTTCTCCTCCCTTATTGACACCCATGCCCATCACCCCCGCCAGCTCTTCCGTACATTCAACTCCCTTCTCAGGCCCGGGGTTCCTCCCCCTCCTCCTTCCATCACGCCCAACGATCTGGCCTCCTACTTAATTAACAAAATTAAATCCATCAGGTCCGACCTCCCCACAGTCACTCCCCCCGCTTCTCCAACCCCCCGACTCTCAACACTCTCTGCTAGTCTCCCATCCTTCCCAGCAGTATCCTCAGAGGAGCTCTCCTCCCTCCTCTCAAGTGCTACTCTGGCCACCTGTGCTTCTGACCCCATTCACTCTCATCTCATGAAATCTCTCCCTCCATCCATTCTCTCCTCCTTAACTTCCATCTTCAACCTATCACTCTCCACTGGTTCCTTCCCCTCTGCCTTCAAACATGCCCATGTGTCTCCCATCCTAAAAAAAACCCTCTCTTGACACCACCTCACCTTCTAGTTATTGCCCCATATCCCTCCTACCATTCCTTTCCAAACTCCTTGAAAGAGTTGTATACACGCGCTGCCTCGAATTCCTCAATGTCAACTCTCTCCTCGACCCCCTCCAGTCTGGCTTCCGTCTCCTACATTCCACGGAAACTGCCCTCTCAAAGGTCACCAACGACCTCCTGCTTGCCAAATCCAACGGCTCATAATCTATCCTAATCCTCCTCGACCTCTCAGCTGCCTTCGACACTGTGGACCACCCCCTTCTCCTCAACATGCTATCTGACCTTGGCTTCACAGACTCCATCCTCTCCTGGTTCTCCTCATCTCTCCGGTCGTTCATTCTCAGTCTCTTTTGCAGGCTCCACCTCCCCCTCCCATCCCCTTACTGTGGGCGTTCCCCAAGGTTCAGTGCTTGGTCCCCTTCTGTTCTCGACCTACACTCACTCCCTTGGTGACCTCATTCGCTCCCACGGCTTTAACTATCATCTCTACGCTGATGACACCCGGATTTACATCTCTGCCGCTGCTCTCTCCCCCTCTCTCCAGGCTCATATATCCTCCTGCCTTCAGGACATCTCCATCTGGATGTCTTCCAGCCACCTAAAACTCAACATGTCTAAGACTGAACTCCTTGTCTTCCCTCCCATACCCTGCCCTCTCCCTGACTTTCCCATCTCTGTTGACAGCACTACCATTAGAGAAGCAGCGTGGCTCACTGGAAAGAGCCCGGGCTTTGGAGTCAGAGGTCATGGGTTCAAATCCCGGCTCCACCAATTGTCAGCTGTGCAACTTTGGGCAAGTCACTTCACTTCTCTGGGCCTAAGTTACCTCATCTGGAAAATGGGGATTAAGTGTGTGAGCCCCACGTGGGACAACTTGATTACCTTGTATCAACCCCAGTGCTTAGAACAGTGCTTGGCACAAAGTAAGCGCTTAATAAATGCCATCATTATTATTATTACCATCCTTCCCGTCTCGCAAGCCCGCAACCTTGGTGTCATCCTCGACTCCGCTCTCTCATTCACCCCTCACATCCAAGTTGTCACCAAAACCTGCCGGTCTCAGCTCCGCAACATTGCCAAGATCCGCCCTTTCCTCTCCATCCAAACCGCTACCCTGCTTGTTCAAGCTCTCATCCTATCCCAACTGGACTACTGCATCAGCCTTCTCTCTGATCTCCCATCCTCGTGTCTCTCCCCACTTCAATCTATACTTCATGCTGCTGCCCGGATTATCTTTGTCCAGAAACGCCCTGGGCATGTTACTCCCCTCCTTAAAAATCTCCAGTGGCTACCACTCAATCTGCGCATTAGGCAGAAACTCCTCATCCTGGGCTTCAAGGCTCTCCATCACCTCGCCCCCTCCTACCTCACCTCCCTTCTCTCCTTCTACAGCCCACCCCTCACCCTCCTCTCCTCTGCCGCTAATCTCCTCACGGTGCCTCGTTCTCGCCTGTCCCGCCATCGACCCCCGGCCCACATCATCCCCCGGGCCTGGAATGCCCTCTCTCTGCCCATCCGCCAAGCTAACTCTCTTCCTCCCTTCAAGGCCCTACTGTGAGCTCACTTCCTCCAGAAGGCCTTCCCAGACTGAGCCCCTTCCTTCATCTCGCCCTCGTACCCCTCTCCGTCCCCCCATCTTACCTCCTTCCCTTCCCCACAGCACCTGTATATATGTATATATGTGTGTACATATTTACTACTCTATTTATTTATTTATTTATTTTAGTTGTACATCTCTATTCTAGTTATTTTATTTTGTTAGTATGTTTGGTTTTGTTCTCTGTCTCCCCCTTTTATACTGTAGGGACTGTCTCTATATGTTGCCATCTTGTACTTCCCAAGCGCTTAGTACGGTGCTCTGCACACAATAAGTGCTCAATGAATACGATTGATTGATTGATTAAATCCTAATATTTGTTAAGCAATTACTGTGCACCAAATTTTTTACTAAGCACTGCGGTGGATACAAGACGATCAGGTTCTAAACGAGACTCACACTTTATAAGTAGGAGGGAGAACAAGTATTGAATTCTCCCCCTTGTAGACTGTGAGCCCATTGTTGGGTAGGGACTGTCTCCATATGTTGCCAACTTGTACTTCCCAAGCGCTTAGTACAGTGCTCTGCACACAGCAAGCTCTCAATAAATGCGATTGATTGATTGATTGAATGAATTCCCATTATGCAAATCAGGGAACTTAGGCACAGAGAAGTGACATGTCACAGAGCAAGTAAATGGCAGAGCAGGGATTGGAACTCAGTTCATCTAACTCCCAAGCCCATATATCAATCAATCAATCGTATTTATTGAGCGCTTACTATGTGCGGAGCACTGTACTAAGCGCTTGGGAAGTACAAGTTGGCAACGTATAGAGACAGTCACTACCCAACAGTGGGCTCACAGTCTAAAAGGGGGAGACAGAGAACAAAACCAAACATACTAACAAAATAAAATAAATAGAATAGATATGTACAAGTAAAATAAATAAATAAATAGAGTAATAAATATGTACAAACATGTATACATATATACAGGTGCTGTGGGGAAGGGAAGGAGGTAAGATGGGGGGATGGAGAGGGGGACGAGGGGGAGAGGAAGGAAGGGGCTCAGTCTGGGAAGGCCTCCTGGAGGAGGTGAGCTCTCATATATAGTGATGGGAAAGTCAAGGTGAGTACAAGTTTTGGGTGCGAAGATAAGGAATTGTGTATTGGACATGCTCAGTTTGAGGTGATGGGAGGACATCTAAGAAAGATGTCCAGAAGGCAAGAAGAAATGTGAGGCTGCAGAAAGTTAGAGAGATCAGGGGAGGAGGTGTAGATTTTGATATCATCTGAGTAAAGGTGGTAGTTGAAGTCATGGGAGTGAATGGGTTCTCCAAGGGAGTGAGTGTAGATGAAAAATCTCTATACTCTGAAGAATCTGATCTCCCATCCTCCTGTCTCTCCCCACTTCAGTCTATACTTCATGCTGCTGCCTGGATCATCTCTGTGCAGAAATGCTCTGGGCATGTTACTAACCTCCTCAAACATCTCCATTGGCTGCCTGTCAACCTATGCATCAAGCAAAATCTTCTCACTCTAGGCTTCAAGGCTCTCCATCACCTATCCCCCTCCTACCTCACCTCCCTTCTCTCCTTCTACAGCCCAGCCTACACCCTCCGCTCCTCTGCCGCTAACCTCCTCACTGTACCTCGTTCTTGCCTGTCCCACCATCGACCCCCAGCCCACGTCTTCCCCCTGGCCTGGCATGCCCTCCCTCCACACATCCGCCAAGCTAGCTCTCTTCCTCCCTTCAAAGCCCTACTGAGAGTTCACCACCTCCAGGAGGCCTTCCCAAACTGAACCCCATTTTTCCTCTTCTCCTCCCTACCTCCTTCCCCTCCCCACAGCACCTGTATATATGTTTGTGCAGATTTATTACTCTATTTATTTTACTTGTACATATTTACTATTCTATTTATTTTGTTAATGATGTGCATTTAGTTTTAATTCCATTTATTCTGACGACTTGAAACCTGTCCACATGTTTTGTTTTTTTGTCTGTCTCCCCTTCTAGACCGTTAGCCCTTTTTTTGGTAGGGACCGTCTCTATATTTCACTAACTTGTACTTCCCAAGCGCTTAGTACAGTGCTCTGCACACAGTAAACGCTCAATAAATACGATTGAATGAATGAATGAATGAGTCTAAGGGGACCCAGAACTGAACGTTGAAGTACCCCCATAGTTGGGAGGTGGGAGGCAGAGGGGAAGCCTGCCAAAGAGACTGAGAATGAGTGGCCTGAGAGATAGGAGGTGAACCAGGGGTGGACAGTGTCAGTAAAGCTGAGGTTGGATAATATTACCAGGAGAAGGGGGTGGTAGACCGTATCGAAGGCAGCTGAGAGATTGAGGAGGATAAAGATGGAGTAGAGGCCATTAGATTTGGCAAGAAGGAGATCATTGGTGACCTTTGAGAGGGCAGTTTTTGTGGAGTGAAAGGGACAGAAGCCAGACTAGAAGGGATCAAGAAGCAATTGGAGGAGAGGAACGTGAGACAGCGGATGTAAACAGCTTGTTCTAGGAGTTTGGAGAGGATTGGTAGGAGGGAGGAGGGGCAATAAGAGGAGGGAGCCATAAGGTGAAGGGAGGTTTTTTTTTTTTTTAGGATAGAGGAGATATGGACATATTTGAAAGCAGTGGGGAAAAAGCCACTGGAGACAGAACAATTGAAGACAGCAGTTAGGAAGGGAAGAAGGGATGAGGCAAGTGTTTAGAAAGATGAAAAGTAATGGGGTCGGAAACGCAGGTGGTGGGTGTGGATTTTGAGAGAAGGCAGGAGATGTCCCATAGAGATACTGCTGGAAAAGTTGGGAGAGTTAAATAAGGGTCAGAAATGTGGAGGGACTGGACAGGGGCAGGGGAGATTTTAGTGATATCGCAACTGATATTGTCAATTTACTTAATGCCAGGTCACTGGAGGTAAGAGATAGGGGAGTTGGAGGAGAGGGGTTTGAGGAGGGAGTAATATGTCTGGATCAACTGGCGAGGGTTACAGGAAGGATTCATTCATTCATTCATTCACTCGTATTTATTGGGTGCTTACTGTGTGTAGAGCACTGTACTAAGTGCTTGGGAAGTACAAGTAGGCAACATATAGAGATGGTCCCTACCCAACAGCGGGCTCACAGTGTAGAAGGGGGAGACAGAGAACAAAACAAAACATATTAACAAAACAAAATAAACAGAATAAATATGTACAAATAAAATAAATAAATAAGGATGTTAATAAGGATGGAGAAATCATTTTGCTGGGCAGAAGAGAAGGCTGAGTTAAAGCACTCAAGGATAAACTTGAAGTGGACAAGGTCAGCCTGATATCTGGATTTTTGCTAGCAATGATCTTGTGGCTCATACACAAGAGCAAAGGAAGTGGGCTGCGAAGGTGCTCCAGGGCTGTAGGTCCGTGGTACAAGATCAATAAAGCGATAGGAGAGTGAGTGAGTTAAGTTCAGTAGAGAAGGTGGTGTTGAGAGTGTCAATTCGATCAACAAGGGAAGGAATTTTGGGTATGGAGAGGAAATGGGAAGGATGAGTTGATAAAAGTGGTTGGGATCAAAAGATCAGACATCTCTGTGAGGGAACAGCACATATTTGTGAGGAGGAGGTGTGTGCGAAAGAAGTCAGGTCATTAGGTTGCGATCAGTTAGAGGGATTTCAGAGTTGGTGAGGGTAGAGATGTGCACTGGCTAGAGATGATGAGATCGAGTATTTGTCCAAATTAGCAAGTGGGTTAGGTGGGGTGGAACAGGAAGTCAGTGGAGTTGAGGAGTGATATAATGCATGCAACGAAAATGTCATCAGGAACATCTATGTGAATATTGAAGTCCCCATGTATCAATGCGGACATGGAGAAAGGGTGAAGGAATGTGAGAAAGGGATCAAAATCTTTCTTATCAAATCCAATGGCCGTTACACCATCCTAATCTTCCTTAACCTCTTGGCTGCCTTTGACATGGTCGACCACCTCCTTTTCCTGGAAACATTATCCAACATCAGCTTCACTGATACTTTCCTCTCCTGTCTCTTCTCCTGTTTCTCCTCTCTCTCATTCTGAGTCTCTTTCATAGACTCCTCCTCTGCCTCCCACACCAAGGTTTAGTTCTGGATCCCCTTCTAGTGTCCATCTACACCCACTCCATTGGAGGAATCACTCACTCACATGGATTCAACTACCACCTCTATGCAGAAGATTCCCAAATTTACATCTCCAATCATAATCTCTCTCCCTCTCTCCAGTCTCACATTCCCTCCTGTCTTCAAGACAGCTCTACTTGGATGTCCCGTCATCACCTCAAATTTCACATGCCAAAAACAGAACTCCTTATCTTCCCACCCAAACCCTGCCCTTCCCCTGATTTTCCCATCACTGTAGATTGCACCACCTTCCTTCCTGTCTCACAAACCCATAACCCTGACATTTTCCTTAGACTCCTCCTTATCATTCAATCCACATATTCAATCCATCTCTAAACCCTACCCGTTTGACCTTCACAACATTACTAAAATCCACCATTTCCTCATTCCTCCTCCAAGCCCCACAGCATTTTTGTACATGTCTGTAATTTTATTTATTTATAATAAAATCTGTCTTCTCTTCTAGACTGTAAGCTCACGGTGAGCAGGGAATGTGTCAGTTATATTGCCATATTGCAGTCTTCCAAGCATTTAGTATAGTGCTCTGAACACAGTAACCATTCAGCAAATACGATTGACTGACTGTGAGGGTGAGAGTTCTCTGAGGCAGGAGTGTAAATAGAGCAGAACTAATGCTTGAGGGACCCCCAGAGTTAGAGGTAGGCAGAGGAAGTGATAGAGAATGAGAAGAAGAATCAAGAATGATAAGAGGATAGCCCAGAGAAAACAATGTCACTGAAACCAGAGTTAGTAATTCCAGGAAATGGGAGCAATGAAAGCAGAGATTGTGGAGGATTAGTATGGAGTAGAGGCCATTGTATGTGGAAAGAAGGAGGTCTTTGGTGACCTTAGAAAAGGAAGTTTCCATGGGGTGGAGCAGAATCCAGGCTGGAGGAATTGAAGGAGAAAATTGGAGGAGAGGAAGTGGAGGTAGTGGGTGCAAACAACTCACTTGAGGAATTCAGGAAGGATGAGGTAATAACTGGAGGGTGATGTGAAGGCAGTGGAGGGTATTTTAGAATAGGGGATTCATGAACTTGGTTGAAGGCATTGGCTTGTTAAAGATGCCATCATAATGCATAGCAAGTGAGTGCTCTGAGTGTACCACTGTGATTGGCTGGCGGGGAAATGTCATCACGATACCCAGGTAGAAGAGGGTGGGGCAGGGAGATTCTGTGGAATGGTGTCTCTCCGGTCTGCAGTCTGAGGCTGCAGTGTGGGAGGGAAATTGTCCCTGAGACTCCATACTCCCTCCAACTCCCGCTTCCATCCCAATCACAAGCTCATCTTCCTTCCATCCTCAGAACTCCCATCTAGGTTCAGTTTCAGCCCCATTCCAGCTCCACCACATATGTTTTATTGTACACATAAAATAATGATGATGATAATAATTATAATAATAATAATGGTATTTGTTTAGCATGTACCACATCTCAAGCACTGTTCTAAGCGCTGGAATAATAACGATGGTATTCGTTAAGTGCTTACTATGTGTCAAGCACTGTTCTAAGCTCTGGGGTAGTTACAAGGTAATCAGGCTGTTCCACGTGGGGCTCACCATCTTAATCCCCATTTTACAGATTAACTGAGGCACAATAAATTAAGTGACTTGACCAAAGGTACACAGCGAATACTGCTCCCATTGCCAAACAGTCTGACCAGTGTCTGAGTTCCAGTTCTCAGTCCTGGCACCTAGTTTGGGAATGATCTGTTATCCGTCAGTTGTTGCCTCTCTTCCTTGAGCCTATACCTGGCCTCAAGAGAAATCTGGGCTCCTTCAGTGCCCAGGATGATGCAAGCTCTCACTGCTAACTCATGCCCATATCCCTTTCCCTTCTACCTTCTGTTCATAATTTATAGTACCCCCCTAGATTTGGGGTCTTTGGATTGCAAGTCACTGTGGGAAGTAGGTGCATTATGCATTTCCGTTGTTATCTGAGATACCTGGCCAAAACAGTAAAATGAGTCTTGTCAGTTATGGTCTGATCTGAAAAGAAATCTGATTGCATTGGGTAAAAATCAAACACGGACCTCCACCTGGTCCAGGCATGAATTCTACCACTGAACCTCCGCTCCTCCTAGCTGCAAATCGTTATGTTCACCTCCAATTACCCTGTGTGAAACACAGGTTCTAGGAATGACAGAGAGGGATGAATTGCATTTTAATTCTCTCCACTTGGCAGCCAATTGAAACAGAGGAATGATCTTGGTCATGCTCTGGGGAACTTGTCCACAGTTGGAGTGATGGCAAAGGGTGGAAGCAGCACCTATACGTAGCCCCAAGCAACCTCACCATCTTTACTGATGGTCCCTGCAAAAGCCAGAGTGACCTGAAACCTTCTTGCCAAGGATGAAAACTTAGTTTCTCTTTAATCAAAGGTAGGCTGAAGGGTAGAGCTGTGCAAATTGAAACTCCTACCTCCAGGGGAATGCCCAGAAAGTTTGTAAGGTGTCTGTCATGGCAGTCATCGTAGTGGAGGAGGAAGAGGATCCTGGGGAAGGAGCGCTGTAAAGAGCCAGGCAATTCTCTCTCACAGAAGCTTAATAAAAGCCCTGGGCACAGTAGGTACTCAATACGTACCTTTAACTGATTGAATCACAAGGTGAAGGCAGCAATCAGTCTTACTAAGCTAGCTGAGAGGAGGTAGAGATCTCTGTACATCAGAAGGACTCACCGTACACCAGACAGCAAGACTGGAAGTCCCTGGGTGGCCAGTGGCAAGGGGTCACTTGTGGGACACAGGTCTACATTAGCTGGGGCTCATTTAAGAGTCTCAAAGATGGAATTTTCTCCTCCTAACATGGGGCTTTTGGTCTACAAGCTCATGAAGGGAAAGAGGTGGTGAAGAAGAAATTATGGACTGTGGACACTAAGTCCCTATGGAGCAGGCTTCCAAACATTTCCTACAGAAGAGAAGCCTTATCCAGCTGGCCCCGACCTCCCCCTGCCCACTACACAGCAGAGACTGAGGATAAACCTGACAGGAATGAGGCTTCTTACTAGTATCGAGGTCCACCCAGAACTGGACTGGGCCACTGAAACACTTCCTCCCTTGGGCCAGGGAACAGGTTGGCCAGGGGCTCTGGGCTCGAGCTAAAAAGACCTGAACTCCAAGTCTGTTCTTTTCAAAACAGAGAGACAGGGAGCAGGGCTGTGGATGAGGAAAGAGAGGGCCAGCTGTGTGGAGAAAGAAAAGTCTTTAGAGAATGTCCTCTGGGTCAGACACTTATAAAGATACTGAGACACAGACTGAAGCAATATACTCTCCCAAGAGCTTAGTATAGTGCTTGATCGATTAATTAATTAATTTATGTCTTATTGGCTAGATTCTAAAATTTGGGTGGGTAGAGATCATGTTAACTAATCCTGTTGTATTCTACCAAGCACCTAGAATAATGTTCTGTGTGCATAAGAGGTTCTTAAACAAGGGAGTCAGAGGACCTGCGTTCCAATTCCAACTTCACCACTTGCGCACACTGTGGCCAAGCCACTTAATTTCTCTGTAACACAGTTTTCTCAACTGCAAAATAGGGATTCAATGTATATTCACCCTCCCACTTGGACTATGAGACCTATGTGGTACAGGGGCTGTAACCAACCGGAATAACTTGTATATACCCGAAGCAGTTTGAACCGTGTACCTCAGTTTCCTCATCTGTAAAATGGGGATTAAGACTCTAATCTGAACGTGGGACAACCTGATTACCTTGTATCCCCTTACGCCCTGTGCTTAGAACAGTGCTTGGCACATAGTAAGCACTTAACAAATCACCATCATCATTATCAAATATCATAAGAAAATGAACAAACAAATAATATGATGGATTCATTGATTTATTGCATTCTGCTCAGCTCAGGGCTATGTGATGAAGACATTTCCTGCTTACCGAATATCTTGTCTGCCTCCCCTCTCTAGTCCTCAGAGTTCCAAACCCTCCTATGACTGCGATACAAATAGTTCTGCCAGCATTGCATTGGTGTTCATTCAGTAGGAGAATTTTCATCTGTCATGCGTGAGTGCCTGTTCGGTGCTTCCACCCAATTATCCCACTAGTCCAAGTCCTGTTGGAATACAGATTTTGCTCCTTTTTTGGTGATGCCGAGTACACAATCCTGAGGAGCCCCATTGCTAGTGTCTAGTCTGGCAGTGTCCCTGTTGGTAGTAGAGATCACACAGCAAAAAAATGGTGAGACAGGGATTAGAACCCAGGTCCTTCCCGTTCCCTGGCCCGTGTTCTTTCTAGCAAGCTACACTGCTTATCTCCTCCTGACCTCCATAGCAAACACTCAGAATATGAGGTGCTGGTGGTGGTTGTTGAAATACCTGCAATGGGAAGGACAGGAGACAGCGCAGATCACTAACTAAGAGCAACAGTGGCACAGGAGCAGAGAGGAGAAAGCCCCCAGTGACTGTTGAGGAAGTGAAAAATGAGGAAAAGTCTTCTCTGCATCTCTGGCAAGAAACTGCAGAGACCAGAACTGACTTAGGTCCTCATGGGAGATGTTGCATTCCCAGTATTGGCATTCCAAAAGAGAGATATGGTCAGAGGATAAAAGTAGGGAGAATTTACAAAACTAAGCACTATTCTATTCTTTTGTCTGGAACCACTATCCATGAATGAAGCTTTAACTGGTAATGGTAAGAAATCACTGACCCATGTAAAAATACCAGAAAAGTTTAGATCAAGATTATGGGATTTACCCCCCCATTTTTTGAGCAATGCCCCAAATCAGAGGAGAGAGGTTAAATAGGGAGAAAATGTTGAGGGAGAGTGAGAAGAAGAGATAGAGAATTAGACAGAGACACAGAGAGACAGAGACACAGAAAGTCTTATTGTTTTGGCTGATCCAGACCAGGTCAGAAAAGTCTTCCAATATATTACTGTCAAGGTGAAGTTTTATCTACAAAATCCAGTAATTCATAATTACACTGCATTTACGTTTTGCATGCTTTATGTTTTACTGGAGGAGAAATATATGAGATACTTTATCCCATGATTTGTATTAGACATCTCCTATTACCACCAATAAATGTTTTCCATTAATTCTTCTTAGCCATAGTGGACAGAAGACAGAAGACCTGGGTTCTAACCCCAGCCCCGATATTTACCTGCCACTTGATTTCTCTATCCCTCAGTTTCATCATCTTTAAAATGGGGATTAAATGCCTGTTCTCCCTTCCTCTTAGAATATGAACCCCAGGTGGACAGGGACTGTGTGTGATATGATTGTATTGTCTAGCCCAGCACTTAGCACTACATGCATAGTAAGCACTTAAAAATACCACAAGTGCTCTTATTGTCATTTTTACTATTTTGTTTTCCCATTTTTATCATATCAATCTCCAGAATTAATGCCATATTGTAATTACTGTACGTTCTGCCTCCTACAATTGTTACAAGAATCGATCCACCACATGAATTGTGCAATTTCTGCCTATCCTTGAGAAATTTTTCTTCTGCCACTGAAGCTTTCCATATTCAGATCTTGGTGTAAGGGCATATTTTGATTTGTAAATGAGAAGATGGGAACTCCGGTTTAACGCCAATTTTGCTAGCATTTGGCATGGCCTACTGGAACTAACATGGGCCTAGGAGTTAGGAGACCATGGTCCTAGCTCCATCTTCACCACTCAGTTTCCTCATCTGCAAAATGAGGAGAATATGAAGATTATGAGACCCTGTGTGAGGCAGATACTGTCTCTGACCTGTTAACTTTGTATCTACTCCAATGCTTAGTACATAGTAAGCATTTAATAAATATCCCAATTATTATATGAGCTGACACTTGGCATAAGAAAGCACAAAATAGTATCCCTAAGAGGCTTGCCTGCTTGTTCCACTCCCATAGCCACAAACCTAGCTAGGCAAAAGCTTATTCACTTTTCCCCCAGTGCTTAGGCCCATGCTTCACATAGCTTAAGTGCATAATAAGTACCATTATCATAACTGCTACTACTACTACTATTACTACTACTATTACTACTACTACTACTACTACCACTACTATTACTACTACTACTACTACTTCTACTCTAGCTTCTCCTGACCTCTCGAAATGGTGGCTCAGTTCCCATTCCCTGGGACCCATTTCTATGGCAACCCTACATGCCATAAAGATTCCCTTCTCTGTACCCCACTGGGGAGACCAGACTCCAACCTAAATTTCCTGACGTTTTCATTTTTCAATGAGACTGAAGGAAAGATTCACCTGTAAAGTCCAGACCTTATAAAACTCCAAACTTCAAATGTGCTCCATTTCTACTCTTACAAAATGGAGCACCATGACTGGGAGCAGTGAAGGAGGGGAAGGTTGGGCATGTAGTGGACGGGGATCACTTGAAATAGGATGCTGCGAGGGTTGGTGGTGGGGTTAGGGCAATAGTGCCTTTTTACTGAGAGACGTTTATGCCTTCCATCACCCAGCCTAAGTACTCAGTGGCCTGAGTAGCCCCATTTGGCAGTCTCTAACCTCAGTCACCTTATCCTGATTCCTTCCACCTTCTGTTTCCCCTGTCTTACCATTTCCCAAATTTCACAATATCGACAAAGAGTCACCAATTGAAACTCAATTGGGGTAGGTATATATAGATAAAGCAAAATGAATCGAGAATAAATTGTAAAATTATGGAATTCATTCCAAATGAAAACTGGATAGGCATGAAATATTACCAGGTTCTGGAAGGAACTGGATAGTTCCAGAGCAGAGTGAGCGATCCAGATTAGATCACTCGTGGGAAGAGTTATAATAATGATAGCATTTATTAAGTGCTCACTATGTGCAAAGCACTGTTCTAAGTGCTGATTTAGTATGGCCCCTCTTTATCTATAGTTCCCAGTCCACCTGGCCCTGGTACCTTTACTGGAAACTGAGGCTTAGGCTGGGGAACATTGATTCTGTTGCAATTTCTTTTTCACCTTTCCCCAGATAATTTTTTTTTATAGTATTTGTTGAGCACTTAATCTATGCCAGGCCCTGGGATTCTCTTGACAACTGTGATGGGCAAGGTAGCTGGAAATAAAGAATTGGGAGGGAAGATGAGAAATTTGGTTTCAGACATTTGGAGCTTGAGATGTGGAAGGGAAATCCATGCAGACGTATCCTGATGCCAAGAGGAAATCTATGATTGCAGTGAAGGTAGTGAAGATATGAGCAGTAAGGCAGATTTAGGAGTCATTTAGATGGAAGTGGTGGTAAAAGCAACGTGTGACTGAGCCTCACCAAGGAAGTGAGTATAAAGTACAAAGTGAGTGGGGATACAGGATGGAGCCCTGAAGGGCCCCTACAGTTAGGGAGTGAAAAAGGAAGGAAGAAGAGGTAAATGGGGCTGGGAAGGAGTAGTCAGAGAGGTAATAGAATATACATAGGATAGGTAAGGTTTCCAGGAGCAGAGAATGGTCCATAGAATCAAAGGCAGCCACAAGGTCAAAGAGTCCAAGAGTCCATTAGACTGACAAGGAAAAAGCAAGGTCAAGGTCATTTGTTGCTTTGGATAAAGTGGTTTCAGAGGAGTGGAAAGGGTGGAAACTAGATTTTAGAGGGTCAAAAATGGAATTGGAAGAGAGGAAGTGTCCAATGCATACATCTTCTTTGAGGAGTTTGGAGAGGAAACATAATGATCAAGTGGGATGGTAGGTGGGAAGTAGAGTGAGATTCAAAATTTTGAGTATTTTTTTTTTTTGTAAAGGGCAGAGCAGGAGAGAATGAATCTCTTGTGAGACAGCTGGGAAGAATGAGAGAGTAGGTGACAGAGTAGAAGGAGAAGGATTTATGAAGGTCATGATTGATGATTTCAACTTTGTCTCATAGTATTTGGCAAGGTCAAGGGTGAACGTGGTGGGGAGATGATAGGGAAACCGGGGTTTTCAGTTGTGAATTTGAGGTCTGGAGTAATTCTTGAGCTGAAGGGTATATACCTAGACTTCTACAGCTGGGCGGAGTCTCCGGGCTGCCATGGCTGTACTCCCACAACCCACCCCTTCTCCTCCCCCGCCCAAACAGCAGGCTGGGTTGAGCTATGCGATGTAGGGAGGGAGATTCAAACCAAGGTGTAGCCAAGGGGGCTCCGACTTGCTGATGACATCTTCCCCCTCACCCCACCTTTTAGCTGTCTCCACTAGACGGCAGGGCACTTTCCTCACTCCAGTTCATACTTCACTCTGCTGCCTTGATCATTCTTCTATAAAAAAAGTTTAGTCCATGTTTCCACCATCCCTCAAGAGCCTCTAGTGGTTGCCCATCTACTTCATGATCAAACAAAGACTTCTCACCATTGGATTTAAGGTAGTCGATCACCTTGCCCCCTACTACCTTAACCTGACTACTCTCCTACTACAACCCAGCCCGCACACCTTTCTCCTCTATTGCCAACCTGTACCTTGATCTCATCTATCTCATTGTCAACTCTCACTCATGCCCTTCCACTAGCCCAGAGCACCCTCTCTTCTTGACATCCAGCAGATGATCACTCTCCCCACCTTCAAAACCTTATTAAAAGCATACCTCCTCCAAGAGGACGTCCTCGACTAAGCCTTCATTTCATTTTCTTCTTGTTTCTTCTTTGTCACCCCTACAACTTGGATTTGTACCCTCCATCAGCCACACAGCATTTATGTACTTATTCATAATTTATTTATTTATATTAATGTATTTCTTCCCATCCAGACTTGTAAGCTTATTGTGGACAGAGAATGTAACTATAAATTCTTTCACATTTTACTCCATGTACGTTATACATGAGGTAGTGGATAGAAACATCCCTGTGAGTCAAAAGGTTAAGGGGTCTAATCCTGGCTCTGCCACTAGTCAACTGTGTGATCTTGGACAAGTCACTTTACTTCTCTGTACCTCAGTTACCTCATCTGTAAAATGTGGATTGAGACGGAGAGGCCCCTTTGGGACAGGGACTGTATCCAAACTGATTTGCTTGTATCCACCCCAAAGCTTAGTACAGTGCCTGATACATAGTAAGCACTTAAAAAATACCGCAAATATTATTATTATAATTACTCTCTCAATTTTTAGTGCAGTACTCTGCACACACTAAATGCTCAATAGTTAGAATTTGATCGACTGATTGATATTGTTATTGTATTTGCAAAGTGCTTCCATGTGTCAAGCACTGTTCTAGATTCTGTAATAGATACAAGTTACTCTGGTCAGACACAGTCTCTATACCACATGGGACTCACAGTCTAAGTAGGAGGAAGAACAGACAATAAATCCTCATTTTACAGAGGGAGAAATTTAGGCACATGGAAGTTAAGTGACTTGCCCAAGGTCACACAACAGGTAAGTGGCAGTGGTGAGATTAAAACTGACTACTTTCTCCTGCTCCTTCCATTAAGTCATGCTGCTCAGATCCTGACCAGGAAGAGTCTCCAGAGTGAACAAGGGCTATTTGGCAACGGGACATACAACCTGAGTAGATGTAGGGGTTTTGTGTTGAAAGAGATGCCTGGACTTTTCCCAAGCCTTGGTCCTACTGAGGTCACTGATTCCTAGGATTTCTCTGGAGATTCTAATGTGATTTCTGGCTCTTGTTTCTACAGTGCCTGTGGGTACCCAGGTGCAGAGTACAAGGCAGTGTTCCTCGGTGACTATGATTACTCCCTGTCTGGGAGTGGGGTGGGCTGCAGTAGAGCAAGAAGGAAGACTGGAGGCTGTGATCACTTAGATCACTGAGAACAAAGACAATCAGGTGGAACTGGCAACTCTTGCATCACTCAAACGTATTCCTATAAATATTCCCCCAAGCCCACTCCCTCCAACGTGCTGGAGTGAGATATGTCCCCAGTTAGGCAATGCATCAGTGTATCCAGAGAACCCTCCGGGGAGTCTGCAATTTCTAAAGACTTGCTCATCTGAACATCTCTGAGTCTGAGTTAACCTATCCCTTCAGAGAGAAGAGGTTGATAGTTTTCTCTTTGAGATTTAGAGCCATCATCATGAGGATTAGTCTTCTCTGGATGATTCAATTTACCCAGATTCATGGTTCCCATTTTAGGATGACCAAATATCCATGCACGTTGAAGAGAAATTCTTCTAGCAGCTATTACCAAGATGGAGATTTGGTTATTGGAGGACTCCTCTCCCTGGATTTGATTCAGAGTCATTTAAGTGCTGACAATAACTTCACGATACAACCACTTATCTTCCCTGAGCCTACACAGTAAGAATTTGTGTTTCCTATAGTCCAGAATGGGCAGTAAAAGAGTGGGAATGTGGGGACGGGCAGAAGGTATTAGTGATGGGTCACTGCCTTTATCAAATTCAGAGGGGAATGGTGTCGGGGTAGAACCAGAGATGAAATATCTGTTCAAATGTTGTTGTTCAGGAAACTCAAAGAGCTTAGAGAATTTGCTGGGGTCAGAAGAACATCTCATAACTATTCATCCTCTCCCTTCACTTTCAGTGCTCCATGAGTCCGGGCATACTGCTGTTTTGTATTCTATACGCCTTTCTCCTGATTTCTTCCCTGGCTGCATTTCCTCCCAAGGTCATTTTGCATCAGTCACATCCTGGATCGCACCCCACACCCCAAAAGGACCCATCTAGGTCAGATCCTGGTCACATTATGGTTTTCCAATCAGAGGTACAGGGAAGGTTTTTACTCACTTTCCGCTTAGCCTCCACAGCTACCAAGGACTTTCTCTTCTCTGCACATGTTCCACAGCTGTTCTACAATTTAACATCCAATGACCTGTGCTGCCTCTCCTGTCCTTTCCATTGCAGGTATTTCACCAAACACTACCAGCATCTCCTGGCCCTAGTGTTTGCTGTGGAGGAGATCAACAAGGATCCCATCCTCATACCCAACAGTTCTCTGGGCTTCCACATTTTCAACGTCCACTTCCTTAACCATATTGCCACAGAGAGTTCCATGGCTTTGCTCTCTGGAAAAACTGCTGCAGTGGTCCCCAACTACAGCTGTGAGCAGGAGCGGCAGGACAAGCTGGTGGCTGTCATAGGGGGGATGTCGTTAGAAATATCCATGACCAACTCCTTGGTGCTGGGTCTCTACAAGTTCCCACAGGTAAGGGATCCCGACTCAATCCTATTCCCATGGCAACAGAACAGCATTAGGGCACCAGAGCAAAGTTCAGTTTGTTGTGAGGGCTCTTGTCCATATATCAGTTCAATCTTCCTTTGTACACTACCAGCTGAGTCTCTGATTTCATTGGGTTGGAATATATTTCTTCCATTTGTGTCTACCCTGTGCAGAACTGTGCATGACAGTCAGTCTGTCCATAGAAATGTGCTGCTGTCTCATAATTCTGCAGACCACATCACTACTTTTGCATCAGTGACTATTGATTACTGTGCGCATTAATCCATAACACTAATGTACATATCTTCAAACTCTGTTGTGACACATATCTGTAATTTACATTAGTGCCAGTTTCCTCCACTAGATTACAAGGTCTTTGAGGGCGCCGATAATGTCAAACTTTATCATATTCATCCAAGCCCGCAATACGAGGGTCTGCACATAGTAGGTGCACATAAACACTAGTAGTAAGAATATTTATTGTGCTCTTACTGTATGCAGTACAATGTACTGGGAAACATCATATGGATGTTGTCCCTTAAGGAACTCAAATTCTATGGCTAATAAGTGTGATATTTTTTAAGTGCTTTCTTTGTGCCAAGGACTGTATTAAGCCCTGAGCTAGATACAAGATCAACAGATATAACATACAGCTCAGTCTAAGTAGAAGGGAGAACAAGTATTGAATCTCCATTTTGTAAATGAGAGAACTGAAGCAGAGAGAAGTGAAATGACTTGCCCAAGATCACATACCATGTAAGTGGCAGAACTAGGATAAGAACCCAGGTCATCTGACTTTCAGGCCTGTTCTCTTTCCACTGGGTCACACAGATTCTAATTGATTGATGTGAGCTAGGTGAATATTCATTTCGATTTCACTGGGAAGGTTACAGATATATGTCTCACAACATTTCTGTGGGATTGCTGATCAGCATCAGAAAATCCCTACTCCATGTGCTTCAGATATGGGACTATCACATCCTGCAGATGGGAAGTTCATTCATTCATTCATTCAATCGTATTTATTGAGCACTTACTGTGTGCAGAGCACTGTACTAAGTGCTTGGGAAGTATAAGTTGGCAACATATAGAGACGGTCCCTACCAAACAGTGGGCTTACAGTCTAGAAGGGGGAGACAGAGAATAAAACAAAACATATTAACAAAATAAAATGAAGAGAATAAATATGTACAAATAAAATGAATGAATGAATGAATGAATGAATGAATGAATAAATAAATAAATAAATGCATAAATAAATAAATAAATAAATAAATAAATAAATAAATAAATAAATAAATAAATAAAAGTTGAGTGGCGGAGAAAGGTCAGCAGGACCAGTAGTGGGAAGAAAACCTGGGGTTTAAAATCAAAGATCGTCAGGGACTCTGAGTCTGTCAGAGGGTGTTGTGCAATCCAAGAAAATGACAGAAATGGATGGGACATGAGACGAGGGTGAGTTGTCTTGGTGGCATAATGTAGTGGATTCCCAGAATAAGTTATTGATACAATAAAATTGGACGGTGGGTAGTTGAGTGTGGAGAAGCTCATGGAAACTACAAACTGAGTCTATGGGGTGACAGTCGACTGGGATCCCAAGTGTGGGACAAATAGACAGTAAAAAAGTTCACAATGGTGGTCCAGCCCCTCATGCCCCAACTTGGAACTCCTCCCCTTCACATCAGACAAACCACAGTTCTTCTCACATTCAAAACCATCCTAATATTCTACGTCCTTCAACAATCCTTCCCCCATTGCTTTTCCAGTACCCTGAGCCATATCATCCTTTCAGCCAACTCTAGTACTTACGAATGTATTTATTACCAAGCTCAGCACTGATGTGTATATATGCCCTAGTCATTTTTTGAACCATTTGGGTTGTAAATACTTTCAAATTTGTTTCCCCCATTAGAACGTAAGGGTAGGACATTATCACTTCATCATTCTATATTTCCCAAGTGCATAGTACAATGAATAGCTCCATGTAGGTGCTCAATAAATATTGTTACTACTACTATTATCATTACCAACCGTGGTGGAAAACTGGAGGATGGAGGGAATTCAGGGATTGGCCGTGAAGATAATCCAAAATTGCCCTTCACAACTCCAGTTACCAGGATGCCTATTTCTACCCAACACCATTTCCCCATACTACCCTCTTAGTTGTACCAATCCCTCCAGAATCCTCCATCACGCCACTCCTCCCCAAAATCTGAAGTCCCATAGTGGAAAGTTAAATGAAGAGGGGAAATAGGGCACAGCTAGGTGAAGTGGATTTTCTCTCAGTCCACCCCAAGACTTATTTCCCAAACTAAGCCTCCCGCATCCTCACCCTGCAAACGCTAAGACTTTCCTTGTTTCCAGGTTGAATGCTTCCAGAGGCTTAAATGTCATTGCGTAGTTCAGCACTTCTATGACTACCCCACTTCATTTCCTCTCTCTCTTCCAACCTAGCCCTCCCCAGCACTTCTCAGCTGCTGCTCTGTTTCCGGTAGGCTGGAATTAGAATGGACTGACTTTTAAGGTCTTTAGTTTATAGAATGAGCCTGAGTTTCAGGTAAACATCATTGCCTGCCTCCAGTGAATGCTAAAATCCTGGACATGCAAAGTGACATCGTGGTCCAAGCATAACGTCCCAGGAAGTCTATTTCTGAAGCACAGGCATGCTTAACAGTAACTAAGAGGAGTCTAAGAAGTCCTAGGGTAGCTCTAGGTAGCTCTACGAAGCCATCTGTCTCAGGGCCAGGGAGCTGCCTCTGAGGAGTGGGTCATCCTGATGAAGAGGATAAATGTGTTCAGTTCTGTTTCTGCCTTGGAGAAATGCCAAAACTCCCGCCGAAGGGATTTCCTAAGAGCAGAAATCGCAAAGGAGAGGATGCTATCTGATTCACCTCGTTTTTTGCTTTCCCAAATCATATGGGACATTCCTAATCAGGGAATTGTTTTGAGGGAGCGAACGTAAATGCAATGAACTTCTCCAGTCTTTGATCAGAATTGGAGGGGAAGTCCTTGGAAAATGGAACATCATTGTATGCCTGTGTATATGTGTCAGTCTTTTCCCTGGTCCACCCCACCTCTTAACCCACTCTGTCTCCATGTAGATCTGTTATGGTCCAGTGGATCCCATTCTCAAGGATAAAGCTCAGTTCCCATCTCTCTATCAAATCTCTATGATGTCTCCAGATCTGCACTGGGGAATGATCCGTCTCATGAAACATTTTCACTGGGTCTGGATCGGCCTCCTTGTCACCAATGACATTAAAGGAGACACGTTCACCAAGACCATGACAGAGGAAATGGCTACGAATGGAATCTGTGTGGCTTACACTAAGAGAATCCAGGAATACTTTACTGAAAGAACATATCCATTTGAGTCTTATTACACAAAAATTATTAAACCATCAGCCAATGTGGTTATAGTCTATGGGGATACATTCTCTTTATTGATTTTTGTACTTAATATGAATACTGATCCTGTTTTTGGTAAAGTTTGGGTCACCACCTCTGATTGGGATTTTACCACAAATTCCTATGACAAACGTTACAACTTTTTCCAAGGTGCCTTGTTATTTTCAGGCCACAGGAATGACATTCTGGGTTTCAGGAAGTTTGAGCGGATCCTGAACCCTGGGAAATATCCACAGGATGTGTTTCTACAGTCGTTCTGGGGATGGGCATTTGACTGTCCACATGTAGAAGAACAGGAAGGATTGTCAGTGCCAGGACTGTGTAATGAAAATGGTACTTTGGAGAGCCGGCCCATGGCCTTCTGGGACATGAATCTGTCTCCTCAGAGTTACAGTGTGTACAGTGCTGTGTATGCCATAGCTCATGCCCTCCATCAAAAACTCTTGGCTGGAAAGGAGATGGAAACGCTTGGGGATGGACCAAGTCAGGTTCCTCGTCCATAGCAGGTAATCCTTTCATCCTTACCTGAAGTCCAGCTTTCTAAGGAGGCTACTGTGAGCCTGTAGCCATTGGCAATATGAACCCAGTTACTCTAGGTCTTGAGTGTCTTTTACTTAAGTCCTGGCTGGCGTGGCCATCACTGGGTCAGAGGATCATTTACTGAGGTGGCAGAGATGTATAGAGATACTAAAATCCACCTCCTCCCTGGAATCAGTTCCTGAATATACCAGTTAACACCTACCTTGTCTTTAAAGATCTCCAGCTGTTCTGTACAGTCCCCTCAGCTCCTTGAGCTCGGGTTATAATGGGAACATCGAGGTGTGAGCAGATGGTAATGGGCTGGACTCCAGTCACTCATGTTAATCTTTCCCTCCAGCTCGACTCACTCCTAAAGAATACTCGATTCCACACCAAGGCTGGTGACCAGATCGATTTGGATGACCACAACAGAGTGACGAGAAGATTTGAAATCTTAAACTATCAGATCTTTCAGAATGGCACCAGAGCCCATGTCAAAGTGGGAGAATCTATCCCCCTGGCCCCAGCTGGAAAAGATTTCAAGATCAGTGAAGAGAGGATAACATGGTTCCAGCTATTTTCTCAGGTAATGTAGTAGTAGTCCAAGTAGTAGTCCTGGTAGCAGTCCTAGTAGTAGTAATATGATTAGCAGGAGTAAGAAAAATAAAAGTATTATTATTAATAGTGGGAAGAGGAGGAGAAGGAGTTGGAGGATGTGGCTGTGGGGAGGCAAGGAGGAGGATTGATTGAGGATCCACTTGGTGCAGTGCACTGCATTAGGTACTTGGGAAGTACAGAAGCATGAAGAGACAGGTTTTCTGCCCACAAGAATCTTACATTCTATCGAGGAGGTAAAAGTCAATTCCACTGTCTGTCAGGACACAGAAGGGAAATTATTTTCCTCTGGCAGCAACACTGGGCTTTGGTTTCCACTGATGGTTGCACACAAACTGAAATAACCAACTCCAGCAGAAAGAAAATAACAAAAAACCAAGAATTAGCTTGTTGAATGTTGTATATTGAATGTTAATGATTTTGCAGCCTCAGATTTTCTTTATCATTACACTTGCTTTTTTCACTCTATTATTAGTCTTGATCTGAAGATGAAAATTACCATGATAACTCAGCCTGCATATATACTCATGTCTCAGTAACGTAGAGGATAGAGGTCAGGGTGTCCACATGATGGCACAATATCTGTCAACAAATAGGAGCAGGCAAGGTGATTGAGTGCTTTGAAACCTATGGTAAGGAATTTTGATTTGATGCATAGGTGGATGGGCAACCACTGGAAGTTCTTGATGTGGGGAAACATGGACTGAAGGTATTTGTATAACAATTTACCTGGGCAGCAGAATGAAGAATGGACTGGAGTGGGGAGAGAAAGGAGCCAGCGAGGTCAGCAAGGAGGCTTGTACAGTAATCAAGGTGGGATAAGATAAGTGCTTGGATACTTCACTCTGCTGTCCGGATCATTTTTATACAAACACCTTTAGTCCATGTCTCCCCACTCCTCAAGAACCTCCAAAGGTTGCCCATCCACCTAGACATCAAACAGAAATTCCTTACCATTTGCTTCAATCACCTTGCCCCCTGCTACCTCACTTCACTATCCTCCTACTACAACTCAGCCAGCAAACCTTGCTCCTCTAATGCTAACCTTCTCACTGTTTCTCAGTCCCATCTATCTCACCGCCGGCCACTCATCCACATCCTGCCTTTGGCCTGGAAACCTCTTCCTCCTCCAATCCAACAGGCAATTACTCTCTCCCTGTTTAAAGCCTTATTGAAGGTACATCTCTTCCAAGAGGTCTTCCATGACTAAGCCCTCCTTTCCTCTTCTCCCATTCTCTTCTGTATTCCCCTGACTTGCTCCCTTTATTCACCCCCCCAGCCCCACAGCACTTATATACATATGTGTAATGTAATTTATATACTTTCATTAATGTCAGTCTCCCCCTCTAGACTGTAAGCGCATTATGTGCAGGGGATGAATCTATTTAATGCTTCATTTTGCTCTCCCAGGTGCTAAATACAATGTTCTGCATATAGTAAGTGCTCAATAACTGCAACTGAATGAATTAGGGAATGAATGAATGGTGAGTGGGTGAGATGGGGTGGAGCACGAGGTCAGTGGAGCTGAGGAGTGATAGAGATTGCCGCAGGAAGGGTCACCATGAACATTTATGTGGATATTGAAGTCCCTAAGGATCAATGCAGGGATGGAGAAAGACAGAAGGAATGTGAGGAAGGGATCAAAATGGTTCAAAAAGCTGGAGGTGGGGTCTCGTGGGGTGGAGATTACTGTGACTAGCATCTGGAGTGGGTGTTATTATCAAGTAACCATCTAATGGGAGAGATAGACATTAAAATAAATTACCGAGCGAGGAATTAAAAATATAAGAATATGTACCTACCATATTGATAGAAGAGCCTGTTTCTGCACTGAGGGAGACAGAATAATAATAACTAAGCTACCCAAAGAGATTTATAGATAAAAGTATATAACCATCCAAAGATATCCCTGAAAGACAAGAGCAGCCATGTGCTCTGCCTTCCCTGAAGTGATAGGAATGGAGGCAGGGGAATCCAGTTAATTCGACATTTTGAGGGATGAATAAGTGAGAGTCTCTGATTTGGGTCGGTTCTGTTGTTCACTGCCTACTGTGTATCTTCCATCTCCTCTTACCTGGTAAAACTTCATAACTTTCAAAGTCCATCCCAGGACTTGTACAACTCGGCTGGGAGGGGGAATTACTGAATGAGATCCAAGATTTTCATTCTGATCCAGAAGGCAGAAGGACTGTGGAAAATGACAAAAGAATGATATCATATCTGTCCATGATTGGAACTGACCATCTCATGCCCCTTTATAAGGAGTGTAGAGTTGCCCTGAGATCACCATAGACATTCTTTTCATCCTCCATTCCCCTAAGTCTTACAAAGTAAAGCCAATTCCCTTTACCCTGTCCCTTTACCTCTTCCCTGTCCTTGATCAGATCCCTTGCTCCTTGTGCTGTGAGAGCTGTGGGCCGGGATTCAGGAAAACAGCTCGGGAAGGAGAAGCTGCCTGCTGCTATGACTGTGTCCCCTGTTCCAAAGGAGAGATCACCAATCAGACAGGTAGGTGTCTGCAGAGACGGTTCTTCCTGGTGAAAGAGCGGTGGTCAGATCAAAGCTTTCTGGGAAAGCTTTCTGAGAACAGGAAAACAATTGGGTTTAGGAGTTGACACTTTGGGATGCCTAGAGTGTGGAACACTTCCACAATCAACTAAGCACTGGCTTCTCAATCCCCATCCGTCTTCCCCTGCTCCTTGTTACACTTAAATCTTTCAACTGTATTGCTTTCTCCTTACCAGTATTTCTTTTAGTGTCTGTCTTCCCTGCTGGACTGGAAACTACTTGAGGGAAGGGGCCAGGTCTAGTGATACAATTGTACTTTTCCAAGTCCTTAGTAGAGTGTTTTGCACAGAGTAAGCATTCAATGAATACCACTCTTTGATTGATTGACTGATTGATTGCTTGATAATGGAATGATGACTGATCGGAAGCTTTCACCCGTGCCACCTATTGCAGCCACCCTGTTCATCTAACCTGGGATTCAGTCTTTTACAGAGGCACCCGAATATTTGGAGGTTGTGTGTGTGTGTGTTAATTGTCCTCCTGGACACCCATTCTCCTATGTGCCCTCATGCCATATTGGTGTTGAATTGCGGAACAACATTTCTGGTTCTACCTAGTCCATTCTTTGCGATTTGGGAAATTTCAAACAGCTCCCCTTGCAGCCTTTGACTCTTCACACTAAGCAGAACCCATCATTCAGATTGTCCTCTTCATGAAGCTCCTCCCTCCACCTGATCATCCTTGTTTCACCTCCCTTTTCCCCTATCCACCACTATTATTAACTTCTCACATTCAACAACCGGACCTACCCACCTCATCCCAGCCATGGCGTGAAATCCCATTTATTCCTTTCAGATATGGATCAGTGTATAATGTGTCCTGAAGATCAGTATCCAAATTATCGAAGAGATCACTGTAATCCGAAAATAATGGCCGTCCTGTCCTATGAAGAAGCTTTGGAAATGGCTCTGGTGTTCATAACTCTTGGTTTATCACTCCTCACTGCTCTGGTTTTGAGGATATTTATATGCCACCGGGACACACCCAGAGTGAAAGCTAATAAATGCACTCTCAGAGCCCACTGTTGGGTAGGGACTGTCTCTATATGTTGCCAATTTGTACTTCCCAAGCGCTTAGTACAGGGCTCTGCACATAGTAAGCGCTCAATAAATACGATTGATTGATTGATTGATTGATCCTCCTGCTGTGTTTCCTGTCCTCCTTGACCTTCATTGGCTATCCTGGCCTGGTGACCTGTGTCTTGCGACAGTTGTCTTTGGTATTGTCTTTTCTGTGGCTATTTCTTCCGTGTTGGCAAAGACCATCACTGTGGTCTTGGTCTTCAGGGCCACCAAGCCAGGAAGCAGAATGAGGACTTGGTTGGGCACCAGGATACCCACTTCCATCGTCCTCATCTGCTCCCTCGTTCAGGTGGGCATCTGCGTGATCTGGCTGGGAACTTCCCCACCGTTCCCCGACGTGGACATGGCATCAGAGCCTGGTCTCATCACTGTCCAGTTCAATGAGGGCTCCACAATTGCCTTTTACTGCGTCCTTGGCTACATGGGGTTCCTGGCACTAGTCAGTTTCATTGTTGCCTTCCTGTCCAGGAGGCTACCCGGCAGTTTCAACGAGGCCAGGCTCATCACGTTCAGCATGCTGGTGTTCTACAGCGTCTGGGTTTCCTTCCTGCCCACGTACCTGAGCACTAAGGGCAAGGGCATGGTGATAGTTGAGATCTTCTCCATCCTGGTTTCCAGTGCTGGGCTCCTGGACTGCATCTTTGGGCCCAAGGTCTACATCATCCTGCTGAGGCCGGACAGAAACACCAAAGGACAGTTACTGGAGCGACGGGGGAATACTGAAACAGGACAGTAGAAGCTGAGATCACCAGGGCCATTTTCAGGGTATAACGTACCTTGAGATAAGAGTTCAACGGTTAGCCAATTCCCACAAACATGTGATGCAGTATACTTCACCAAAGGATGCTCTTTCATCATATGGTGATTTCCAGCATCAGCTCCCAGATCTATAATGTGCCACCCTTCCCTTCATCTCTCAACCTCCCTTTCATGGATGACCATGATGGCCTGAGGTAAGCTGAGCCAAGCTCCAATTTCTGTCCCCAGAAGGTTAAGGACAGCATCTCCCAAAGGCAGAAGGAGAAAGAGGCAGATTTTTTCATATCTGCCCTATTTCTCCAGGAGAATCCTCGTGGAGTCGGATTAGGAAGAGCAAATCTGAATCAGGCCCTACTCTGGGACTCTGATCCTGTCCTTTCAGGCTCTGCCCTTTTCCCATTTCCCTCAGCACTCTCTTCAGCTCATCCCACACAATAGCCCACATCCCTCTCCTCTCTGCTGCTTCCTTGGGTTCCCCACTGCCCACTGGCTCAGCCCTTGGTCTTCGTTTCCCACACCTCCTGGCAAGAGTCTGAAAGTAGAGTTCAATCAGCACAGGAAGTTGACTCTGGACTCAGCTCCCTGAAGTAGAGGTTGGGGTCTTCACTATTCCTCCCCACCATGGGAGCCTGTAATTAATTTCTAGAGCTGGCAGATCCACAGTCCACCTCAGCTCCACTCCCACCCCATAAATGACCCTAATCTCTCACTGGACACTCTGCCAGCCTCCCCCATTCATTCATTAATCGTATTTATTGAGTGCTTACTGTGCCTTGAGCACTGTATTGAGCCCTTGGGAAGTACCAATAGGCAACGTATAGAGATTGTCCCTACCCAACAAGAAGCTCACAGTCCAGAAGTCTCGAATTGGGTCTCCCAGGTCAGGCCCAGATGCTAAACTGTTTATCTGTTGAGTGTTTTCCTTTGCTGGCTATTCTGCTGTTTCTATGATGGTGGGAAATGTATAGCTTTGGATATTCTTTGGACCCAGAGATGCCACCCTAGGCACCCTCAGTCCATCCAGTCCACCATACTATTGCCTTCCCCAGGTGATGAGAGTCACCCTTGGACCCACAACCCTGAAGAGTGTAGGACAGGGGATGAATGTAGTGAAATATATGAGAATTGCAGCCTCACCTCCCTGCATCATACCCTCAGCCCCCCAACATTACCATGACTGAAGAACTCTCTGCCTGATCCCACAAACTCTTCACAAGCTGGGCCTCGTGTAAACGTTGTTGCTGTTCCTTTTCACGTCCCTTTCACCGCCAACCAAGTAAAATACCAGGTAATTGCAGTCTTGTTTCCCCGTGTACTTTCAGCCCCCTCCTATCCCAACTGAGGAACACTCAGCCTGCTCCCAGCATGCTTTGTGCTCCAGCCATGCTGCCTCCCAGGGAATTGACACTAACTCCACTCCGCACCACTGCGAGACCCCAGAATCCCATCCTGCTTTCAACCACCATGGCAAGAAAAGAATACATCATGAGTCTCCTAAAAACCTCGGGAAAATTAATGACCTAAGTAGCCATCTTTGTGGCTTCGAGTTTGCTGTGGACTCAGTAACCCAAAAGTCCTGAAATTCTGCTCCTTTAGTCACAGCTCCCTACTGACCTTTGTTTTCATTCTGGGTATTGTGTATTTTCCCTTGTCTCTTATGCTCTTTTAATGTTTAATTGTTCATTTGCTACTGAAGTGTTTGTTTCAAGTCCTCTTCCTCACCTTTATTCATAAATTATGAGCCCCTCAAAGGACAGTGTCCATGCCTATTTCTTGGTTTTTAAAAAATATGGTATTTGTAAAGTGCTTACACAGTGCCAGACACTACTGTAAGTGCTGGAAGAACAGCAAGATAATTGGTTTGGGCACAGTCTCTGTCCCACATTGGGCTCACAGTCTTAATCTCCATTTTACAGATAAGATAACGGAGACACAGGGAAGTTAAGTGACTTGCCCAAGGTTACACAGCAGACAACTGAAGTAGTGTAGCCTAATGAAATAACGATGGACCAGGCTGTCAGAGGACTTGGGTTCTAATCCCATCTTCACCACTTGTCCTCTGTACGACCTTGCACAAGTCACTTAATATCCCTGGGCCTCAGTTATCCCATCTGAAAAACGAGGATTAAGACTGTGAGAGTTATGTAGGTCATGTACTGTTCCCAACCTGATTAGCTTGTATCTATACCAGCACCTAGTACAGTGCCTGGGACAATAAGTGCTTAACAAATATCATTAAAAAAGTGGCTGAGCCAGGATTAGAACCCAGACCCTCTAACTCCCAGACCCAGACTCTTTTCACTAAGACATAATCGTTCTCATCAGTCTCACTTACGTGAGAAACAGCGTGGTTTTGTGGACAAAGTACGGGCTTGGGAGTCAAAGATCGTGGGTTGTAATCCCGACTCAACCACCTGTCAGCTGTGTGACTTTCAGCAAGTCACTTAACTTCTCTGTGCCTCAGTGAACTCATCTGTAAAATGGGGATCAAGACTGTGAGCCCCAAGTGGGACAATCTAATAACGTTGTATATATGCCAGCGCTTAGAACAGTGCTTGAAACATAGTAAGCACTTAACAAATACCAACATTATCCTTACTGTTATTATAATTTTCCCAACACTTAGTACAGAGCTCTGCAGGCATTAAACAATTAATAAAATTATTATACTACTAATACTAATACTACTATTGGTGCTAGTCCTACTATTACCACCACCACCACTACTACTACTACTATTACTACTACTAATACTAATACTAATACTACTAATAGTATTAGGAAAATGGGCAGCCCATGTTTCTACAGAGCTAAAAGGAAGGAAAAAGGTGTCATCTTTTTTTATTTTACAAAACATTTGGCAGAAAATAGGGCTGCCCTAAATCCCGGCCAAAACAGACCCTGAAGTAACTTTATTCATTGATTCATTCAATCGTATTTATTGAACGCTTACTGTATACAGAGCAGTGTACTAAACGCTTGGGAAGTACAACTCGGCAACACATAGATACGGTCCCTACCCAACCACGGGCTCACAGTGTAGAAGGAGGAGACAGACAACAATACAAAACATGTAGTCAGGTGTCAAAACTCTTAGAATAAACTGAATTATAGCTATATGCACGTCATTAATGAAATAGAGTAGTAAATATGTACAAGTAAAATAAATAGAGTAATAAATGTGTAAAAGTATATTTAAGTGCTGTGGGGAGGGGAAGGAGGTAGGGCGGGGGGGGATGGGGAGGAGGAGGGGAAAAGGGGGGTCAGACTGGGATGGCCCCCTGGAGGAGGTGAGCTCCTCCTAAGGTAGGGCTTTGAAGGGAGGAAGAGAGCTATTTTGGTGGATGTGTGGAGGGAGGGCATTCCAGGTCAGGGGAAGGATCCAGGTCAGGGGAAGGATGTAGGCCAGAGATTGACGGTGGGACAGGCGAGAGCGAGGCACAGTTTAGAGGTTGATGGCAGAGGAGCAGAGGGTACGGACTGGGCTGTAGAAGGAGAGAAGGGAGGTGAGATAGAAGGGGGCGAGGTGATGGAGGGCTTTTAATCTGAGAGTGAAGAGTGTTTGCTTGATTTGTAGGTTGACAGGCAACCACTGAAGATTGTTGAGGAGAGGTGTGACATGCCCAGAGCATTTCTGTAGAAAGATAATCCGGACAGCAGAGTGAAGTATAGACTGAAGGGAGGAGAGATAGGAGGATGGGAGATCAGAAGGGAGGCTAATGAAGGAATCCAGTCGGGATAGAATGAGAGATTGAACCAGCAAGGTAGCGGTTTGGATGGAGAGGAAAGGGTGGATCTTGGCGATGTAATGGAGGCGAGACCGGCAGTTTTGGTGACGGATTGGATGTGTGGGGTGAATGGGAGAGCAGAGTCTAGTATGACACCAAGGTTGCGGGCTTGTGAGATGGGAAGGATGGTAGTGCTGTCTACAGTGACGGGAACGTCGGGGAGAGGACAGGGTTTGAGAGGGAAGATTAGAAGTTCAGTCTTGAACATATTGAGTTTTAGATGGCGGGCAGACATCCAGATGGAGATGTCCTGAAGGCAGGAGGAGATACGAGTCTGGAGGGACGAAGAGAGAGCAGGGGTGGAGAGGTAGATTTTGGTGTCATCAGCGTAGAGATGATGAAGCCGTGGGAGAGAATGAGTTCACCAAGGGAGTGAGTGTATATAGAGAACAGAAGGGGACCAGGAACTGACTCTTGAGGAACACCTAAATAAGGGGATGCGAGGGGGAGGAGGCGCCTGCGAAGGAGACTGAGAATGAACGGCCGGAGAGATAAGAGGAGAACCAGGAGAGGATGGACTCTTTGAAGCCAAGGTTGGATAGCATGTTGAGGAGAAGGGGCTGGTCCACAGTATAGAAGGCAGCTGAGAGGTCGAGGAGGATTAGGAAAGAGGAGGAGCCATTGGATTTGGCAAGAAGGAGGTCATTGGTGACCTTTGAGAGGGCAGTTTCGGTGGAGTGTAGGGGACGGAAGCCAGATTGGAGGGGGCAAGGAGAGAGTTGGAGTTGGGGAATCTGAGGCAGTGAGAGTAGACGACAAGTTCTAAGAGTTTGGAAAGAAAGGGTAGGAGGAAGATAAGGCGATAACTAGAAGGGGCAGTGGGTCCAGAGAGGATGTTTTTTAGGATAGGGGAAACGTGATCATGTTTGAAGGCAGAGGGGAAGGAACCAGTGGAGAGTTAGCTGTTGAAGATGGAAGTTAAGGAGGAGAGGAGGGAAGGGGAGAGAGTGTGAGCTCTGGAATCCCTAAACGAAAGTACAGAGGGCCTTTGGGGTTTGGTGAGCAGGAAGAGGGGTGATGGTTGCGGGCAGGGGGCGCATATTAGATGTAGGGAAAGGAGATTTGAACCAAAATAATGTTTATTGTTACTGAGTAAAGAAAAGACTAAGCATTTTAGAAGTGTCTCTAGAAGTGGCACTTCAGAAGTGCTGGGACCCTAGTTGGACTCTGCTGGTCTTCCATTCTGAAACACAGACTACGGGACCTTCAGTTCAGCGTATCCCTATCACCGCCACCACCCTTTGACTGAAGCCCAATAATTGCCCTGGATATGAAGGGGTAATTACGGACTAGTCTACCACCCCCATTCCAGGCTGACTACAGGATGCTCATGGAGAAAGTGCTCCCTACCTTTCTCATGGCTTCATAGAGCAATGTGTATCCCTGGAAACTAGAGTTCTCCTCCAACCTCTTCCACAGGGACACACTATCATCAGAGATCCCAAAAATGCTTAGGCTTTTCTTTACTCAGTAACAATAAAAATGATTCTGGTTCAAATCTCTTTTCCCTACATCTAATATGCCCCCCCGCCGCAACCATCACCCCTCTTCCTGCTCCCCAGACTCCAAAGGCCCTCTGTACTTTCTTTTAGGGATTCCAGAGTTCACACTTCTTTAATCCTTCCCCCCATTCTCTTGTCGGGATTTAGAGCTGAGAATAACTGAAAATCTCACAATAACTCTTCTTCCCTGCCTACCTTCCTGCAAGAACTGGTCATCCATTTTCCCCATCTGGGGTGTATGAAAACTCAGTCATGGTCTTGTAAATCCCATTTGTGATAGAATCCCAGATCCTAAGGTATGGAATATGCAACATCTTCTCCATCAAATGCCTTTCTAATTAACCTCTGTAGAGAGTAGTCAACTCCTTCATTGAAGACCCGTTAAACTTGAAAGGGGGATGTGTCACTCTCCCTGTCCTAAGTCCCTGTCATTGTCCTAAGTCTTTTTTTAATTCACCAAAATTATCTGTCATCAGCTACCCAAAATTCCTCTCTCACAGAAAAGAGAGGTTTTTTTAAAAAAAAAATCTCTTTGGAATCTTCCCGTGAATATCTCGGGGCCTTTTCAATGAAATCTGTTTAACAAGACAGACCTCCTGGCATTTGACACAAATTTCCCAGATTCTCCAATTCCACACTTATTACACTTCCCCAGGGCATTCCCCTAGAATGAAACACTAGTGGATAGTGAGATTGCTCTACTCTGATAGCCTAAATGTAGAGGAATTAAATCTCCACTCTCACTTGCAGCGCTAAAATGAGAAAGCTTATTTTAATTCAGTTTTCCCCATTAGCTCTTTGGCATAATCATACCAAACATTTTAAAACTAGTTGTCTAAACACTTAAGCCCCTACCTCAAAATAAACAAGTTTAACATTTGCTTGAGGGAGTCACTTTCCCTTGAACAATTACTTGTATTAAGACCACAAATCTTTCCATTTCTTCTTTCTTAATATGGGGATGGATTGTGAGTATTGTATGGGACAAGGACTCTGTTCAATCTTGTAATTTTATGTTTAACTCAGCGCTTAGCACATCTCAAATGCTTCTGAAATGCCATAATCAATTACGTCTGACAAGGGGACTGGAGAGGGTTTGGCAGATTGAAGAGAGGTCTAGTTTATAGCTGAGCATTCGAGGGCTGTGACGCAGTGTGGTCTAGTCGGTAGAGAACAGGCCTGGGAGTCAGAAGGATCTGGTTTCTCATCCCAACTCCACTACTTCTCTGCTCTGTGACCTTGGTCAAGGAACATCACTTCTCTGTGCCTTAGTTATCTCATCTTAAAGTTGGGATTAAGACGGTGAGCAGCAGGTGGGACAGGTACTGTGTCCAACCTGATTTGCCTGTATCCACTCCAACATACAGAACATTGTCTGGCACATAGTAGGCACTTAATAAAAACCACAGCTACAGTTAACTTAAAATTACTGGTCTTTCAGGCCTGGGATCCTGAATAACAAAGTGTTCAAAAACTGTATAGGTGTCTGTGACTACTCTGTAAGGGAGTGCGAAGGGAATGTCTGTATTTGAGAAGAAAGAAGCAGGGCATTGTCCTTTTATTTCTGGAAAAGCATCAGTGATCATTGGACTCAGCTGGAGAAGTCAGAGCCATTCAGAATGGATGATTAATCTTCAAATTTCAGCACGGTGTCAGTGAGCCCTCTGGAAGGGTCAGGCCAAGCCTTTTCTGGGAAATTGAGGGATCTTTAGCCAGATGAAAACAGCTAGAGATGAGAAGACCATGTACATGAGCTTGAGTCCTCAAAGTAAGGATCCAAATGTTGTTTCCTAGCTCTTGGCACTGAGAGTGCCCTGCTAGAAAGTTCTCTTGTCTTGGAGACTGTAATGATGTAGAAAATCCACTCCCCAAAGATCTGCTCTCATGCTCCTCTAATAGATTAATAAAAGGCTCTTTTTGAGCTCAAAAGTAAGCCAGCAGGAGGCATAACAAACATTGAACACGACAGCACATCTAAAGACAATATTTGTGTATGCATATATGGAGTCAGAACAGTGGGTTCCAAATTGTAAACTCCATCATCAGTGACCTCTTCCTTGAGCAGGAAGGACAGCTACGTATAATTTCTAAAGAGGAGTGTCAGCTTTCTGAGTTGGAGGCACAACATAATTCTCCTGCACCACTTTACTAGGCCTCAGAAATCATAATGAGAATAATCTTTACAACAGGATCCACCTTGTCCTTCACTTTTAGTATCTGAAGACTCTGCTCCAAATCACTTATGGAGTTTTCCTTCCTTCTTACTTGCTAACATTTCCCTTCAGTAGAGATGTCTCCCCAATATGCCTGGAAACCCTGTGCTTCTCGCTGTCTCCCGGGAATGGTTTCAAAATCAACCATCTTTTGTTCCCAGAGAAGAATCCCCCTTTTCGGGGTTGGGGAGCTCAGAGACAGGAGGCTGACAGGAATGGCCAAGACTGATGAAACAAATGGCTGCCAACCGGAAGAAAGGGAAGAGAGTCAAGTGAAATTTATTTTCTTCCTCAAGAAAAAAACTAGCCAAAGGTAGAAAGTGGAAACATTATGATAACATGAGCTAAGGGACAAGAAAACCAATGATATTCGAGGTGTGCTGAGCCTGGAACTCTTTCTCCACCCCTTTAAGAAAAAGGCCCTTTAACAAAGAACTTTTTCTTCTATCCTAGCTAAGGTATTTCTGCACCTCAAATGGGGTGTTCTTCACAAAGTAGGAGAGAATAAATACTGTTGATTGATTGGCTATGCAACATTTATAGAAGAGCCAGCAGGAAAGCACAGATCAGTAGAGGAGGGGAAGATGGAGGGAACATCTTGTATGCAGATTTTTTCATTTTACTGGATGAAGATAGAGGCCGGAAGGAGTCGTCATTTAGCAACACCCGCCTCTCCCAGGTCCTTTCCCAACATACATTACCTCAATTTCTGTGCCTCCAAAATGTCTTGTCTCCGTGTCATGCCCTCTGGATTGTTCCTGTTTCCCATAGTATCAGTTTCATTTCCAATGTATAGCATTCATTCATTCATTCAATCATATTTATTGAGCACTTACTGTGTGCAGAGCACTGTACAAAGCGTTTGGGAAAGTACAAAACAGCAATAAAGAGAGACAATCACTGCCAACAACATTGCTGAATTGTCCTTCCCAAGCGCTTAGTACAGTGCTTTACACACAGTAAGAGCTCCATAAGTATGATTGAATGAATGAATGATTGAATTCACAGTCTAGTGGAGGGAGACAGACATCAATACAAGTCAACAGACATCACTATAAATAAATAAAATTACAGACATATACATACGTGCTTTGGGGTGTGGAGAGTGGGGAAGAGCAAAGACAGCATTGTTAGGGTGATGTGGAAGGGAGCAGGAGATGCATAAAAGTGAGGTTTAGTCTGGGAAGTCCTCTTGGAGAAGATATGCCTTCAGTAAGTCTTTGAAGTGGAGAGAGTAATTGACTGGTGGATTTGAAGAGGGAGGGCTTTCCAGGCCAGAGGTAGGATGTGGGCCAGGGGTCAGCGGCAAGGTAGGAGAGATCGAGACAGATTGAGAAGGTTAGCACCAGAGGAGCAAAGTTTGCAGACTGAGTTGTAGAAGGAGAGAAGTGAGGTGAACTAGGAGGGAGCAAGGTGATGAAGAGCTTTGATACAAAGGTGGTTAGACAACCAGTGGAGGCTTTTGATGAGGGGGTGACATGACCTGAACGTTTCTGTAGAAAGATAATCCTGGAAGCAGAGAGGTAGAAGTAGAAGGAGAGAAGCGAGGTGAACTAGGAGGGAGCAAGGTGATGAAGAGCTTTAAAGCCAATGGTGAGGAGCTTTTGTTTGATACAAAGGTGGTTAGGCAACCAGTGGAGGCTTTCGATGAGGGGGGTGACATGATCTGAACGTTTCTGTAGAAAGATAATCCTGGAAGCAGAGTAAAGTATGGACTGGAGTCGGGAGAGGCAGAAGATTGGATGGTCAGAAAGGAGGCTGAAAGGAGGGATTAGATGAGTGATTGTACTAGCGTGGTAGCGATTTGGATGGAGAGGAATGGGAGGATCTTAACGATGTTGTGAAGATGAGACCAGCAGGATTTGGTGATGGATTGGGTACATGGGTTGAATGAGAGAGTGGAGCCAAGGATAATGTCAAGGCTACGGGCTTGTGAAACAGAAAGGATGGTTGTGCTACCTACAGTCATGGGAAAATTCGGGAGATGACAGGGTTTGGGAGGAAGGATAAGGAGCTCTGCTTTGGAAATGTTACATTTGAGGTGACGTGAGGACATCTAAGCAGAGATGTCTTGAAGGCAGGAGGAGACCTGAGCCTGGAGAGAGAGAGATCAAGAGAGGAGATGTAGATTTGGGTATGATCCACGTAGAGATGGTAGTTGAAATCGTGGGAATGAATGAGTTATCCAAGGGAATGAATGTAGATGGAGAATTAAAGGGGACTAAAAACTGAACATTAAGAGCTCCCCACAGGGGTTGAAAGAGAGAGGAGGAGCCTGCGAAAGAGACTGAGAATAGGTGGCCAAAGAGATAAGAATAGAACCAGGAGAGGACAGAGTCAATGAAGCCAAAGTTGGATAACGTATCCAGGAGAAGGGGGTGATACACAGTGTCAAAGGCAGCCGAGAGGTAGAGGAGGATTAGGATGGACTATGAGCCATTTGATTTGGCAGAAAGGAAATCTTTAGTGACCTGTGAAAGGGCACTTTCAGTGGAGTGAAAGAGATGGAAGCCAGATGGAGGGGGTCCAGTAGAGAGTTAGAGGAAAGGAATTTGAGACAGCAGGTGTAAAGGACTCACTCTAGGAGTTTGGAGAGGAAATGTAGGAGGGAGATGGGACGATAATTGGAGGGAGCTGTGGGAGGTCAAAACACCCAGATATGACAAGGCGAGATGCTCACCACTAAGCTAATAATGGAGATGTTTTTCAGGCTGAAACACTCATTTCAGAACAGAATGAGAAGGGAAATTCCTTTTCAGTGGCCAATCCTGGGACTCTGGGATAATTTCCTTCCACATGTGAACCCACACTCCTAGTATTCAGAGCATGCCTTTCTGAGTTTAGTGATCAACATTCCATCTCTTCACTGATGTATCCTGGATTCAATTCCCAAACGAGATTTTTTTTTAATTTATTTTATTTTTTCTCTTTAGGCTACATGATATTGAGAATGAAATTGTGACTGAAGTCAAACTCATCTTACCATCCTGTATATCCTCAGCAATGTCTTTTCTCTTGTAAATGCTCAATTTACCAGTTGTGGATATTCTGTAGTTCCATGAAACAGCGTGGTTCAGTGGAAAGAGCACGGGCTTGGGAGTCACAGGTCGTGGGTTCGAATACTCACTCGGCTACTTATCATCTGTGTGACTTTGGGCAGGTCATAACTTCTCTGTGCCTCAGTTCCCTCATCTGTGAAATGGAGATTAACACTGTGAGCCTCCCTTGGGACAACCTTGATTACCTTGTATCTATCCCAGAGCTTAGAATAGTGCGTGGCACATAGCAAGCGCTTATGAAATACCATTATTATTGTTATTATTATTACCATTAAGAGCTCTGAGGGTAAAACAGCTGGTGAAGCAGAACCCAGACTAGGCTTGTTCCTGTGGGATGGGATTCACCCCGAGAAGCTATGAATAACCATGGTCCAGCAGGTGGGGATTTTTGTGGGTTTTAGCTAAAGTAATCCCAGGACAATGTCCTGTCTAAAATTGAATACGCTGCTATTGTTCCAAGAGGTTTCTTCTTGGGAAACTCATTCCCCAAGCCTCATGCCTGGCCCACTCTAAAGCTGATTCTGAGGATGGTAGCCTCGGGAACCTTCCTAGACAATACTCCCCTTCTTTCTTCCTCTTTCTTCTTCCTTGTCTCCTTTTATTCCACCCTCTCCCTCTTCCTTTATCCCTTCGTCTCTATCTTTATCCCTCCCCCTGACCTTCTCTCTCTTCCTTTCTTCTGTCCCCACCAAATGTCCTGCCTGTTTTTTGCTCCATCCTTGGATACTCACACTGATGGTATTGGCGGTTGGGGAATATGGACAACGCAAATGTTCATCAGTGCCTGGTATTTACCTTTGAAAAACATTTCTGAAGAAAGACTGGTCCAATTAGCCATACTGGTGAGCATGCCTATCTGTCATACAGAAAACTGAGGTTACATTCTCAGAGTAGATCCAGTTTTATAAAAGTATTTTTGTCCTTCACTGCATTCAAGGCTCAGCTTCAAAAACTGGGACTTCTAAAGCAGGAAATAGAAATTACATATCTCCAGTGAGGCCAATGCCAGGAAATTTGTCCAGAAAAACCCTCCAAAGATAGGAGAAATTATCTCACCAAAAAGATTCAGGGATGGCAGACTTTCTCCTGGTTAATAATTTTCATCACTCTCTCTCACATCAAATTATAAGATCCTTGAGGACAGAGAAAGCATGTCTTGTAGCTGTCCAACTTTCCCTGGATTTTAGTAGGCAGTCATTGATTTAATTATTGATTAATTGATTGATCAATGAGGAGAGAACAACTTGCATAAAACTTTGGATCTTCCTAATTAACTTGAATTCAGTGGCCCTCATTAAAGTGTGAACTCTCTGCCAGCGAGGAGAAGAGTGGCCCATGGCCCCACTTGGCTCTTTCTGCAAGAAGGACTCTGGGGTCATCCTGCTGTGTTGCTGGATTCTCTCCATGAAGCTCATGACTGCCAAAGTGTCTCAATGGCTGAGGCTCCAGCAATGGATCCATACCAAGTTGGCAGAGTAAAATGGAAGGAAATTGCAGGTTTGGGTCTGGTGCTTTGGGAGTGGTGGTTTGAGAGTGGGGCTTCCCAACTAGGGTCCTTAGGGAGGGGCAGACTAGAACAGGATGTGGTGACATTTCCCAGTCCCCCATGAGAGTGGCTCACCCAAAAGGAATGCATCTGGCCCCAGGTCTAGTCAGGCCAGTCAGGCCAGTGGGGTCCCACCTTGGCGGTTGCCACTGGGAAAGCCTATGGGGCAGGGAGTTCTAAGTCAATACAGTTCCCAAAACATCAGCTCCCTTATGTCCTCCACTCCGGTACCCAGCTACTGCTACCCAGCTGGATGATAACTGATCTGAGTATTTTAAAGTCTTTATTACTCCTCGAGAAAGCAATCAGACCTGTGCATTCCATTGAGGCTCCTTGAGATGCCCTACCGGAATCTCCTAGAATCCCAATTCCATTTTCCTTCCTGCTTGCCTGGAAGGCAGAGAACACATGTGATGGGGACGGCACAAAGTGCCTGCGCTTACTAGTCTCCGTTCTTCTTCCCTGCAGAACACGTCTGCTGCCAAAGACCATTACCTCCCATGATGCCTTATCCAGGACCATCGTCTAGATCAGCCCTTAGGTAACCTGGGTCGAAATCTTTAGCAGTCCATAGCATTATTCCAAATGATTGAAGGCAATGAAGAGGTTGAGCAATCATGGAATAAGAATTCCACCCACAAGACAGGAAGACAATCCTATTGCCCAGGACTGGAGACCACTCATAGTTCAGGTAGGCTGGAGGAAAAATTTGGTGTGAATCTCAAACTGTTCTCGTAGTGGAAGAGATGTAACTGTGAATAGTAGGTAATGTCATTTGGATTATTTCAATTGGGAGTTGAGAGATGGTGTTGATATTGATCGGATCTGGGCCCCAGCAAAGAATGATAGAAAACGATTGCACATCCACCTCTGTATCAAAGAGAAACTCCTCACCATAAGCCTTTAAACCCTCAATCACCTTAGTGCCTTATACCTTACCTCCGTGATTTCCTTCTACAACCCAGCCTGCACATTTTGCTCCTCTAATGCCGGCTTACTTACTGTACCTCGATCTCATCTGTCTTGCTGATGCCCTCTCCTGCGTCTGACTTTGAATAGTCTCCCACTTCATATTCGGTAGACGTCCACTCTTCCCATCTTCAAGAAGCCTTCCCTAACTAAGCCCTCATTTCCTCTTCTTCCACTTCCTCCTGTGTCACTTTAGCACTTGGGTTTTCACCATTTATTCACACCTCCCTCAGCCACACAGAACGTATGTACATAGCCAAAATTTGTTTCTTTTTGATAATGCCTGTATCCCTCTCCAGACTGCAAGCTCATTGTGGGCAGGAAATGTGCTTGCCAACTCTATTATACTGTATTCTCCCAAGTAATTATTACAGTGTTCACCAGTTAATCAGCCATATTTATTAAGTGCTTACTGAGTGCAGAGCACTGTTTAAGCACTTGGGAGAAAAAAATTAACAGTTTGTCGTTATAACAATATAATAGACATATTTCCTGCCCACTCACAGGGAATGAATATGATTGATTATATACCTTTAATATTTGATATGAGGCATTTGCTATGTTTGCTGCTCTGCGTGGCTCAGTAGAAAGAACACGGGCTTGGGAGTCAGAGGACATGGATCACATCCTCTGAAGAAGAGCACTTACTTCTAATCCCAGCTCCACCACTTGTCGGCTGTGTGACCTTCAGGAAGCCTCTTAACTTCTCTGGGCCTCAATTACCTCATCTGTAAAATGTAGATTGAGAGTTTGAGCCCCACGAGGGAAAACCTGATTACCTTGTATCTACCCCAGTGCTTAGAACAGTGTTTAGCACATAGTAAGTGCTTAACAAATACCATAATTATTATTATCATCATCATTTGCTTTGTAATTCCTACAGCATCATCAGTCATTAGTAAAGTCATTTGAAACTTCCTAGGCAGAGACTGGGGATGAGGAGGGCAGGGGATGTATGGACAGAGAACTATGAGAGTATAGACATTATATAATTCAGAAAGATAGATAGATCCCTTGGAGATAGTGTGTTGTAGATATCTCTAAATATCCAATAGATTTGAACCTTTTTTTTGTCCTCAGTTTGTCCTTAGTTTGAAACTTTCCATGGCTTGGGCTTCAAGTAAGGCAAATTGAGAAAACAGTTCTGTCTGTGTTACAGACTCCGTGCCCAGGCTCTGGCTAAACGAAGTAAAGGTGCTCCACCAGCTCCAGGCCTTCAAAAACCAGTTTTACGAACTTCTATACTGAACAAAAATCTGTATGTCTCCATGGGACTGAAATCTGCCACGACGTCAGTAGAGTGAGATGTTCAGGACGAAGCATGATGAATGGAAAGCAAATGTGATTTAGATTCAGGATATAAAGGTTCTAGTCTGGATTTTGACACATGGCTACTGGTGTTGAGCAACTCGTACAGTTTCTGTTTCCTCTTCTATTCTCCCTCCCTTTTCATTCATTCATTCATTCAATCGTATTTCTTGAGCACTTACTGTGTGCAGAGCACTGAACTAAGGGCTTGCAAAATACAAATCGGCAACATATAGAGACGGTCCCTACCGTCAATGGGCTCACAGTCTAGAAGGAGGAGACATACAACAAAACAAAACAAGTAGACAGACTTCAGAATTAATGATAATAATAATAATAATAATAATAATGGCATTTTTAAGCGCTTACTATATGTAAAGCACTGTTCTAAGCGCTGGGAAGGTTACAAGGTGATCAGGTTGTCCCACAGGGGGCTCACAGTCTTAATTCCCACTTTACAGATGAGGCAACCGAGGCACAGAGAAGTGAAGTGACTTGCCCAAGGTCACACAGCTGACAATTGGCAGAGCCGGGATTTGAACCCATGACCCTGACTCTAAAGCCCGGGCTCTTTCCACTGAACCACGAATAAATAGAATTTTACCTATATACACTTCATTAGTTAAATAAATAGAGTAATCAGTATGTACAAATATACACAAGTACTGTTGGAAGGGGAAGAGGGTAGGGCGGAAGGAGGGGTTGGGGTGATGGGGAGGGGAGGAGGAGCAGAGGAAAAGTGGGGCTCAGTCTAGGAAGGGTTCCTGGAGGAGGTGAGCTCTAAGTAGGGCTTTGAAGGGAGGAAGAGAGCTAATTTGGTGGATATATGGAGGGAGGGCATTCCAGGACAGAGGAAGGACGTGGGCAAGGGGTCGATGGCAGGATAGGCAAGAACGAGGAACAGTGAGGAGGCCAGGGGCAGAGGAGCATAGTGTGCGGGCTGGGCTGTAGAAGGAGAGAAGGGAGGTGAGATAGGAGGGGAAGAGGTAATGGAGAGCTTTGAAGCCGAGAAGGAGGAGTTTTTGCTTCATGCGAAGGTTGAGAGGCAACGAGAGGAGGTTTTTGAGGAGGGAAGTGACATACCCAGAGCGTTTCTGTAGAAAGATAATCCGGGCAACAGAGTGAAGAATAGACTGAAGAGGGGAGAGACAGAAGGATGGGAGATCAGAAAGGAGGCCGATGCAGTAATCCAGTCGGAATAGGATGAGAAATTGAACAAGCAAGGTAGCGGTTTGGATGGAGAGAAAAGGGCAGATCTTGGTGATGCTGTGAAGGTGAGACCAGCAGGTCTCGTTAAAGGATTGGATGAATGAGAGAATTGGGTGAATGAGATGAATTGGGTGAATGAGAGAGTGGAATCGAGGATGACACCAAGGTTGCTGGTTTTTGAGACGGGAAAGATGGTAGTGCCATCCACAGTGATGGGAAAGTCAGGGAGGGGACAGGGTTTGGGAGGGAATATAAGGAGCTCAGTCTTGGACATATTGAGCTTTATGTGGCGGGCGAACAACTAGGTGGAAATGTCCTGAAGGCAGGAGGAGGTACGAGCATGGAGGAGAAAGAGAGAACAGGGGAGTAGATGTAGATTTGGGTATCGTTTGCACGGAGATGATAGTTGAAGCCGTGGGAGCTAATGAGTTCACCTATGGAGTGAGTATAGATGGAGAACAGAAGGGGACCGAGAACTGACCTTTGAGGAACCCCTACAGTAAGGGGATGGGAGGGCTAGGAGGAGCCCAAGAAGGAGACTGAGAATTTACGGCCAGAGCCATAAGAGGAGAATCAGGAGAGGACGAATTCTGTGAAGCCAAGGTTGGATAACATGTTGAGGAGAAGGGGATGGTCCACATTGTCAAAGGCAGCTGAGAGGTCGAGGAGGATTAGGATAAAGTAGGAGCCATTGGATTTTGCAAGAAGGAGATCATTGGTGACCTTTGAGAGGCCAGTTACGGTGGAGTCCAGGGGACGGAAGCCATATTGGAGGGAGCCTAAGAGGGATTTGGAGTTGGGGAATTGGAGGCAGCGAGGGTAGACGACACGTTCTAGGAGTTTGGAAAGGAAGGGTAGGAGGGAGATAGGGCAATACCTGGAAGGGGCAATGGGGTCAAGAGAAGTTCTTTTTTAGGATGGGAGAGACGTGGACATATTTGAAGGCAGAAGGGAAGAAACCACTGGAGAGTGAGCAGTTGAAGATGGAAGTTCAGGAGGGGAGGAGGGAAGGGGTGAGAGGTTTTATAAAATGAGAGGGAATGGCGTCCAAAGCACAGGTGGATGGGGTGGCACTTGAGAGGATGGAGGAGATCTCATCTGAAGATACTGCTGGGAAGAATGGGAAAGTGGAGGAGAGGGTTGAGAGCATGGGGGTTGGGGAAGAGAGAGGGGTGACTATGAGCACCTCATATCTGATGGTGCTAATTTTCCTAATGAAGTAAGTCGCCAGATCGTTGGGGGTGAAGGATGGAGGAGAGGGAGGAACGGAGGGCCTGAGGAAGGAGTTAAATGTCCGGAACAGCTGACCGGGGTGATGGGCATGGGTGTCAATAAGGGAAGAAAAATTGCTTTGCCTGTTAGAGGAGAGAGCAGAGTTAAGGCTGGAAAGGATAAGTTTAAATTAACGAGGTTGACTTGGTGTTTAGACTTTCGCCAGCAGCGTTCAGCAGCTCTAGCATAAGAGCGACGGAGGCAGACAGTGGCAGTGATCCAAGACTATGGGTTAGTGGAGCGAGAGCCACGAACGGAAAAGGAAGCGATCGAGTTCATTTGAATAGAAAGGGTGGAGTTGAGGGCTGCAATCTGGTCATCAAGAGTGGGTAGAGAGGCTAAGGAAGCGCATTCTGTATGCTGATGACAACAAGATCTACATCTCTGCCCCTGCTCTCTCCCCTCTCTCCAGGCTCGCATCTCCTCCTGCCTTCAGGACATCTCCATCTGGATGTCTTCCCACCACCTAAAACTCAACATGTCCAAGACTGAACTCCTTGTCTTCCCTCCCAAACCCTGCCCTCTCCCTGACTTTCCCATCTCTGTTGACGGCACTACCATCCTTCCCGCCTCACAAGACCACAACCTTGGTGTCATCCTCGACACCGCTCTCTCATTCACCCCTCACATCCAAGCCGTCACCAAAACCTGCCAGTCTCAGCTCCGCAACATCGCCAAGATCCGCCCTTTCCTCTCCATCCAAACCGCTACCCTGCTCGTTCAAGCTCTCATCCTGTCCCGTCTGGACTACTGCATCAGCCTTCTCTCTGATCTCCCATCCTCCTTTCTCTCCCCACTTCAATCCATACTTCATGCTGCTGCCCGGATTGTCTCTCTCCAGAAACGCTCTGGCCATGTTACTCCCCTCCTCAATAATCTCCAGTTGCTACCAATGAATCTGCGCATAAGGCAGAAACTCCTCACCCTCGGCTTCAAGGCTCTCCATCACCTCGCCCCCTCCTACCTCACCTCCATTCTATCCTTCTACAGCCCACCCCGCAACCTCTGCTCCTCTGTCACTAATCCCACCGTGCCTCGTTCTCGCCTGTCCCGCCATCGACCCCCGGCCCACGTCATCCCCCGTGCCTGGAATGCCCTCCCTCTGCCCACCCGCCAAGCTAGCTCTCTTCCTCCCTTCAAGGCCCTACTGAGAGCTCACCTCCTCCAGGAGGCCTTCCCAGACTGAGCCCCTTCCTTCCTCTCCCCCTCGTCCCCCTCTCCATCCCCCTCATCTTACCTCCTTCCCTTCCCCACAGCACCTGTTTATATGTATATATGTTTGTACATATTTATTACTCTATTTATTTATTTATTTTACTTGTACATATCTATTCTATTTATTTTATTTTGTTAGTATGTTTGGTTTTGTTCTCTGTCTCCCCCTTTTAGACTGTGAGCCCACTGTTGGGTAGGGACTGTATATGTTGTCAACTTGTACTTCCCAAGCGCTTAGTACAGTGCTCTGCACACAGTAAGCGCTCAATAAATACGATTGATTGATTGATTGAGCTGGGGTGTGATGCGCTGAGGGAGCTGGATGGGGTCTAGAAAACAGGTCTCTGGGAGATTAATATAGATTTACAGGGGGAAGGAGTGTGAGTGAGGAGGCAGGTGAGAAGGTTATGATCAGAGAGAGGGATTTCAGAGTTGATGAGGGTGGCGATAGTGCAGCGGTAAGAGATGATGAGGTCGAGGATGTGACCAAATTGGTATGTGGGTGAGGTGGGGTGGAGCAGGAGGGTGGAGAAGTCAAGGAGAGTTAGAAGGTGGGGGGCAGAGGAGTCACCGGGTATATCTCTGTGGATGTTGAAGTCTCCGAGGATCACTGTGGGCATGGAAAAGAAGAGAAGGAAGGTTAGAAAGGGGTCAAAATTGTTAAAGAAATTGGAGGTGGGAACATGGGGGCGGTAGGTGACGGCTACAAGAATCTGGAGCGGGTGGTATTGGCGATTAATATGGCTTACAATAAGGGGAAGGAAAGGGAAGGAGAGATGGTGCGAAAGAGACATTGGGGTGCGAGAAGGAAGTCGACACCTCCTCCTTTCCCGGTGAGTCTAGGGGAGTGAGAGAAGAAGAGGCTTCCACTGGAGAGAGCAGCAGAAGGGACCATGTCATCCGGGGTAATCCACGTTCCAGTGAGGGCGAGGAGGAGGAGAGAGCTGGAAAGGAATAGGTCAAGGATGAAGGCGAGCTTACCTATAGTGGAGCTGGGGTTCCATAGGCCACACTTGGCAGCTGCTGTGGAGGGAGGGGAGGGAAGGGGAAGGGTGCGAGGAGTGGGGAGAGTTTGGATGGGAATGAGTTGGCGGGGGCTTGGGCGGGGAGAGGGGGCTGAAGGCTCGTGATGAGAAAGGAGAATGGAAAGGAACGGGGGTGGGGAGGAGGGGAAGGGTTGGGGAGGACGTGAGGGGTTGGAAGGGAGGAGTTCTGCGGGAACGGTGCAAGGGGTGGGGGATGAAGGCTGGCGCTGGTATAGAGGGATTCGAGGGAGGGGGCGAGGAGGAGGGGTGGGGGCGGAACAAAGGGAGGAAAAGAGCTGGGCAGAAGAGAGGATGGGGAAGGTGAGGACGGGGAAGGGCAGATGGGACCCGGGGAATTGATAGGTCATGGAGAGGTCAGAGAGGTAAATGACAGCACAGAGAGCAGTTAACAATTAACATCCAATGGCAACAATAAAATAATATTATAAAATAGTAAAATAATAATAACATTATATGGCAACAACAAAATAAGCGGGTGATGCCCTGGACAGAAGGTAGAATTGTCCATGGGCCAATCAAATCAAAAAGGCTAATGGCAAAGAGAGTCCAGTGGCTCTTGGCTGAATTGTCTTTGAGGCGGTGGCAGGGGTGGAGTCCTGTAGATGGGAGTTCTGGAGAAGGGCGAATCTGTTATGGGGGGCATGGGAGACGAAGCACCTCGGGAGGGGAGTAAAGAACCAAAAAACTTGGGTGGGACGAGTAGGTGCGAGTGCACGTAGTATCTGAACTTCACCATGACCTCTCACTTCCCCAGTTCCTGCCTGCCTATCCCAGTCCTCCCCTCCCTCGGCCCCTCTCCCACCCAGCTCTTACCCTTATCCCCGCTCCTTCCCTGGAATCCCTCTATAACAGCACCACCCCTCATCCCCCTCCCCTTGCTCAGGCCCCCGTTAATCCCCTCCCATCTAACCCCTCTCTCCACATATTCTCCGATCTAGCTCTCTTCTTCCCTTCAAAGCCCTACTGAGAGCTCACCTCTTCCTGGAGACCTTCCCAGACTGAATCCCCCTTTTCCTCTCCTCCTCCTCCCCTTCCCATCGTCCCCCCTCCCTCCCTATGCTCTACTCCCTTCCCCGCCCCGCAGCACTTGTGTCTTTTTGTACAAATCAATCACATATCAATGATATGTATACAGCTATAATTCTATTTATTCTGATGGTATTGTCACTTGTCTACTTGTTTTCGTTTTGTTGTCTGTCTCTCCCCTTCTAGACTGTGAGCCCATTGTTGGGTAAGGATTGCCGATTTGTACTTCCCAAGCGTTTAGTACAGTGCTCTGCACAGGGTAAACGCTCAACAAATACGATTGAATGAATTAATGAATTAATGAATGAACCCCTTCCCTCCGCCCCACGACCCCGTCCCACCCCATCCTCTTGTCTCAGCGCCACCCCTCATCCCCCTCCCCCCCGCCCCGCCCCCACCAAGACATTCCCATCCAAACCCTCCCCACCCCCGCGCCCTTCCCCTCTATCCCCTCCCTCCGCAGCTGCTGCCAAGTGTGGCCTATCGAACCGCCACTCCATCATGGGAAAGCTCCCATTCATCCTTGACATGTCCCTGTCTCGATCTCTCCTCCTCTTCGCCATCACTGAAACCTGGATCCCCTCTGATAACACGATCTCTCCTGCTTCTCTCTCCAGCGGAGGTGTCTTCTTCTCCCAGTTCCCCAGGCTCACTGGGAAAGGAGGAGGTGTCAGCTGCTTCTTTCACCACAGTGCCACTTTAGCTTTAGCTCCATCCCTCCTCCCCCTTCCCTTTCCTCCCCCTCTCTTGAAGCCCATGTCATCCGCCTCTACCACCCCCTCAAGATTCTTGCATCCATCATCTACCGCTCCTCTGGTCCCAACTCCAACGTCTTTAACCATTTTGACCCCTTTCTCACCTTCATCCTCTCTTTTTCCGTGCCCACTTTGACTCTTGGAAATTTCAACTTGCACATGAATATATTTGGTGACTCCTCTGCCGTCCACCTTCTATCACTACTCACCTCTGCCCACCTCCTGCTCCACCCCACCTCCCCCACTCACCACCGTGGACACACACTTGATCTCATCATCACTAACTGCCACATAATCTCCGACCTCAACAATTCTGAAATCCCTCTTTCTGAAGAAAACTTTCTCATTTGCCTCCTCTCTTACAGTCCTCCTCCCCATATATCTGTACTATTCCCCCACAGAGACCTCCGCTCTTTCATCCCCCTCCATCTCTCTCAGCGCGTCACACACCACCAAGCCTCCATACCCACTCTACCGACTCTACCCACTCTACCCACTTTTGATGAACAAATAGATGCTATCAGTTCCACTCTCTACTCAACTCAACTTGTCGCTCCCCTATACCTTCGTCTCTCTCGCACCCCTAACCTGTAGCCCTGGATAACCTCCATTGTCCTCCTGCTTCTCTGTTATGCTCGAGAGAACAGAGAACTCTGCAGATGGAAATCTAAACACCAGGGCAAACTTGTCCACTCTAAGTTTGTCTTTTCTTGCCTTAACTCTGCCCTCTACTCTGTCTGGCAAAACTATTTCTCTTCCCTTATTGACACCCATGCCCGTCACCCTTGTCAGTTGTTCCAGACACTAAACTCCCTCCTCAGGCCCCCTGCCCCTCTCCCTCCCCCTCCCCTATTCCTCACCCCAAGCCATCTGGCCACCTACTTCATTAGGAAAATTAACACTATCAGGTCTGAGCTCCCCAAAATCACCTCTCCTCCTTCTTCAACCCCTCTCCTCTAGAATCCCTCTACTACTTTTCCATCCTTCCCAACAGTATCTTCAGAGGAGATCTCCTCCCTCTTCTGAAGTGCAACCCCTCCACATACGCATCAGACCCCATTCCCTCCCACCTTATAAAAGCTCTCACTCCTTCCCTCCTCCCCGCTTAACTTCCATCTTTAACTGCTCAATCCCCAGCGCCTTCTTCCTCTCTGCCTTGAAACATACCCTCGTTTCCCCATCCTGAAAAAACCCTTACCTGACCCTACAACCCCCTCCAGTTATCGCCCCATGTCCCTCCTACCCTTCCTTACCAAAGGTCTGGAGTGAGTCACCTACATTCGCTGCCCCTAATTCTTCTCCTCCAACTCTTTCCTGGACCCCCTCCAATCTGGCTTCTGTTCCCTGAAATCCACAGGAACCGCCTTCTCAAAGGTCACCAAGGACCTCCTTCTTGCCAAATCCAGTGGCTCCTACTCCATCGCAATCCTCTTTGACCTCTCAGCTGCCTTTGGCAAAGTTGGTCATCCCCTTCTCCTCAACTTGTTAACCAACCTTGGCTTCACTGACTCCGTTCTCTCCTGGTTCTCCTCTTATCTCTCTGATCGTTCATTATCGGTCTCTTTCGCGGACTCCTCCTCCCCCTCCCATCCCTTAACTGTAGGAGTTCCTCAACGGTCAGTTCTAACCCTAAAACCTTCTATTCTACATCTATACTCACTCCTCCCTTGGTTATCTCATTCGCTCCCACAGCTTCAGCTATCATCTCTACGCAGATGATACCCAAATCTGTATCTTCTCCCCTGTTCTCTCTCCCTCTCTCTAGGCTCGCATCTCCTCCTGCCTTCAGGACATCTCTATTTGGATGTCTTCCCTCAACCTCAAATTCAACATGTCCAAGACATTGCTTCTTGTCTTCCCTCCCAAACCCTGTTCTCTCTGTGACTTTCCTGTCACTGTGGACGGCACTACCATCCTTCCCGTCTCCCAAGCCCACAACCTTGGTGTCATCCTTGACTCTGCTCTCTCATTTACCCCTCATTTCCAATTTGTCACCAAAGGCTGCCGGTCACACCTTCACAACATCGCCAAGATCTGCCTTTTCCATTCTATTCAAACTGCTACCATGTTAGTACAATCACTCATCCTATCCCGGCTGGATTACAACATCAGCATCCTTTCTGATCTCCCAATCTCCTGTCTTTCCCCACTTCAATCTAAATTCTCTATGCTGCCCGGATTATCTCTCTACAGAAACGTTCTAGACATGTCACCCCCCTCCTCAAAAATCTCCAGGGATGCCTATCAAACTCCATATCAAGCAAAACCTCCTCACTATTGGCTTCAAAGTTCTACATCACTTTGCCTTCGCCTACCTCACCTCCCTTCTCTCCTTCTACATACCAGTCTGCACACGCTGCTCCTCTGGTGCTAACCTCCTCACCATGTCCCGTACTCACGTGTCCCACCCCTGGCCCACGTCTATCCTCTGGTCTGGAATGCCCTCCTTCCTCAAATCTACCAATCACACCTCCCCCTGTCAAAGCCCTACTGAAATCTCACCTCCTCCAAGAGGCCTTCCCAGACTAAGCTCCCTTTTTCTCTTCTCCCTCTCCACGCAATCGCCCTGATTCGCTCCCTTTGCTCTACTCCCCACCACGCAGCACTTGTGTATATATGTACATATCTATAATTCTATTTATTTATATTAATGACTGTTTACCTTTTTTGATGTCTGTCTCCTTCCTTCTAGACTGTAAGCCTGCCGTAGGCAAGGATTGTCTCCATTGCCGAATTGTACTTTCCAATGCACAGTACAGTGCTCTCCACACAGGTAGCGCTCAATAAATATGATTGAATAAATCAATGAAGAAATGAATGAATGAATAACTATGTATGTAAATGATGTTGTGTTGAGAGTGGGGTGAATATCAAATGCCCAAAGATCACAGATCCAAGATGATGCAGAAAGGAGTGGGAGCCGGGGAAAAGAAGTCTTTAATCAGAGAAGGTGTCTTGGAGAAATTGTCACCTGAGTCAAGCTTTGAATGTGGGGAGAGTGGTGGTCTGGCATATATGGAGGGGGAGGGAGTTCCATATTTAGAGGGAGGATGTGGTAGAGTGGTAAGCAGCTAGATAGAATGGATCGAGATACAGTGAATAGGTAGGCATTAGAGGAGCGAGATCAATCAATCAATCAATCAATCGTATTTATTGAGCGCTTACTATGTGCAGAGCACTGTACTAAGCGCTTGGGAAGTACAAATTGGCATCACATAGAGACAGTCCCTACCCAACAGTGGGCTCACAGTCTAAAAGGGGGAGACAGAGAACAGAACCAAACATACCAACAAAATAAAATAAGTAGGATAGAAATGTACAAATAAAATAAATAAATAAATAAATAAATAGAGTAAAAAATATGTACAACCATATATACATATATACAGGTGCTGTGGGGAAGGGAAGGAGGTAAGACGGGGGGATGGAGAGGGGGACGAGGGGAGAGGAAAGAAGGGGCTCAGTCTGGGAAGGCCTCCTGGAGGAGGTGAGCTCTCAGCAGGGCCTTGAAGGGAGGAAGAGAGCTAGCTTGGCGGAGGGGCAGAGGGAGGGCATTCCAGGCCCGGGGGATGACGTGGGCCGGGGGTCGATGGCGGGACAGGCGAGAGCGAGGTACGGTGAGGAGATTAGTGGTGGAGGAGCGGAGGGTTCGGGCTGGGCAGTAGAAGGAGAGAAGGGAGGTGAGGTAGGAGGGGGCGAGGTGATGGAGAGCCTTGAAGCCCAGGGTGAGGAGTTTCTGCTTGATGCGCAGATTGATCGGTAGCCATTGGAGGTTTTTGAGGAGGGGAGTAATATGTCCAGAGCGTTTCTGGACAAAGATAATCCGGGCAGCAGCATGAAGTATGGATTGAAGTGGAGAGAGACACGAGGATGGGAGATCAGAGAGAAGGCTAGTGCAGTAGTCCAGACGGGATAGGATGAGAGCTTGAATGAGCAGGGTAGCAGTTTGGATGGAGAGGAAAGGGCGGATCTTGGCAATGTTGCGGAGCTGAGACCGGCAGGTTTTGGTGACGGCTTGGATGTGAGGGGTGAATGAGAGAGCGGAGTCGAGGATGACACCGAGGTTGCGGGCTTGTGAGACGGGAAGGATGGTAGTGCCGTCAACAGAGATGGGAAAGTTAGGGAGAGGACAAGGTTTGGGAGGGAAGACAAGGAGCTCAGTCTTCGACATGTTGAGCTTTAGGTGGCGGGCGGACATCCAGATGGAGATGTCCTGAAGGCAGGAGTAGATGCGAGCCTGGAGGGAGGGGGAGAGAGCAGGGGCAGAGATGTAGATCTGGGTGTCATCAGCGTAGAGATGATAGTTGAAGCCGTGGGAGCGAATGAGGCCACCAAGGGAGTGAGTGTAGATTGAGAACAGAAGGGGACCAAGCACTGAACCTTGGGGAACCCCCACAGTAAGAGGATGGGAGGGGGAGGAGGAGCCTGCAAAAGAGACTGAGAAAGAACGACCGGAGAGATAAGAGGAGAACCAGGAGAGGACGGAGTCAGTGAAGCCAAGGTCAGATAACGTGTTGAGGAGAAGGGGGTGGTCCACAGTGTCAAAGGCAGCTGAGAGGTCGAGGAGGATTAAGACAGAGTATGAGCCGTTGGACTTGGCAAGCAGGAGGTCATTGGTGACCTTTGAGAGCGCAGTTTCCGTGGAATGAAGGGGACGGAAGCCAGACTGGAGGGGGTCGAGGAGAGAGTTGTTGTTGAGGAATTCTAGGCAGCGCGTGTAGACAACTCGTTCAAGGAGTTTGGAAAGGAATGGTAGGAGGGATATGGGACGATAACTAGAAGGTGAGGTGGGGTCAAGAGAGGGTTTTTTTAGGATGGGAGAGACATGGGCATGTTTGAAGGCAGAGGGGAAGGAACCAGTGGAGAGTGAGCGGTTGAAGATGGAAGTTAAGGAGGGGAGAAGGGATGGAGCGAGAGATTTCATAAGATGAGAGGGAATGGGGTCAGAAGCACAGGTGGCCGGAGTAGCACTTGAGAGGAGGGAGGAGAGTTCCTCTGAGGATACCGCTGGGAAGGATGGGAGAGTAGCAGAGAGTGTTGAGAGCCGGGGGGTTGGAGAAAGGGGGGAAGAGACTTTGGGGAGGTCGGACCTGATGGATTTAATTTTGTTAATGAAGTAGGAGGCCAGATCGTTGGGGGTGAGGGAAGGAGGAGGGGGAGGAACCGGGGGCCTGAGAAGGGAGTTGAATGTACGGAAGAGCTGGCGGGGGGTGATGGGCATGGGTGTCAATAAGGGAGGAGAAATAGTTTTGTCTGGCAGAAGAGAGGGCTGAGTTAAGGCAGGAAAGGATAAACTTGAAGTGAACGAGGTTGGCATGGTGTTTAGACTTTCGCCAGCAGCGTTCGGCAGCTCGAGCATAAGAGCGAAGGAGGCGGACAGTGGCAGTGATCCAGGGCTGTGGGTTAGTGGTGCGAGAGCGGCGAAGGGAAAGGGGAGCGAGCGAGTCTAGCTGAGTAGAAAGGGTAGAGTTGAGAGCAGTAATCTGATCATCAAGACTGGGTAGAGAGGAGAGGGTGGCGAGGTGGGGTGTGAGGCGCTCTGAAAGATGGGTGGGGTCCAGAGAGCGGAGATCTCTGTGAGGGAGTAAAACGGATTTACAGGGGAAAGGAGTGTGAGTGAGGAGGCAGGTGAGAAGATTATGATCAGAGAGAGGGATCACAGAGTTGGTGAGGGTGGACACAGTGCAGCGGTAGGAGATGATGAGGTCGAGGGTATGACCAAGTTGGTGAGTGGGTGAGGTGGGGTGGAGGAAGAGGTTGGCAGCGTCAAGGAGAGATAGAAGCCGGGCGGCAGAGGAGTCGTTAGGGATATCCATGTGGATATTGAAGTCTCCGAGGATCAGAGTGGGCATGGAGAAGGAGAGAAGGAATGTGAGGAAGGGGTCAAAGTCATTAAAGAAGTTGGAAGTGGGGCCCGGAGGGCGGTAGATGACGGCTACAAGAATCTGGAGGGGGTGGTAGAGGCGAATAATGTGGGCTTCAAAGGAAGGGAAGGAAAGGGAAGGGGGAGGAGGGATAGTGCGAAAGCGACATTGGGGGGCGAGAAGGAAACCGACACCTCCTCCTTTTCCGGTGAGTCTGGGGGAGTGGGAGAAGAAGAGGCCTGCCCTGCAGAGAGCAGCAGAAGAGACCGTGTCGTCCGGCGACAGCCATGTTTCAGTTAGGGCGAGGAGGAGTAGAGAACTGGAAAGGAAAAGGTCCAGGATGAAAGGGATCTTACTTAAAACGGAGCGGGGGTTCCAGAGGCCACACTTGGCATCAGCTGTCGAGGGTGGGGAGGGAGGGGGAAGGGTGCGAGGGGTGGGGAGGGTTTGGATTGGGATGAGTTGGCGGGGGCCTGGGCGGGGATAGTGGGAAGGGGGGTGGCGATGGGAAAGGAGAACTGGGATGGGGTGGGGGCGGGGAGAAGGGGAGGAGGGGGGCCGGGAGGGAGAAGCGGAGGACCTGCGCTGGTACAGAGGAATCCTTGGTAGGGGTTGAGGGGGAGCGGTCTTGGTGGGTGAGAGGGAGGGAAACAGCTGGGTGGGAGAGGGGAAGGGGAAGGTGAGGAATGGGACTGGCAGTTGGGAGCAAGGGAACTGATAGTTCATGGTGAGGTCAGCAGGGCGAGTGACAGTACCGCGGGGGGGTAACAATTGAGATGCAGAAGCAATAAAACAGTAACAATGATAAAAGTAGGCGATGGCATCACAGGGTGTAGTTGAGCAATCAATATGCTATGGCAATAATAGAATTGGCAGACAATGATGCCACAGAGAGCAGATACAAACTATTAAGAGCTGGAGTAGGGTGGGCCAGTTAAGGGGGGTCAGGGAGCAGAGATACCTGGGGAGGGGAGCGAACAGTCAACTAGCATGGGAGGGCTGAGGAGGTGTGAATGAGGTTGTCGTTAATGTAACATGTAACATGGTGCTAACATGGTGCTAACAAGGTGCTAACAAGGGCTTTTTACCTGGGGGCGGGCGGGGGGAGAGTCAGTCAGAACCGGACCGGGAAGGTGGGGGGGGGATGAGGGGCACTTTACCGAAGGCCTCCGAAGTGGGGGGGTGGAAGCAGGGGGTGTGTCCGTGGGGGCGCTGAGATGGTGGGAGGGTGGGCGGCCGGGCCTCTCGGGAACAGAGTCCCGGGCGTCAATGGCGGCGCTCTGAGGAGAGGAGCCTTCCGGGAGCGGTAAGGCCACGCGGTGTGATGGGGGCGGGCGGGCGGGCCTCTCGGGAACGGAGTCCCGGGCGTCTATGGCGGCGCGCTCTGAGGAGAGGAACCTTCCAGGAGCAGCAAGGCCGCGCGGTGTGATGGCGGGCGGGCCTTTTGGGAACGGAGATGTGTGTCGGCAGGGTTGTGGTATCAGATCTGTGAGTTAAGGTAGGAGGGGAAGAGCTGAATGAGTACTTTAAAGCCAATGGTAAGTTTTTGTTTGATGCAGAGGTGTATGGACAGCCATTGGAAGTTGGTGAGGAGTGGGGAGACATGGATGGACTGTTTTTGGAAAACTTTTCCGTGCAGCAAAATGAAGTATGGACTAGAGTAGGGAGAGACAGAAGGCAGGGAGGTCAGCGAGAGGTCAGGACAAGAGAGGATAAATGCTTGAAATAGAGTAGTAGCAGTTTAGATGGGGAGGAAAGGGAGACTTATGCATTTACTCTGCGCTAAGCACAGGGTAACGATGATGATGGTAATGATGATGATGATAATGATGGTATAGCTCAAGTACTCAAGACATAACAAGCACAGTGCTAAGCGCTGAGGTGGATGTGAGATAACCACCAAGCTCCCAGTCAAAGAGGGTGGGAGAGCAGGGATATGATCCCTCAGACAAACCTCCTTGACCATCCCTCACTCTCAGCTTTTCTGCCCCTGCCCTTTGGCTCACTACTTCACCTCTGCCTAATGGACTCTCTCATTTCAGCCCAGCCAAGCCTCATCCTCCCACTCCTAACTAGTTTTCTCCAGATACCATCTCCTTGGGAAGCCTTCTCCAATCAGTCCCCACAGTTCCCCACATGCTCCACCACATCAGCTATCCCAGAGCTCCCATGCTCATCTGGTTATTTATTCTCTCCTGGTCATTCTCCAGACCTCAGTATTTTTGCTGGTCTGGCATCGTTGCCAAGTCACGGAGCTGGAGGTTTCAAGCTCCCTGGGGCCTGTGATGGGTTCTGGCTTCTCATACACGTTTCCCATGCGCTCATTTGTGCTCTGACGCAATAGAAGATGGGTACTCTCCATCAAATCTGGCTTTCCCAGCTCTGGAGATTTGCTCCAAGTTCCCGCCGCCTCTCCTCTACCAATCCCCAATCTCGCTACTCTGTTGTCCAGCTATGGGGATGGAAGGGCAGGGCCAGAGTCCTGAGCCTCACCCGGCAGCCCAGATTTAGCCCAACATCTGATGTGGTATAGATATACTTGCCTTATATCTACTCCAGCACATAGCAAATAGTAGGCACTTATAAGAAAACATACCATTATAAGTCACCACTTATACACTTGTGTATATGTTAATAAACAATACCATCGTATAAAGTATTTCAATAATTATTTTTCAAATTTTCTATTCTTGCTTCTGCCTCCCAACTTAAAATGAACCAACTCTCCTTCATGGGTAGAAAAATGGTGCTGATAAGACACCGATGGACACATAACAAAATGGAATGTTACAGAAGAACCTAGGGCCATGGGAGTGCTGGTCACCCAGGAAGCAGTTGGAAATAAAGGTCCAATAAATCTCTTGGTCTTGAGATATACTAAATTTCCAACTGGAAATCTCCCGGTCTTGAGCTAGATTAAATTCCCAACTGCAACATACACAGATCCCTAGTAATCTTAGTTCTGCACCTCCACTGAATGTTACATAAACTTTTCACACCCAGGAAAGCACTTAAAACTCCTGAATGGCTCATGCATTGCAGATAAAACCATTTACAGTGTCCTGTGTCAGCATGCCAGGCTGATTAATTTATAACACCACTGAATGATTAATTGATGATGATGGCATTTTTCTAAGTGCCTACTATGTGCAAAGCACTGTTCTAAGCGCTGGGGAGGTTACAAGGTGATCAGATTGTCTCACGTGGGGCTCACAGTCTTAATCACCATTTTACAGATGAAGGAACAGAGGCACAGAGAAGTAAAGTGACTTGCCCAAAGTCACACAGCTGACAATTGGCGGATCCCGGATTTGAACCCATAACCTCTGGCTCCAAAGCCCGTGCTCTTTCTACGGAGCCAAGCTGCTTCTCTAACCACAAACTGATGATTACAAAGTTCAAAAAACATCACAGAAAATTATTTCCCTCTCCACATTCTGAGGGCTTCCACTCCTCCTGTGGAAACAGAAACTCTTGATTTGTTTGTAAGCTCGTCCATTCGATACTACACTATTTTACAGTGGCAATGTGTTCCAGACTCCTGTTCGCTCCTAAGTGACAGTGACACAAATCAAAGTCATCCTTTCAGCTTTAGTCACACATTGACTTAGCTGTGTTTCATTTTACATTCCAGTCATCTTGCAATTCCCACTATAAATTATGCAACAACCAATTGCTTCTCCATTAAAGTCAACTGAGGCAATTTCCAGTGATTTGAAATTTATTGAATAGCCTGATTATAAAAATGATACACTCACACCACCTTTCCTATTATTACTTCTATGACTCTTCTTTCATTCTTCCTCTTTCTCTCCACATCTTTCTGCTTCCTTCATGCCCTCTCTTTATGGGTGGACATTCAAGAAAACAGTTGGGGAGATTGCAATATGCTACATTTCCTCATCATCGTCATCAGTATTTATTGAGCGTTTATTGTGTGCTCAATTAATAATGAATAATTTATAATATATAATCAAATGGGATTCAAAGACATTTCAAGACCTTTAAAGTTATTTTCTAATCATAGTGTTCTCCTATAATTCTGATATTATTAAAGCAACTGGATACTTCTATTTTTGCAGGTTAGCAATTGGTTCCAAAGCCTTTTTCTTGATGAGTCTTGAGCATAGTAAAGAATTTTAAAGTAAGGTCAAGTGGCAGCATCATCAAAGTTAACATCATCATGGTAATCATCAATATAATGGACAACACTCACACATTGCCATTATTCTAAAAGTAGTCTCTGAACGAACAGATTTTAAAAGCTTGATATTTGTGGTGACCAAGAGTCACTCTATCTTGTATTTGTTGACTCTGGGAGCAACAAAGCTGAAGGAAGAATTGGAGGAGAAACTGTATTATCTTTCTGAGGAATTCTGAGGACCTTAATGGTTGAGAGAAACTGAATTGTTTTGCAAATTGTTTGAGAGAAAAGGGGTAAACCGCTCTGCTGGGCAGGAAAAAGACTGCTGGATGGGGCTATACCCATGGGGAATAAACACAGGTGGCAGGTGCAGGGGGCTGGCTTACCCAGTAATGAGCAAAGGTAGCAGGCAATCCTTTCATTAATTCATTAATTCATTCATCCATTTAGTTGTATTTATTGAGCGTTTACTATGTGCAGATGACTGTACTAAGCTCTTGGAAAATACAAACAGCAACAAAGAGACACAATCCCTGCCCACCACGGGCAGTCTAGAAGGGGGGAGAAAGACATCAATACAAGTAAACAGGCATAAATATGAATTAATAGAATTATATATATACTCTGGGGCAGGAAGAGGGGGAAGTGCGGGACTTAGTCTGGGAAGATCTCTTGGAGGAGTTGCACCTTCAGTAGCACTTTGAAGCGGGATAGAACGATTGCCTGGCAGATTTGAGGAGGGAGGGGGTTACAGGCCAGAAGTATAACAAGGGCCAGGGGTCAGCGGCAAGATAGGCGAGATCAAGGCACAGTGAGGTTAGCACCAGAGGAATGGAGTGTGTGGGTTGGGATGCAAAAGGAGAGAAGGGAGATGAGGAAGGAAAGGGCAAAGTGATGGAGATCTTTAAAGCCAATAGTGAAGAGTTTTTGTTTGATATGGAGGTTGATAGGCAACCACTGGAGATTTTAGAGGAGGGGCGGGGTGACATGTCCTGAACTTTTCTGTAGAAAGATAAGCTGGATAGCGGAGTAAAGTATGAACTGAAGTGGGGAGAGGAAGAAGGTTGGGAGGTCAGAAGGGAGACTGGTGCAGTAATCCATTCGGGATAGGATGAGTGATTGTACTAACGTTGTAGCGGTTTGAATGGAGAGGAAAGGGCAGATCTTGGCGATGTTGTGAAAGTGAGACCGACAGGATTTGGTGACTGATTGGATATGTGGGTTGAATGAGAGAGCAGAGTCAAGGATGACACTCTGCTTATGGGCTTGTGAGAAAGGAACGATGGTAGTGCCATGCACAGAGACCGGAAAGTCAGGGAGAGAACAGGGTTTGGGAGGGAAGATAAGAAGCTCTGTCTTGGATATGTTGAGTGTGAGGTGGCGGGAGGACATCCATGTAGAGATGTCCAGAAGGCAGGAGGAGATGCGATCCTGGAGACAATGGATAAAAGGGGGGAAGAACTGGCCCCCTTGTCTGGCGTGAAACCCCCTAAGCCATGAATGACACCTATTGCTGCCGTGGCACAAACCTTTTGAGACTTGAACCAGGATGACGAGCTGCGGGTAATTGGACGCCCTGAAATTCCTCCAATGTGGGATCATATTTATAAATACTTGGGGAAAAACAGTTAGATTGGTAACTATAGTTGTTGTAATGTGTGTGTGGGGGGGGGGAGGGGAGTATGCGTGTATGTGCCTAACCCCTGTTTTTAGTATAAAATAAAGCTATCCACTGTATCAGTGATGTTTGGTTTCACTTTTGGAACACGTTATTTGAGCGTCTGAATTCAAAAGTGAGTCGAATCCCTGGTGAAGTGCTATGATGGAGAAAAAGCCATTGGAGGCTGAATGGTTGAAGATAATGGTTAGAGAGGAAGAGGAAAGGTACAAGGGTTTCAATAAGGTGCAAAGGGATGGTATCAGAAGTCCGGATGGAGGGGGTAAGATTTTAAGATGAGGTGGGAGAGCTCGTTTTGTGATACTGCTATAAAGGAGAATTGAAGAGGGCACATTCATTCAATCGTATTTATTGAGTGTTCACTGTGTGCAGAGCACTCTACTAAGCACTTGGGAAGTACAAACTGGCAACATATAGAGACGGCCCCTACCCAACAGTGGGCTCACAGTCTAGAATTGGGAGACAGACAACAAAACAAATCATATTAACAAAATAAAATGAATAGAATAAATATGTACAAATAAATAAATAAATGGAGTAATAATTACGTACAAACATATATACATATATACAGGTGCTGTGGGAAGGGGAAGGAGGTAAGGCGGGGGGATGGGGAGGGGGAGGAGGAGGAGAGGATGGAGGGTGCTCAGTCTGAGAAGGAAGAGGGTGGTACTGGAAATGTGCAGGAAAGATTTTACGGAGTCCATGCCTGATGGTTTCAATTTTATGAACAGAATAGGTTCCAAGGCCTTCATGGGGTGGTCAGGGCAGGAATCTGAGGAAGAAATTCATACTCTTAAACAACTGATGTGAACACTGGTCATGAGAGTCATTAAGAATGAAGAAATATTGTTCCTTGGCAGAGGAGAGAGGAGAGTTAGAGCATAGGAATGTGAGTCGGAGATGAATGAGATAGGCTGACGTTTGGAGTTCTCCCAGTAGCATTCCACAGCTTGAGCACAAGAGCAGAATAATCGTACTGTGGAGGGGATGCAGGGCTGCGGTTTGCTGATATGGGATCGACAGAGGGAAGGGGAGTGAGGAAGGTGAGTCCATTGGAGAGGGTGTGTATTTGTGGGTCAAGAAAAGGAAGGGTGTTTATGGAAGCCAAGTGGGGCACGATGATTTTAGAAAATTAGATCGGGTCGAGAGAAAGGAGATTTTCTATTCATTCATTCAATCGTACTTATTGAGCGCTTACTGTGTGCAGAGCACTGCACGCAGTAAGTGCTCAATAAATACGATTGAATGAATACCCACTCACCTGGAGAACTCATTTGCCCGGGAGTCAGAGGGACCCGAGTTCTAATCCTGGCCCTGCCACTTGCCGGCTGGGTGACCTTGGGTATGTCACTTCGCTTCCCTGGGCCTCAGTGACCTCGTCTAGAAAATGGGGATTAAGACCGTGAGTCCCATGTGGGACCAACGGGACGTGGTTTGGATCTACCCTAGCGTTTATAATAACAATAATAATAATAATGATAATAATAATAATAATAATAATAATAATGATATAATTTTATTAAGCGCTTAGTATGTACAGAGCACTCTTCTAAGCGCTGGGGAGGTTACAAGGTTGTCCCACGGAGGGCTTACAGTTTTCACCCACGTTTCCCAGATGAGGGAACTGAGGCCCAGAGAATAATAATGATGGTATTTGTTAAGCGCTTACTATGTGCCAAGCACTGTTCTAAGCGCTGGGGAGATTCCAAGGTGATCAGGTTGTCCCATGCGGGGCTCACGGTCTTCACCCCCATTTTCCAGATGAGGGAACTGAGACCCAGAGAAGTGAAGTGACTTGCCCAAACTCCCACAGCTGAAAAGTGGCGAAGCCGGGATTTGAACCCATGACCTCCGACTCCAAAGCCCGGGCTCTTTCCACTGACCCACGCTGCTTCCATATATGACTTGGGTCTAGACATCACTGTTATAGGACTTGCTTCTTCCCTCCGAGCCCATGGCCACAGTGGCCCAGAATAATAGTAATAATAATGATGGCATTTATTAAGCGCTTACTATGTGCAAAGCACTGTTCTAAGCCCTGGGGAGGTTCCAGGGTAATCAGGTTGTCGCAAGGGGGGCTCACAGTGTTCATCCCCATTTTACAGATGAGGGAACTGAGGCACGGAGAATTGAAGTGAGTTGCCCAAAGTCCCACAGCTGTCAAGTGGCAGAGTCGGGATTTGAACCCATGACCTCTGACTCCAAAGCCCGGGCTCTTTCTACTGAGCCACGCTACTTCCATATGTGACGTGGGTCTAGACTTCACTGTTACAGAACCTTTTTCCTCCCTCCGAGCCCATGGCCACAGTGGCCCAGAAGAGGTTCTTCCTAACCCCCTTTCTCTCTGGACCTCGGATCTTGGCCGGTCTCCTCCGGGTGGGCAACCAGGGGCTTCCACGAGAAGGAAGTGACCCAAACGGAGAAAATTCAAGTCTGTAGAATGGAGGTTTATCGGATTTGCTGAGCACTTGGAAAGTACAATTCGGCAATAGCCGAAAGTATAATAAAGACAGACAATTCCTGCCCACACCGGGTTTACGGTCTAGAAGGGGGGGAGACAGACATCAAAACAAGTAAGCAGACATCAATATAGACAAACGGATTGATACACATCCAAATAAGTAAACAGGCATCAATATAAATTTATAGATAGAGACACATCCAAATAAGTAAACAGGCATCAATATAAATTTATAGATCTAGACACATCCAAATAAGTAAACATGCATCAATATAAATTTATAGATAGAGACACATCCAAGTAAACAAGCATCAATGTAAATTTATAGATATAGACACATCCAAATACGTAAACAGGCATCAATATAAATTTATAGATATAGACACATTCAAATAAGTAAACAGGCATCAATATAAATTTATAGATATAGACACATCCAAATACATAAACAGGCATCAATATAAATTTATAGATATAGACACATCCAAATAAGTAAACAGGCATCAATATAAATTTATAGAAATATATATATCCGAATAAGCAAGCAGGCATCAATATAAATTTATAGATATAGACACATCCAAATGAGTAAACGGGCATCAATATAAATTTATAGATATATAAACATGCAAATACGCAAACAGGTCTCAATATAAATTTATAGATAGAGACACATCCAAATAAGTAAACAGGCATCAATATAAATTTATAGTGATATATCCTAAGAAGTAAACGGGCATCAATATAAATTTATAGGTGTAGACACATCCAAATAAGTAAACAGGCATCAATATAAATTCATAAATATAGACACATCCAAGTAAGTAAACAAGCATCAATACAAATTTATAGATAGAGACACATCCAAATAAGTAAACAGGCATCAATATAAATTTATAGATAGAGACACATCCAAAAAAGTAAACAGGCGTCAATATAAATTTATCGATAGAGACACATCCAAATAAGAAAACAGGCATCAATATAAATTTATAGATATAGACACATCCAAATAAGGAAGCAGGCAGCAATATAAATTTATAGATATAGACATATCCAAGTTAGTAAACAGGAATCAATATAAACTTATAGATAGAGACATATCCAAGTAAGTAAACAGGCCTCAATTTAAATTTATAGATAGAGACACATCCAAATAAGTAAACGGGCAGCAATATAAATTTATAGATATGGACACATCCAAATAAGTAAACAGGCAGCAATATAAATTTATAGATAGAGACACATCCAAATAGGTAAACAGGCATCAATATAAATTTATAGATATAGACACATCCAAATAAGTAAACAGGCATCAATATAAATTTATAGATAGAGACACATCCAAATAACTAAACAAGCATCAATATAAATGTCCCACTGGGGGCTCCCAGTGTTCATCCCCATTTTCCAGATGAGGTCACTGAGGCCCAGAGAAAGGAAGTGACTTGCCCAGAGTCACACAGCTGGCAATTGGCAGAGCTGGCATTCGAACCCAGGATCTCTGACTCCAAAGCCCGGGCTCTTTCCACTGAGCCAGATGGGTGGAACGTAACGTGTTCTAGAACCGACGGAATTCCTGCCTTCAGAGTGACTTGCAGGCCGAGAGAGTCGTGATATTGTTTTAGCCCAAAGAATGCATTATTTTCAATTTTTTCCAGTTTTTTTATGAAATGGAATAATAAAAACTGGAGAACGCTGCACATTCTGTACTCTTAATTTTGTTTTCAAGCCATAAATGCTGTATTTAAAATACCAGAACCATGTGTCTCACGGTTCCTTAAAAAAGTACATGATTAATAAGCCGTGGCCTAGAGGAAAGTGCCCGGGCCCAGCAGTCGGGAGTTGTGGGTTCTAGTTCCGGGACCAGCAGTTTCCTGTAATAATAATATTATTATCTTCTAGACCGTGAGCCCGCTGTTGGGTAGGGACCGTTTCTATATGTTGCCAGCTTGTACTTCCCAAGTGCTTAGTACAGTGCTCTGCACATAGTAAGTGCTCAATAAATTGTTTTGTTGTCTGTCTCCCCCTTCTAGACTGTGAGCCCGCTGTTGGGTAGGGACCGTCTCTATATGTTGCCAACTTGGACTTCCCAAGCGCTTAGTACAGTGCTCTGCACACAGTAAGCGCTCAATAAATACGATTGAATGAATGAATGAATGTACTAAGCGCTTGGGAAGTACAAGCTGGCAACATGTAGAGACGGTCCCTACCCAACAGCGGGCTCACAGGCTAAAAGGGGGAGACAGACAACAAAACAAAACATATTAACAAAATAAAATGAATAGAATAGATATGTACAAGTAAAATAAATAGAGTAATAAATATGTACAAACATATACACATGTGCTATGGGGAGGGGAAGGAAGTAAGGCGGGGGAGGGGGAGGGGGAGAAGGGGGAGAGGAAAGAGGGAGAGAGGAAGGAGGGGGCTCAGTCTGGGAAGGCCTCCTGCAGGAGGTGAGCTCTCAGTAGGGCTTTGAAGGGAGGAAGAGAGCTAGCATGGCGGATGTGCGGAGGGAGGGCATTCCAGGGCAGGGGGAGGACGTGGGCCAGGGTTCGACAGCCGGACAGGCAAGAACGAGGCACAGTGAGGAGGTCAGCGGCAGAGGAGCGGAGGGAGGGCATTCCAGGCCAGGGGGAGGACGTGGGCCAGGGGTCGACAGCCAGACAGGCAAGAACGAGGCACAGTGAGGAGGTCAGGAGCAGAGGAGCGGAGGGTGAGGGCTGGGCTTCGTGCGGGTCAGCACTGCCAGGGCTGCACCATGGGCAGAGCAAAATTCGTGGCTGGCTGCTCAGTCCCGGCCATCGCTGGAGTAGAAGTAGCACCGGTCCTCTGCCCACAGCCAGCCAGCCGAGCACGGCCTGCAGCCCTTCCCTGATTGGGGGGCTCGGGAGGCCAGGGCGGTGATGGTGATCACAGCCACAGCAAAAAGCAGAGCCATGAGGGCCAGAGCCCAGCGGAGGGACTTCATGTACATGGGCAGCCCTATAAGCTCAATGGCTTTAATCAGTTTCTCCTCGTGGGCCCAGGCGGGTGGTAGCGCCTTCGCCCCTTCCTTGTCCTCCAGCTCGAACCCCAGCTCCCGGAATCAGCACTGACAGCCGCCCAGCCCCTCCTGGACGCCCCCCTGCCCCTCGAACCCGACCAGGGGGTGCGGGCCGCGGCCCCACGTGGTGCCCGGGGAAGGTGTGGGCGTCGACGCGCCCCGAGAGAACGACGGGTGGCGGGGGAAGGCGGGCGAGTCCGGCCCCGGGTCCGGCACGGAGAAGAAACGGATGGTGGCGGATGGGGATAGAGACGGGGGCCCCCCGGGCCCGGGCCCGCCCGCCGGCCTAACCCACACGTCCAGGGAGCCCCGGGATCCGGGCCCCGGCTCGGACAGCTCCCGCACGAGCTGCGGCCGCGGAACAAGCCGTAGCCCAGGCTGGGCGGGGGCACCCAGGAAAAATGGGGCCGCGGCGGGATGGGCGCCGGGAGCTGTTTCTATGAGGAAACAGTACAGTTTGCAGAGAGGGAGTGGGTGGGGAAGAAAGAAAATGATATGGTTGTGTTCGGAAGGTGGAATTTCAGAGGTGGAAAGGATAGAGATTGTACTGTGATGGGAGACGATGAGATTCAGAGGGTGGATGAGTGTGTGGAAGAGGGCAGTGAGAAGGTCATTGGAGATATCCACATTAATTTTGCAATCACCAAGGATCATTGTAGAGGTGGAAAAAGAGATAAAGAAACTGAGAAAGGGATCGAAATGGTTCATAAATTTGGCAATGGGGCCTGGGAGATGGGAGATGGTACCAAACGGTAATTGCAGTGAGTGTTAGACACCAATAATATGGGTCTCAAAGGAAGAGGTAGAGAGAGGGATAAAAGGGGGATGGGATCATGCAAAAATGGCATTTGTGGGGAAGAAGGGTGTTGGGAAAATTATCCGCAGTAATTGCCACCTTTCATACTGCCACTTAGGACCTGCTCCCCAAATGTTCCTCGGCCACCGGGTCCAGAACGAAAGTTGCTCCCATGTGTTCTCAGGGTCCCCTCCACCAGACAGCCATATTGACTCCCCAGGAACTGGGACCTGCTCTCCTCCACTCCATTGATGAGACTACATCCACCACCTTCCACCACTGCCTTCCAACAATCTAGCAAGGAAGCAAAAATAACTGGACTAAGAGGCCCCTGTAAAGCCTAGGTAAGCCTGGTGACTGCTGTAGCAGTCGCCATGGCTACATGTGGGCCTTGGAGGCTCCTCTTGCCACAGCATCAGGCTGATTTTCGTTTATATTCTATTTGTATTGTATTTTAATGTCTCGTTATTTCTGATGCATCTGTCTCCAGTCCCTTCTACCAATTTACCCTCTTAGAACATATATGCGTGTTCTCTCCCAGCGCTTAGTACAGTGTTCTGCTCACAGTAGGTGCTTTATAAATACTAAGAAATACAAAGATGCCAACTCCATACCTTTCCTAGTGAAACTTGGGGAGTGGGAATAAATGGGATCCCCTTTGAGAGAGTGCAATATTGTCCAGGGAAAGCCAGGTTTCATGGATGGTGAAGAGGAACAGTGATTGGATCAGAAGCAGGTCATGAGTTAAAGGGAAGATTTCCCATTATGGAATGGGGGTTCCGCAAGCTGCACCTGGCCGCCTGACACTGTGGGGTGGGAATTAAGGAAGGGCTATGGTATGAGAGGTGGGGAGGGGTTGGAATGCAATGGAATGAGCTGATGGGGAAGAAGCTCTGTGAAGGGAGAGGAATGTGAAGTGGTGGTGGGAAAGAAGGACAGGGATGGGGTAATTAGAGGGAGAGGAGATATTTATAGGTCTGAGAGGTTTAAGTGTTTTATGCGAGACGGTCTGCAGCAGTTGAGCTTAATCTGGTGCTTCTGGAGATTAATTACTGAAATGAATGCAAATCCTTTCAGGTGGGTGAGAATGAAACCACAGTCAGAAGATCCTTGGATCCTTGAGAGTAAGGCGAATGTTGAGATGTAAACAGGTGGCTGTGATGATGGGCAAACAGTCCGGTTGATCTGTAAAAAGTACTGGTTTTCTCACCACTTTTTCTGACACCCACACCATTTCTGTGTTTTCCATTGTGTAATTCAGGACGGGCTACACTCAGGATGGGAGCAGGATGGCTTATGATGAAGTCACTTCTTGGCTTCAGCAACGCGGAGTGAGTTCTCTTTGTCCCTGCAGAGAGCAGGTGATGGTTACAATGTCAGGTGTTTGTGGCCTGGCTGATCTAGGCTTAGTCCTCTGTCTCTCAGCCCCAGCAGATTCAGAGGACTAGGCTTAGTCCTCTGTCTCTCAGCCCCAGTCCAGCAGATCGGTAGTAAGTTCTCTATATCCCTACAAGTAGTAAGTGGTAGTTACAATGTCAAATGTCCCATACCATCTAATTTGGGCTTGGGTACTCTGTGCAAATAGATCCCTGGGGTCCAGAGGCGAGTGACCAATAATTTCTGGAAACGCTCGGCCACAGACTCTTCAGAGGGAGCTGCGCCATTTAAAGCCCATCTCTCCAAGGTGCTTTGCTGGACTGGGGCCCGGATGGGATTCTCATGTGCCTACCCAATCCCCTGCTCCTGAGCTGTGTACAACTAGTACAAGTGTAGGCCTCTAAGATTCCCAGATCTTACACTCCACTCAATTCCATAGAACTCTACCTACACTTCAGAATTTTGGACCACCTAAGCAGTTTCTTTTAGGAACCGAATGGCTTTTCCAGTTTTTTGCAACAGTATGCCGGGCTGATTTATGATTATGATTATTCTGATTACACAGGTGAGGTAAACTCCTTCCCCTATCTAAAGAACCAGAATCTTTCACAACTCCTTTGGGGTTAAAACAACCACAACAAAAACAAAAAACCAGGAGTTTAATTCGTTTGCAAATTATTCCATTAGATAGAACCTATTTTAAAGATGGATGCATTTTTAGTCCTCCTGTTCTCTCTTAGAACAGTGCTCAGCTCTTATAACTGTGCTCAGCGTTTAGAACAGTGTTTGGCACATAATAAGCGCTTAACAAATACCATCATAATTATTATTATACGCTTAGTACAGATTTACATTAAACACCTCTAATTACTGATAATGATGATTCTGAAAATCCAGGGGGAAGGAAACTCCTTTTTTGCTCTATGCGCTGAGTTCACACATTTCTTTTACAATGCAATAATAGCCTCTTAAATGGCCGCGATGAAGGTGAGAAGTCGTTGAAGACTTCCTATTGAACATCCCCAGGGTCAGATAAAAACTAGTATGAGAACATTCTCCCGGTAGGTCGCTACAGATCTGTGTTCACTGAAGCCACCCTTGTTCTCTGAAAAACCATGGCAGCAGCCCTTCCGCATGAGTTCTAATCCAGGTTCCACCACTTCCTTGTTATGTGACCACGGGCAAGTGACTTAACGTCTCTGTGTCTCATTTACCTTATCTGTAAAATGAGAGTTAAGACTATGAGCCTAATATGGGACATAAACTATGTATTACCTGATTATCTTGTGAAGCAAGTATCAGAGAAGCAGTGTGAACTCTGAGTACCCTACCTACACTTCAGAATTTTGGACGACATAAGCAGTTTCTTTTAGGAAGCAAATGACTTTTCCAGTTGTTTGCAACAGTATGCCGGGCTGATTTATGATTATGATTATTCTGAGAACACAGGTGAGGTTAACTCCTTTCCCTATCTAAAGAACCAGAAACTTTCACAACTCCTTTGGGGTTAAAACAAACCTTACCTTCCGCAGGTAAATTCCAGAAATTTAGGGAATCTAGGATTTGAAATGGGATTTGGGAGATGGTGTTTTTTCCTGATTGAATCCCATGGGAAGAGCATCTGGGAAACCTTGCAAGAGATGCTGGGAAAGAAGTGAGCCGTTTACACTGGGGAACCATTCATATTTTCCGAGATATCAATAAAAAGGGAGGGAGGGAGCAGTTTATGGAGTCATCAGTAAACTTAATATTTAGGTATTTCTAGCTATTTTACTGATTATTTTATATTTATTATTCGTATCTATGCTCTTATTTGTTCACCTAGTCCATTGCTCGGTAAGAACACAATAAACGACAATGATGGTAATGATCCTGCTGATATGATGCCTTTTTTTGCTCTTGATTTTCTCGTCCCCTAAACTAACCCGATTTGGTGATCTTCGACTGGGACAGCAAAGTGGATGGGCTCATCCTGGAGATGATGAGAATACAAGAGGCTGCCTTCCTGCCCTATACCCCAGACACTTTGCAAAATATCAAATGTTTCTGGGAGGAAATTGCTGATGCAGATCAGAGCTCAGGAGGTAGTAGCTGGCGGGCACTGCTGAGGGAGATAACCTTCGCTGTAGTCCTTTAGAAAATCCCCATTTCTGTCCTTCGTTTAGCGTTTGCTTGGTTCCCATTTCCGAATGTATTTTTTCCTACCTTCTCTTGGTGAGACTGGAGTGCAATTTAATTAGCTTTTTGAAAATGTTGTTGAGGAGAGGATGGAATCATTAATTTAAAAATGTGGAGAGTTTGAACATGAATTTATGTGGAAGACGTAGTTTCCAAGTGATTTGATTTATTTTCTCTCCCCCCATTTTTTCTATTAATTTATTTTTACCGAATATTACTTTCATATGGCCTACACCCATTTTTAAGGTATTTATTAAGCACTTACTATGCACCAGGCTCTGTACTAAGCTCTGGGGTAGGCACAATAATAATCATAATAATGGCATTTGTTAAGTGCTTACTATGTGCAAAGCACTGTTCTAAGCGCTGGGGGGATACAAGGTGATCACGTTGTCCCACGTGGGGCTCGCAGTATTCCTCCCCATTTTACAGATGAGGTAACAGGCTCAGAGAAGTTAAGTGACTTGTCCAAGGTCACACAGCAGACATGTGGGGAACCGGGATTAGACCCCATGACCTTTGACTCGCAAACCCGGGCTCTTGACACTGAGCCACGCTGCTTCTCTGATACTTGCTTCACAAGATAATCAGGTAATACATAGTTTATGTCCCATATTACGCTCATAGTCTTAACCCCCATTACACAGATAAGGTAAATGAGACACAGACACATTAAGTCACTTGCCCATGATCACATAACAAAGAAGTGGTGGAACCTGGATTAGAACTCATGTCCTCTGACTCCCATGAGCAGGCTCTTTCCACTAGCCCATTCATTCATTCATTCATTAAATCATTCATTCATTCATATTTATTGAGCGCTTACTGTGTGCAGAGCACTGTACTAAGCGCTTGGAAAGTACAATTCGTCAACAGATAGAGAGAATCCGTACCCAACAACGGGCTCTCACAGTCTATAAGTGGGGAGAAAAACAACAAAACAAAATAAAACAAGTACACAGGCATCAAGAACATCAATATAAACAGAATTATAGATATATTCACATCATTAATAAGATAAATAAATTAATAAATATCTACAAATATACACAAATGCTGTAGGGAGGTGACGCGTTTGCCATTTTAATCCTCAACTCGTGGGCATCATTACATGATGCTTTTCCCGCTAGGTTCTCTTCAGTTTTGCAGTCATTCTCATACTTCCCAAGAGCTTAGTCCAGGCTCTACACACAGTAACCACTCAATAAATACGATTGAATGAATGAATGAATGAATGAATGAAATTCTCGTGGATCAATCAATCAATCAATCAATCAATCAATCGTATTTATTGAGCGCTTACTATGTGCAGAGCACTGTACTAAGCGCTTGGGAAGTACAAATTGGCAACACATAGAGACAGTCCCTACCCAACAGTGGGCTCACAGTCTAAAAGGGGGAGACAGAGAACAGAACCAAACATACCAACAAAATAAAATAAATAGGATAGAAATGTTCAAGTAAAATAAATAAATAAATAAATAAATAAATAGAGTAATAAATATGGGTGGATGGATTCCACCCTAATAAATAGGGTGGATGGATTCCACCCTATAACTTTAGATTTCTCTACCACCGGTCTTGAGCTAAAGAGATCCCTCTCTTTTGGTGAGACTCAACTATACTTTGTGCTCTTTCAGTGATTTGGATTCTTGACACTTTCACTTGTATTACTGAATATTCGATATTTAGAGACAGTCACTGAAACTGCTTCTAGGGCTGGGATCAGTTTAATGTCTGGGTCTGTTTCCCCTTCTTCAGATGGCTCTGTTTCAAGAAGATTGGATTTCCCTCCAGTTGGTCTCATAGACCAAGGCCAATCTCAGTACTCCTCGTCCTCAAACAGGTTTGGAAACGAATAGGAAAGAAAAAAGGAGAATGGAGCGGTTGATCCTCCCCAAGAGAAAGGGAGAAGCCAGATCAGCAAACACTTGCTGGAAACTCTGTGGCCTCATTTCAAAGCCAATAAAATCTTGAGTACAAGTGAAGCGCATGAGCTAGCTTTCCAGTTTAATTTTACTTCAAATCAGGCAAGTCACCACATTTCTGTTTTGGAACTTTCCCTCCTTTATCTTCCTTCCGGACTCAAACATTAACCTCGTAGAGCAAAGAATATTTATTGACAGCGACGCGAGGAAAATCCACCCTTTCACTTTTGCCCCACCGCTTCAGTTTTGACCTGCTATTCAACCATTTTTCACAATGGTCACACATTATCTTATAGTGCCTACTTTACGCTCAGTAGAGTTGATTGCTTTTCCTTTCTAATTTAAAACCAACTGAAGCAATTTATATTTTCAGAAATTTGTTGAATGTCCTTCTTAAAGCCTCTCTCTATTTCTCTCTCTTTTTAAACAGTTCCTTACAAACTCTTTTCTCTTATTCTTCCTCTTCTCAAGTCTTCTTTCCTCATTTGTCTGTGAGAAGATACAAAAGGAAATTATAGTTGGATTATAACACACTACATTTCAAATAGGAATCAAAGAAAGTTCATGATATTTGAAAATGTGAGCTATGGGGGTATACTCCTGAAATACTAACATTATTAAATTAACTAGGTTGTTTTGTATTGCAGGCTATCATTTGGTTCCCAAAAAAGAGGTTGAAACACAGAAATTAGTTTGGGAATCATATCATATAACATCAACACTATGATAGGTATTGTCTTCAATTGAACAGCCTGAAATTAAGGTATTGACGTTTGGTTTATGTAGTCAGCTTGGCGTAACGGGTAGAGCAAGGAGCCGGGAATCAGAATGTCATGGGCTCTAACCCTGGCTTGGTCACGTGTTTGCTGTGTAACCTTGGGCAAGTCACTTCTCTGGGTCTCAGTTCCCTCATGTAAAATGGGGATTGTGACTGTGAGCCCCACTCCGTTCCCGAGAGGCCAGCCCACCATCACACCGTGCGGCCTTGCTGCTCCCGAAAAGATCCTCTCCGCAGAGCGCCGCCAAAGAAGCCCGGGACTCCGTTCCCGAGAAGCCCTCCCGCCCGCCCGCCATAACACCGCGTGGCCCCGCTGCTCCCGGAAGGATCCTGTCCTCCGGACGCCGCCGCGGGGGCCACGGCTCCCCCACCCTCCCGCTCTCCGTCCGTCCCCGAGCAGTCTGCTATCGGGCGCTTATGCCCCGCGTCCGGGCTCATGGTGGTCCCCCACCTGGACACCTGCAACCCCTCCCGACCACACCGAGGCCCCTGGGCTGGGCTCCCCCCCCCCATCATCGCTACACTCACCCCTCAAAGCCACCTCCACGCTGTCCAAGTAGCCAGCTGGGATCACGGGACATTATGTCCCGCTGCTAGATCATGGGCATTGTGTCCCCCTGCTTCTTCGTGGTTCATTGTATCCCCTTGCTCATCCGTGGGTCATTGTGTCACCCTGCTTCCATCCATCCCACCACCGCTTAAGCGACCACCTCTGAGGAGCTCCCCACTTTCCCCTTCCCGGTCCGGACTTGACTGATCCCCCAACTCACCTGTCCCGCCGTCGATTCCCGGCCCACATCATCCCCCTGGCTTGGAATGCCCTCCATCCCAACATCCGCCCAGCTAGCTCTCTTCCTTCCTTCAAGGCCCTACTGAGAGCTCACCTCCTCCAGGAGGCCTTCCCAGACTGATCCCCCTCCTTCCTCTCCCCCTCGTCCCTCTCTCCATCCCCCCATCTTACCTCCTTCCCTTCCCCACATCACCTGTATATATGTATATATGTTTGTACATAGTTATTACTCTATTCATTTATTTATTTTACATGTACATATCTATTCTATTTATTTTATTTTGTTAATATGTTTGGTTTTGTTCTCTGTCTCCCCCTTCTAGACTGTGATCCCACTGTTGGGTAGGGACTGTCTCTATATGTTGCCAACTTGTACTTCCCAAGCGCTTAGTACAGTGCTCTGCACACAGTAAGCTCTCAATAAATATGATTGATTGATTGATTGATTGATTGATTGATTCACTCCCACGGCTTCAACTATCATCTCGACGCTCGTGACACCCAAATCTACATCTCTGCCCCTGCTCTCTCTCCTTTCCTTCAGGCTCATGTCTCCTCCTGCCTTCAAGACATCTCCATCTAGATGTCTGCCCGCCATCTATAACTCAATATGTTCAAGACTGAACTCCTTATCTTCCCTCCCAAACTCTGCCCTCTCCCTGACTTTCCCATCACTGTTGACAGCACTACCATCCTTCCCGTCTCACAAGCCGGCAACCTTAGTGTCACCCTCGACTCCGCTCTCTTGTTCTCCCCTCACATCCAGTCCGTCACTAAAACCTGCCGGTCTCACCTCCGCAACATCGCCTAGATCTGCCCTTTCCTCTCCATCCAAACCGCTACCCTGCTGGTTCAATCTCTCATCCTATCCCGACTGGATTACTGCACCGGCCTCCTCTCCGCTCTCCCATCCTCCTGTCTCTCCCCGCCTCAGTCTATACTTCAAGCTGCTGCCCGGATCATCTTTTTGTAGAAACGCTCTGGGCATGTTACGCCCCTCCTCAAAAATCTCCAGTGGCTACCAACCAACCTACACATCCGGCAAAAACTCCTCACTCTCGGCTTCAAGGTTCCCCATCACCTCGCCCCCACCTACCTCACCTCCCTTCTTTCCTTCTACAGCCCAGCCCACACCCTCTGCTCCTGTGTCGCTAACCTCCTCACTGTGCCTCATTCTCGCCTGTCCCGCCGTCGACCCCTGGCCCACGTCCTCCCCCTGGCCTGGAATGCCCTCCCTCCGCACAACTGCCAAACTAGCTCTCTTCCTCTCTTCAAAGCCCTACTGAAAGCTCACCTCCTCCAGGAGGCCTTCCCAGACTGGGTCCCCTCCTTCCTCTCCCCCTCCCCCTCCCCATACCCCCGCCTTACCTCCTACCCCTCCCCACAGCACCTGTATATATGTTTGTACATATGTATTACTCTATTTATTTTACTTGTACATATTTACTATTCTATCTATTTTACTTTGTTAATATATTTTGTTTTGTTGTCTGTCTCCCCCGTCTCGACTGTGAGCCCGTTGTTGGGTAGGGACCCTCTCTAGATATTGCCGACTTGTACTTTCCAAGCGCTTAGTACACCGCTCTGCACACAATAAATACGACTGAATGAATGAATGAATTTAGTACAGTGCTCTGCACATAAAAAGCACTCAATAAACACCATTGATTGACTGACCAGTTGATTCATTACATTTATAGTTTCTTACTGCTACCCGGAGTTTAGCAACCCCAGTTCCTTGTGGATGGAAGACAGTAATAGGAAACATGTACAGTGATTAGAGATGACAAGATCAAGCTTACGTCTAAGTTGGTGAGAAGGTGGGGTGAAGGATGAAGTCAGTAAAGTTGAGGAGTGAGAAGCAGGTTGGTTCACGGATAGATTACTGGCCTGGGAGTCAGAGGACCTGGGATCTAATTTCGGCTCCCCCATTGGTCTACTGTGTGACCTTGGGCAATTCACTTCACTTTTCTGGGCCTCTGTTCTTCTGTTCTCTCTCCTACTTAGATGGTGAGCCCCCGGCGGGACAAGGACCCTGCCCAACCCAATTCACTTGTATTACCCCAGCACTTAGAAGAGTGTTTAACACACTATAAACTCTTAAAAAATACAACTTCTCATCTCTGAGCAGGGAGTGGAGCCCTGGATCCCAGAGATTATAACAGCCATCCAGACCCTAGCTCTTGCAAATCCTCCTGAGAGGAACTTCCTCCCCATTCAATCCACCCCCTTCTATGTCACCCTTGCGCTTGAATTAGCTCCTGTTATTCATCCCACTATCAGTCCCACAACACTTACGTTCATATAAGTCATTTATTTATTTATATTCATGACTGTCTCCCCTATAGACTGAAAACTCCTCGTGGGCAGGTATCGGGCCTACCAACTCTGTTATATTTACTCTCCCAAGTGTGTAGGTCAGTGCTCTGAACGCAGTAAACACTCATTGATTGATCGATAACCCGACCAGGCCTGTGCTCTCCCCATCTTCAAAATCCATCTGAAATCTCCTCCCACCCCACGCCAAGAAGCAGCATGGCTTAGGGGAAAGAGCACGGGCCTGGGAGTCCAAGGACATGGGTTCTAATCCCGGCTCCGCCACTTGTCTGCCGTGTGACCTTGTGCAAGCCACTTAACTTCTCTGTGCCTCAGTTACCTCATCCGTAAAATGGAGATTAAGACTGTGAGCTCCACACAGGAAAACCTGATGACCTTGCATCTACCCCACTGCTTAGAACAGTGCTTGGCACAAAGTAAGCTCTTAGCAAATACCATAATCATCTCCATCATCATCATCACTCAGAACATTTCCCCATTCATTTCTCTTCTCTCAAGATCACACCCACGAACTCTTTTTGCTTTTCTGTAGATTTCTTAAACTCGTTATTATCAGGTAACATATTCGCTAAATCTGTCATATTGTACTCCCTACCCAAGCCCTTAGTACACTGTGCTGCACTTAATAAGCACTCACTTAATATCATTGATTGATTTTTTACATGTCCCATTACTTAAGCACTTACTTTTCCTTCTTCCTTCTGTCTACAACTGAATTGTTTGTTTCCCCCCTCTAGATTAAGGAGAGAGGGTTTATGTCTTAGTATTCTATCACACCCTCTTAAATAATTTGGCATAAGACTCTGCACACCTTAGGAGCACAATAAATACTACAGATCGAAGATCGAATGACTGGTTGAATTACCTCTTCAGCACTTTTGCACCACCCCTGCGGTTATGCATGTTTTTGTAGGCCCAGACAGGAGGAAGCTGAAGCCTTCCAGAGGCCAGTGAGGACTTTTTAAGGTATTGTTATCGGCTTGCTTTGTGCCAACCACTGAGCTGTATGCTGAGGTGGATACAAGGTAATCCCAGACTAAACACTCCTTTTCCTCTACTCCTCCTCCACTCCCCATTGCCCTGACTCGCTCCCTTTGCTCTACCTCCTTCCCCCCCGGAACAGCACTTGTATATATTTGTACATATTTATAATTCTATTTGTTTATATTAATTGTGTGCATATGTCTATAATTCTATTTATTTATATTGATTCCATTGATGCCTGTTTACTTGTTTTGATGCCCTTTTCCCAGCTTCTACACTGTGAGCCCGTTGTGGGCAGGGATTGTTTCTATTTGGGATTGAGAAGCAGCGTGACTCAATGGAAAGAGCACGGGTTTGTGAGTCAGAGGTCATGGATTCAAATCCCGGCCCTGTCAATTGTCAATTTGGGCAAGTAACTTAGCTCCTCTGTGCCTCAGTTACCTCATCTGTAAAATGGGGATTAAGACTGCAAGCCCCATGTGGGATACCCTGATCACCTTGTATCGTCCCCAGCGCTTAGAACAGTGCTTTGCACATAGTAAGCGCTTAACAATGCCATTATTATTATTATTATTATTATTATTATTATTATTATTATTATTATTATTATTATTATTTGATGCTGAATTGTACTTTCCGAGTATTTAGTACAGTGCTCTGCACTCGGTAAACACTCAACAAATACGATTGAATGAATGAATGAACAAATAATCAGGTTGGATATAGCCCTTGTCCACATGGGGTACACAGTCTAAGTAAGGAGGGCGTAGGCGATAATCCCCATTTTACAGATAGGGAGACTGATGCACAGAAGAAGTAAAGCGACTTGTCCAAGGTTACCCAGCTAACATGTGGCTAAATACTAGAGTAGATGCAAGATACTCAGGTTGGGCACAGTCCCTGTCCTACATGGGACTCTCAGTCCATCAGAGGGAATAACTGAGGCACTAGGAAATGATGTTTATTCATTCATTCATTCAATCGTATTTATTGAGCACTTACTTTGTGCAGAGCACTGTACTAAGCGCTTGGGAATTACAAGTTGGCAACATATAGAGACGGTCCCTACCCAACAGTGGGCTCACAGTCTAGAAGGGGGAGACAAAGAACAAAACAAAACATATTAACAAAATAAAATAAATAGAATATGTACAAAGAAAATAGAGTAATAAATACTTACAAACATATGTACATATATAAAGGTGGTGTGGGGAGTGGAAGGAGGTAAAGCTGGGGGTGGGGAGGGGGAGGAGGGGGAGAGGAAGGAGGAGGCTCAGTCTGGGAAGGTCTCCTGGAGGAGGTGAGCTCTCAGTAGGGCCTTGAAGGAAGGAAGAGAGCTAGCTTGGCAGATGTGTGGAGGGAGGGCATTCCAGACCAGGGGGATGACGCGGGCCGGGGGTTGACGGCGGGACAGGCTAGAACGAAGCACGGGGTGAGGAGATTAGCGGTAGAGGAGCAGAGGGTGGGCTGGGCTGGATTCCGGAGGAGTTGGGCCGCGATGGACACACGACGCCTTTCGCCATCAGAAATGCCTCCGGTCGCACGGCTCCCGATCAGCGTGTCCGCCACGTGGCTGAGGCTCAGCTCCACCATCCCCGATTCTACCTTCCTGCAGAAGTCAGGGGAGCTGGTGCCGATGGCCAGTTGCGCTGTGTACGTCAGGGTCTCCCGGATGGTGAGGTAGCCCAGAAAAATGTCCTCCTGCAGGGCGTAGGAGATGCAATCCTGAAACTGGTCGGGGAGCCGCTGGTGGCCGTTCACACACACGTCTCCCACCAGTGACCCCTGCTGCCTCAGCCGCCCCGACAGCGTGTCCAGCAGCATGGTCTTCCCGGAACCTGAGCTCCCCAGGTGATGTACCCAAAGTCACACAGCAAATTAGCAGTGAAGTCGGGATTGGAACCCAGGTTCTCTGACTCCAAGGCCTGGGCTCTTTCCACTAGGCCAAACTGCAGACACTAACTGAGCTTGCCAATCTGTCATTCTCTACCCCTGTGTTGAAGGCTCTGAATCTTCATTGGTTACTCTGAGTAACCAATCGTAGTCTCCCAGTGAGGATATGAGGATATATTCCATTTTTGATATGGTATTGTTAAGCAAATACTTCGTGTCAAGCACTGCTCTAAGAGCTGGGATAGAAACAAATCAATCAGGTTGTACCCAATCCATGCCCCACATGAGCTCCACAGTCTATGTAGGAAGGAGAACCGGTATTGCAGCTCCATTTTACAGCTGAGGAAACTGAGGCCCAGAGAAGTGAAGTGACTTGCCCAAGGGAAACCGGCATGCATTCGGGAGAGCCAGGATTAGAACAAAGTTCTTCTGACTCTCATAACCACTTTCTTTCCACTAAATCGTGCTGCTTCTACTATTCGGAAGCATATCGCTCTTTCCCTGTCTCTCTCTCTCTCTCTGGATATGGCTATATTTATGAAGAAGAAGCTGCTGTTGTTGCCACTGGAACATCACGGGCCAGGATCGTTGCTGCAGTTGCGAGTGCAAGGTCCTTATCTCCAGAGGGTTCTTGCATCGCCTGGCCCACGAGGTCCCTCCACAGGGGTCCAAGTCGGTCCTCCAGAGATCCCTCTTGGAGCAGTGACTCCTTTATCTACAGGGATGGAACCCGTTTGGAGAGCAGGTCAGCATTCATGGGAGAGCGGAGAGTGGCTGAGGGCTCCTGGCCGTCCCTCTGTGGCTGACCAAACCCAGGAATCCGAGGAGAAAAGGAGACCAGCCCAGTCCAAGGGAGGTCAGTGCCCCCCACCAGCCTCAGCTGCCCTGGTGAGAATGAGCAGGAGTGGAGAGAGGCGGGATGGAACCAGAAGGATGAAGCCAGAGATAGAGCCATTCTGGGGAGATTCTCACACTCGGAGAACAGGATAGATTTCATTCATTCATTCAATCGTATTTACTGAGCGCTTACTGTGTGTACAGCACTGCATTAAGCGCTTGGAAAGTACAATTCAGCAACAGAGACAATCCCTGCCCACAACGGGATCACAGTCTAGAAGGGGGAGAAACAGGTTCAGACCAAGACCGTACCCCAGACAGGACAGGCTTGTAGGAGGGGAATGCCTTGCCAGCAATAATATATAATAAATACTTTTGGTACATGTTAAGCGCTTACTGTGTGCCAAGCACTGTTCTAAACTCTAGGTTAGGTACAAGGTAATCAGATTACACACAGTCCCTGTCCATCATGGCGCTCACATTCTTATCCCCATTTTACAGATGAGGTAACCGAGGCACTGGGAAGTGAAGTGACTTGCTCAAAGTCGCAAAGCAGGCTTGTGAGGGAGCTGGGATTAGAACTCACATCCTTCTGACTCCTAGGCCTGTGCTCTCTCCACCAGTGGCCCCATCACCGACACAGCTTTCTTCCCTCCAGCATCCCCACCCTGGCTACCATGGGAACAGCCTGCAAGGCTTGGATGCCACAACCGAGCATCGGCACGATGCTACAGTCACTTCGGCTGTTTGTGCTTCCTGTATGCAAAAAACGCTTTCAGCGGGAACGTGATTGTGAGAAATGAGAGAGCATGACTGATTCTGGGAAAATACCCAGTACCATCATCAATTCTTCTGAACGGAAGTTCTCCTACGAATCAATGTCTTATCATGGCAGGAGAGTTTGTATATGCCAGTGTAGCCTAGAGCTATGCCACTGAGAGATACTCTCTCTAGGGTTACCGATAACAGAAAGGTCTAAGCAGAAGCAGCAGACGAAGTTGATTTACCTGTGCTGGACAGAGCTGCACGGGAAAGAGTCAAAGGCAGATAAACAAATGATAAAAATGTGGATCAAAGACAACAGCAGAGACTCAGGCTTTCACTGCACATAGGGAGGCAATGGTAAACCACTTCTTCATGTTTGCCAAGAAAGCTCTATGGATATATATACCAGAATGGTTACTGGTAGTTTGTCCATAAAGCCTTCTTGGTAAACATATGTCAGTGGTTTACCATTGCCTTCTTCCATGGAGAAAACCTGAGTCTCCACGCTTGATTCTCTCCCATGCTGTTGCTGCCCGGCACAGGTGAGATTTGACTTGTAACAGATTGCCTGTCAATCGCTAGCCACTGCCCAAGCTAGGCATGCTTGACTCTTTCTCCCATAGCCGAGACTGGTAGAGTACTGGAAACTCTCTAGGTGCGATCCTGAGAGGGATTGAGGATATTAGTTTGAGTAGAAAATCATTTCTAGAATATAAGCTCGTCGTAGGCAGGGAAAGTTCCTACCAACTCCATTATGTAGTACTCTTCTGAACATTTAGTACAGAGCTCTGCACATAGTAACTGCTCAATAAATGCATTGATTGACCTACAACATTTCACAGCAGCCAAATTCATCTCTTTATGCTCTCTGGTCGTCTCCTTTCTGCAATTTATTTTAGGTTTCTGTCTCCCCAAATAATAATAATGCTTGTGTCTCTTGTTAAATGATAATTATAAACCAAGCACAGTAGCATGCAGGGACAGATACACAGTAATCAGGTAGGATACAGTGTTCACACCACATTGGGTTCACATTCTCAGTAGTTGGGAGAAATTCAGGCCTTGAATTTCCATTTTATAGATGAATAATCTGAGGCTCAAAGAAGTTAAGTATGCTGCCCAAGGTCACAGCCGGCAAGTGGTAGAGCCAGAATTAGAACCCAGGTACTCCGACTCCAAGGACTGCTCTTTCCACTACATTATGCCACTCCTACGGGACTATGAGCTGGGAATTCCTTGACAGCAGGCATCATGTGTACTAATACTATTGAACTCTGTAGGTGCTCAATACATATAAATGATTGAATTACTCCTTCAGTAATTAATGTTGATTCGATTATCGATGTCATCAAGGCCAGTAAATTGAAGGCTTGTCTCTTCCTGTTCAGGGAGTCGACATCATCCCCCAGAAATGCCCAACGTCTCCACGGTGAGGGAATTCTTCATGCTGAGTTTCTCAGAGGTCTGGGAGTTGCAGCTGGTCCACGCCGCACTGTTCTTCCTGGTCTATCTGGCGACCCTGATGGGGAAACTCCTCATTGTCACTGTCACCGCCCTCGACCGGCGCCTCAACACTCCCATGTACGTCTTCCTCAGTAACCTGTCCCTCATCGACCTCTGCCTCATCTCTGCGACCGTCCCATAATCCATCACCATCTCCTTGACTAACTGCCGATCCATCTCCTTCTTGAGCTGTGCCACTCAGCTCTTCCTGGTGGCCCTTTGTGCTGCCTCGGAGTTTTTCGTCCTTATGGCAATGTCCTATGACCACTATGCCGCCATCTGCCTCCAAATTCACTACGAGGTCGTCATGAAACCAGGAGCTTGTGGGAAGATGGCGGCCGCTTACTGGCTCAGCGGAGAGCTGTTAGGGGTTGTTTGCAGCTTCGACATTCTCCTTGTCCTTCTGGGGGTCCACTGTTGTCCAGCAGTTCTTCTGTGACGTCTCCCCCATGCTGAAGATCACCTGCTCTGAAGACCACTCCGCCATCGGTGTGAGCGTAATCTTTGTGCTAACCATAAGTGCCGTAGGCTCCATTTCCATTGTCGTCTCGCGCGTGCACATCTTCTGGGTCGTTCTGAGGATGCCGGCCGCCGAGGGCCGGGCCAAAGCCCTCTTCACCTGCCTGCCCGTAATCATCGTTTCCTCTCCACAGGCGTGTTTGGCTATCTCAATCCTCTCTCACATTCTTCCTCAGTGTTTGACCTGCTGATGTCCGTGTTCTATGCCGTCATGCCCCCGGCCCTGAACCCCCTCATCTACAGCCAGAGGAAACTGGACTTGAAAGTTTCTCAGTGGACAGTTTTGAAAAGGAGATTCTCCCAGACTCTTCTATAGAGTGTAATTTCTATTTCCTTGTGCTGATATTCAATCCATCAGTCAATCAATCATATTTACTACAGGAGCAAAGCATGCTGTCTGGGTTGTTTAGGAGAGTAGCGAGGTGAGGTAGGAGGGGGCAACTTAGTGAGTGCTTTAAAGCCAGTGGTAAGGAGTTTCCACTTGAAGCAGAGGTGCATGGGTAACTGCTGTAGTTTCTCGAGAAGTGGGAAAACATGGACTGAAAGTTTTTATAGAATAATGATCCAGGCAGCAGAGTGAAGTATGGACTGGAGTGGGGAGAGACAGGAGGCATGGAAAGTCAGCAAGGAGGCTGATAAAGTGATGAAGGTGGGACAGATTTATTACCCTATTTATTTTACTTGTACATATTTACTATTTTATTTATTTTATTCTGTTAATATGTTTTGTTCTGTTGTCTGTCTCCCCCATATAAACTGCGAGCCCACTGTTGGGTAGGGACCGTCTCTATGTGTTGCCAACTTGTACTTCCCAAGCACTTAGTACAGTGCTCTGCACACAGTAAGTGCTCAATAAATACGATTGAATGAATGAATGAATGACAGAATAAGGGATTGGATTAACGTGGTAGCAGTTCAGATGGAGAAGAAAGGGCTGATTTTAGCAATGTTGTGAAGGTGGAACTGACAGGATTTAATGATGGATTGAATTTGCGTGTTGAATGAAAGAGAGATGTCGAGGATCATTCCAAGGTTATGGGCTTGTGAGACAGGATGAATGGTGGGTAATCTACGGTGATTATGGGAAAATCAAGGGGAGGACAGGGTTTGGAGGGAAAGATAAAGAAAATATTTGGTAGGCAAGTTCCCTTCTCCCAAGGAGTTTACAGTCTAGAGGAGATTTTTCATGGCACTGGGATCCATGACACGAGGTCAAATGCCAACCCTGCCACTGACCAGCTGTGTGACCTTGGGTGACCATCTTAACCTCTCTGGGCCTCTCTGTAACATGAGGAATTGATAAATACATTCTCTTTTTCTTATATTCTGAGCCTCATACGGCCAGGGACTATGTCTGAGCTGATTTGTTTTTCTGCTCAACACTTGTTACAGCCTTTTGCATGTAAACTGTAAATAAAGACTATAATGATGATGTTTATAGGTATGATTATGATCATTATGATTATGATCAGGAATCCCTGAATTTATAATTCCTGGGTTAGATCCAGCTACCCCATGCAGAGTATTGCAACAGTATATTTAGAAGGATCATATAATTGCTTTCCAGCGTATCTTCCAGGTGGGTTAATAATAATAATAATCATCATCATTATTATTAGTATTATTATTATTATTATTATTATCATTATGGTATTTGTTAAGTGCTTTCTTTGTGCCAGGCACAGTATTAAGCACTGGAGTGGATACAAGCAAATAGGGTTGGACATAGTCCCCTGTCCCACATGGGACTTCCAGTCTCAATCCCCATTTTACAGATGAGGTAACTGAGGTCCAGAGAAGTGAAGGGACTTGCCAAATGTTGCACAGCAGACCAGTGGCAGAGCTTGGATTAGAATCCGGATGGATGGACAACAATGATTCCCTGCATTGTTTTGATTTTTCCTAAAGTATGGGGATAAGAGGGATAGCCATTCACCTAGTGGAATCCCGATCTAGCATCTAAGATATTTCAGTCTCCCAACTGTGCCAGATTTGGGTGACTTTATCCAGTTTGCTGACCAAATAGTCAATTAGATTGTCTTCTCGACTGCTAGTTCATTCATTCAATTGTATTTATTGAGCGCTTACTGTGTGCAGAGCACTGTACTAAGCGCTTGGGAAGTACAAGATGGCAACATATAGAAATGGTCCATACCCAACAACGGGCTCACAGTCTAGAAGGGGGAGACAGACAACAATACAAAACAGGTAGACAGGTGTTAAAATCATCAGAACAAATAATATAATTATAGCTATAGTACACATCATAACTAAATAGAATAGTAAATATGTACAAGTAAAATAGAGTAATAAATCTGTACAAATATATACAAGTGCTGTGGGGAGATGAGTGTGGTAGGGCGGGGGAATGGGGAGGAGAAGTGGAAAAAGGCCCCCTGGAGGAGGTGAGCTCTCAGTAGGGCTTTGAAGGGAGGAAGAGAGCTAGTTTGGCGGATGTGTGGAGGGAGGGCATTCCAGGACAGGGGACAGACGTGGGCCAGAGATCGACTTAGGGACAGGCAAGAACGAGGCACGGTGAGGGGATCAGTGGCAGAGGAGCGGAGGGTGTGGACTGTTCTGTAGGAGAGAAGGGAGGTGAGATAGGAGGGGGCGAGGTGATGGAGAGCCTTGAAGCCGAGAGTGAGGAGTTTTTGCTTGATTCATAGGTTGACAGGCAGCCACTGGGGATTTTCGAGGAGGGAGGTAACATGCCCAGAGCGTTTCTGTACAAAGATAATCCGGGCAGCAGAGTGAAGTATAGACTGATGTGGGGAGAGACAGGAGGATGGGAGATTGTAGAGGAGGCTGATGCAGTTATCCAGTCGGGATAGGATGAGAGATTGAACCAGCAAGGTAGAGGTTTGGATGGAGAGGAAAGGGCGGATCTTGGGGATGAGGTGAGACCGGCAGGTTTTGGGACGGATTGGATGTGTAGGATGAATGAGACAGCGGAGTCGAGAAAGACACCAAGTTTGTGGACTTGTGAGATGGGAAGGGAAAGTCAGAGAGAGGACAGGGTTTGGGAGGGAAGATAAGGAGTTCAGTCTTGAACATATTGAATTTTAGATGGCGGGAAGACATCGAGATGGAGATGTCCTGAAGGCAGGTGAAGATATGAACCTGGAGGGAGGGAGAGAAAGCAGGGGAGTAATATGTTGATTTGGAAGTCATCAGGGTAGAGATGATAGTTGAAGCCATGGAATCGAATGAGTTTACCAAGGGAGTGAGTCTAGGTAGAGAACAGAAGGGGACCAAGAACTGACCCTTGAGGAACCCCTATACTAAGGGGATGGGAGGGGGAGGAGGAGCCTGAAAAGGAGACTGAGAATGAACGGCCGGAGAGATAAGAGGAGGACCAGGAGAGGACAGAGTCTGTGAAGCTAAGGTTGGATAGCGTGTTGAGGAGAAGGGTGTGGCCCACAGTTTCGAAGGTGGCTGAGGGTTCGAGGAGGATTAGGACAGAGTAGGAGCCATTGGAGTTGGCAAGACGGAGGTCATTGGTGACTTTGGAGAGTGCAGTTTAGGTGGAGTGTAGGGGATGGAAGCCAGGTTGGAAGGGGTCAAGGAGAGAGTTGGAGTTCACGAATTCGAGGCAGGGAGTGTAGACAACTCGTTCTAGGAGTTTGGAAAAGACGGGTAGGAGGGAGATAGGCCGATAACTGGACGGGGCAGTGGGGTCAAGAGAGGGTTTTTTTAGGATGGGGGAGACGTGGGCATGTTTGAAGGCAGAGGAGATGGAACAAGTGGAGAGTGAGCGGTTGAAGATGGAAGTTAAGGAGGGGAGGAGGGAAGGGGTGAGAGATGTCATAAGATAAGAGGGAATGGGGTCCGAAGCACAGGTGGATGGAGTAGCACTTTAGCGGAGGGAGGAGATCTCATCTGAAGATACTGCTGGGAAGGATGGGAGAGTAACGGAGAGGGTTGAGAGCGGGGGGATGGAGAAGGGGGAGGGGTGACTTTAGGGAGTTCAGACATGAAGGAGTCTCTGGGGAAAATCCTAAAAGGGAAATTCCTAATCCCTCCTCTATGGGGCAAAATGTCTACTTCATTGCACTGATTATCCCGTCCCTAATCAGCTAGCCTACAAATCCAAAGAGAAAGTCCAGGGACTGAGGATTTGTCGGTGTCTGAGTCACAGTCTAGACTGTGAGCCCGCTGTTGGGTAGGGACCGTCTCTATCTGTTGCCAACTTGTACTTCCCAAGCACTTAATACAGTGCTCTGCACACAGTAAGCGCTCAATAAATAAGATTGAATGAATGGATGAATGAATGAATGAATGAATGAGGGAGGCTGATAAGATGTGTTTGATTGACAATTCATTGTTTGGGGATATCAAGACCTAATGGATTGAACATGTGTCTGGAAGTCGTACGACTTGAGATTCTTGCCCAGTTGTGCCACTGGACCTCGCTCCAGCAACTTAACCTCTCTGGACCTCTCTGTAAATCAGGATTCAATATGTTCTCTGTCTTTTTCTTACCCTCTGAGCCCTGTGGACCGGGAAATATGTCCGTTCTGATTATTCTGTTTCTACTCCTGCACTTGGCAGTCTTTTGCAAATAAATTCTTAATGAATTCAATAATTATAATGTTGATAGAACTATTAACGATAAAAAACATTATATAAATTTTAAGATCACTCTTAGTGGTTATGAAAATCGAAAAATAGCTCAGTGACAAGGGGAAGGGAAGCAACCATGGAACTTCCCCTGCCCACGTTTGACTGGTCAAATCCTTGCCTCCCAACCATCCATCCATCGATCCATCCAACCATACATCTATTCATCCTTCCATCCTCCCATCTAACTATCCATCAATCCATGCATCCATCCAACAAAAAATTCATCCATCCATCCATTGTAATTATTGACCACATCCTGGGTACAAAGAACTGTAGTAAGCTCTCAGGAGAGTTGAAAATAGCTAAAATGCATTATTCCTGCTCTCCAGGAGATTATGATCTAATGGGGAAAAAGACACAGAATAAATTACGTAGAGGAGGAAGGGGAAGAAGGGAAAGATGAAAAAGCGGACGAATGCTGGATTCAAAATTACCGTTTATTTAGTCATTATGAACAGAGCTTCAACTGATTTGCAATCAGGACAAGTCAGAAGAAGCAGCATTGCCTAGTGAGTAGAGCGCAGGCCTGGAATTCAAATAGGAATGGGCTCTGATCTAGGTTCCACAATATGCCCGATGTGTGACCTTGGGCAGGGTCACAACTTCTCCGTGCCTCAGTTCCCTCATCTGTAAAATGGGGATTGGGGTGTGAGCCCCTCTGGGAACATGGACTCTGTCCAATGTGATTAGCTAGTAACTACTCCAGCACTTAGTATAGTGCCTTATATATAGCAAGCGCTTCTCAAAGGGCATACGAAAAAGGTACAGTTGGCTGATTGACTGACAGATTGAGTTTAGCAGGTTGTCAATTAGACAAAGGTAAAACCATTCCCAGTAACCATAGACTGTCGTTGAAAAGAGGAACCGTTGGCATGCTGGGATGCTGATGCCACGGTTTTCACGAGAGCCCTGAGAGCCGGCACCATCGCTGATGCTGCAGGAACCGGGCTCTTGTCTCCCAGAAGCCTCAGGAACTACATGACCAGAGCGTGCTTGGCTTGTCCAAGCCATGGGGTCCCTCGGCAGGGCCCTGAGTCATCCTCCAGGGATCCCCCTCGGAGCAGCTCCTCCTTTATCTACAGGGATAGGGGCCATCTGGAAAGCTTCTCAGAGCCTGAGGGGGAACGGAAGGGGAGCTCCTCTCTGTTCCTTCCTTGCTGACCAAACCCATGAGTCTGAGGGGGAAGAGGGGACCAACCAAGCCATCCAGAGGTCAGCGACCCCCAGCTCCTCGCTGTCCCGGTGACAAAGACCGGGAGTGAGTGGGATGGAGGGTCAGGAGGGGAGGAGGATGAGGATGGAAAATTTGGAGCCAGTCTGGGGTCTAAATTGGGGTTTGTACCTGGGCCGCGGCCCCCAGCTAGGCAGGGGGGCTACCAGGAGGGAAGGTGTTTTCCAGTTCAGTAATCCCTAGGCATCACATGCCTCTCCTCCTTCCTCCTCAAACCTTGATACCATGCCAACTACCCACCAAGCTACGGTGCTCCAGGAGTGTCATCACTATGGATAGTCACTTTGGCCATCAGTGGGTCCCAGAATCCCTTGCAGAAGGTAATTGACAGGCAGGCCTGAGAGCATGTGATCAGCTTTGGACAGCCACTGGCCTTATCAGCAATTCCTCTGTGTTAGAGTACTCCCCAAATGTTGCAAGAAAACAAATAGAGGGAAAGGTTGTAATTCCTGCCCTCATGAGGTTTCCAGGCTACTGGGCTAGTTGACACAGTCTAATTTACTATCAATCAATTAATCTTGAATCATATTGTTTGAGTACTTATTGTGTGCCCTATGAACCTGGAGAGAAATAATAATAATGGTAACACTCGTTAAGCTCTGAATATGTCCCAAGCACTGTACTAAGCGCTGGAGTAGATACAATTAAGCAGGTTGGATACAGTTCTTGTTCTACATGGGGCTCACAGACTTACCCCCATTTTACAGATGACGTACCAGAGGCTCAGAGAAGGTAAATTACTTACCCATGGCCACACAGCAGACATGAGGTGGAGCCGGAATTAGAACCCAGGTCCTTTTTACTCTTACTGATTCTGAAGCCCGTACTCAGTCCACGTTATAACACCATAGCAGACATAGCATTCCCTGCCCCTTCTAGAAGGAAGAAAAGACTGGAAAAATGAATATTCAGTTATTGCATGCCATTTTACAGATGAGGAAACTGAGGTCCAGAGACGTGAAATGATTTTCCCAAGGTCCCACAGCAGCAAAGGGAAAGTGTTAGGATTAGAACCCAAGTCCTCTGACTCCCACTAAGCTATTCCTGAGAGAGTACAATAGAACAGAGCTGGTAGATGGGTATGCTTCCCGGAAGTAGCTCACAGTCAAGAATAGAACTCCTGGGCACATGCTTTTCCCACTAAATGATGATGGAAATGAGTTGATTCAGTCTTGAGTTAGGTGAAGTGGGTTTAGAGGGCTGGGAAATGAATCGGGGAAGGAGGGGGGGATTTTATCATTGCTCAGAATTCGAAAAGAACTGCGCTGTCTCTGATTTTGAGTGGATAAGAGAGGGATTTCCAGGCTAAGATGGAAATGAGAGAGTCGATCGTGAGGTACAACTGGAAAGTTGTTGTAAGAGCTGAGAAGATGAGTTGAACAATGGAAAGGGGGTGAAGTGCCGGCATAGGGTGGAGAACTTTCAAACCAACTATGAGTTTTTGTTGCTTGTGAAAACACACAACTTGTCCTGAGGGAAGGTTGAGGAAGGGTGAAGATATAGGTTGAGCGATGCTTTAGAAAAGGACTAGATGAATGATGAGGTATGTTTGCGTTTGAGTGAGTACAAGCAAGAATGCAGATATTGATGGAATCAGTTTGATGTATATGTGGGTTTATTTTTGTTGGTTTTTTAATGGTATCGTTAATTGCTTATTATGTGCCAGGAACTGTACTAGACACTGGGACTGATACATGGTAATAAGGGTGGACATAGTCCATGCCCCATAGAGTGCTCACAATTGTAATCCCCATTTTTCAGATGAGGCAACCGAGGCACAGAGAAGGTAAGTGACTGGCCCCATGTCACATAGCAGACAAAGAGACAGGATTAGAATCCAAGTCCCTCTGTCTACTAGGAGGCCTTCCCAGACTGAACCTCCTCCTTCCTCTCCCCCTCCTCCCCCTCCCCATCCCGCTCGCCTTACCTCCTTCATCTCCCCACAGCACCTGTATATATGTATATATGTTTGTACATATTTATTACTCTATTAATTTATTTTGCTTGTACATATTTATTCTATTCATTTTATTTTGTTAGTATGTTTTGTTTTGTTGTCTGTCTCCCCATTCTAGACTGTGAGCCCGCTGTTGGGTAGGGACCGTCTCTATATGTTGCCAACTTGTACTTACCAAGCGCTTAGTACAGTGCTCTGCACACAGTAAGCACTCAATAAATACGATTGAATGAATGAATGAATGAATGAATGAATATTAGGCCCATTCTCTTTCCACTTAATGGATGAATTTATGCGTAAAGGCACTTCTTGTTTGACTCTGAAGCCACCGAAAAAAATTCTCAATAGTCATTTTCATACCTTTATGTTTTGCTACCTCTGCTACCTCGTATTCATTTTACTTTGTCTCGTCAACCAAAAATAATTCTCTTGATATTAATCAAGTGCTTACTGTGTGCCAAGCAAATGATTAAGTGCTGGGGGAGATTCAGGACAACCTGACAGAACAGAGTCCCTGTCCCACATGGGATTCACGGACTAAATAGGAGAGAAAACATGTAATGAATCCTCATTTTACTTTTGCGAAAGCTGAAGCATAGAGAAATTAAGCCACCAGCGTCCAGGACAGACGAGATACAGTGAGCCTCTCTCTCAGCAGACGTCGGTGCTCCCCCGTCTAGACCGTGAGTCCGTTGTTGGGCAGGAATAGTCTCTATCTGTTACTGAATTTCACTTTCCAAGCTCTTAGTACAGTGGTCTGCACAGTAAGCGCTCAATAAATACGATTGAATGAATGAATGCATTAATTAATTAATCGATGGTATTTACTGAGCGTTTATTGTGTGCAGAGCACTGGACTAAAGCGTTAAGGAGAGGACAATCCAACAGAGGTGGAAGATACGTGCGCTGCCCATAACAAGCTGACAGTGTAGCGGGATGGATGCACGTTGGGGCGTTGATGGAGGGACGATGGAGGGATGATGGAAGGACGATCATCATCATCATCAATCGTATTTATTGAGCGCTTACTATGTGCAGACCACTGTACTAAGAGCTTGGGAAGTACAAATTGGCAACATATAGAGACAGTCCCTACCCAACAGTGGGCTCACAGTCTAAAAAGGGGAGACAGAGAACAAAACCAAACATACTAACAAAATAAAATAAATAGAATAGATATGTACAAGTAAAATCAATAAATAAATAAATAGAGTAATAAATATGTACAAACATATATACATATATACAGGGGCTGTGGGGAAGGGAAGGAGGTAAGATGGGGGGATGGAGGGGGGACGAGGGGAAGGAAGGGGCTCAGTCAGGGAAGGCCTCCTGGAGGAGGTGAGCTCTCAGTAGGGCCTTGGAGGGAGGAAGAGAGCTAGCTTGGCGGATGGGCAAAGGGAGGGCATTCCAGGCCCGGGGGATGACGTGGGCCGGGGGTGGATGGCGGGACAGGCGAGAACGAGGTACGGTGAGGAGATTAGCGGCGGAGGAATGGAGGGTGCGGGGTGGGCTGTAGAAGGAGAGAAGGGAGGTGAGGTAGGAGGGGGCGAGGTGATGGAGAGCCTTGAAGCTCAGGGTGAGGAGTTTCTGCCTGATGCGCAGATTGATTGGTAGCCACTGGAGATTTTTGAGGAGGGGAGTAACATGCCCAGAGCGTTTCTGGACAAAGATAATCCGGGCAACAGCATGAAGTATGGATTGAAGTGGAGAGAGACACGAGGATGGGAGATCAGAGAGAAGGCTGATGCAGTAGTCCAGACGGGATAGGATGAGAGCTTGAATGAGCAGGGTAGCGGTATGGATGGAGAGGAAAGGGCGGATCTTGGCAATGTTGCGGAGCTGAGGCCGGCAGGTTTTGGTGACGGCTTGGATGTGAAGGGTGAATGAGAGAGCAGAGTCGAGGATGACACCAAGGTTGCGGGTGGTGACGATGGAGTGGTGATGGACGTATGACGGAGAGCCAACGGAGGGCGGGTGAAAGGATGTCAGTGAAACGATGGAGGGGGTGTCCTAGAACAAATAGCAGATGAGTGCTGGTCCACGTACAAAGATCAGGCGACTGAGAGCCTGAGCAGAGGAACTGATTCCAATACTAGTGGCTTGTGCTTTGGCACCTTCCACTGTCTCATGCAGGCTGAAGCCTGGTTTCTGCTCCTGCAAATCTGCTTCCAACCTGGGGGTCGAGTGCGACATTCTCCACTGACTCACTACGGGCTACTGGCCTCTGCCCACCCCTCTATTCTCTCCCCAGGGCACACTCACCAGGGCAGTGTGGGGCTGGGAGTCGCCGACCTCTGCCAGGCTGGGCTAGTCACCCGTCTCCCCTCGGAATCCTGGGTTCGTTCAGCCAAAGAGGGACATCGAGGATCCCTGAACACCTCGCCGCTCTGCTGCAGACACTGAGTTACTTCTCCAGATGGATCAGTCCCGGAAGATGAAGCAGCTGCCTCTCTGAGGGGAATCTCTGGACGACCGGATCGGGGCCCTACCCAGGGACCTCGGGGCCCAGGCCACATGAGAACCCTCTGGTCACGTGATTCCTGGTCTTTTAAACTGGTCAACAGGATGAAATATCGTCTCAGATGTTGTTCTACCGTCTGCTTCCTTGTTATCAGTTTCTCGATTTCTGCTTTCCATTGAGTAGCTGTTTGGGTAATCTGCTGTTGCTCATTCTCTTTTCATCAATCACTCACTCAATCAATCATTCGATAGTTAAATACTTTTAATTTAAATTTTACTGTGTGCCGAACTGTGTACATCACCCCACTAGTTCATGTGAGTATAACCTTGATGCTGGAAGACTACCATCCAGAACTTCACTGTTCATGGAATTAGTTAAGCACTTACTAAATGTCAAGCACTCTTCTAAACACAGGGGTAGATACAAAACAATCAGGTTCCACACGGGACTCACAAGTAAGTGACGGGGGGCGGGGGGGGGGGGCGGCTGGTATTGAATCCGCATTTTACACACGAGGAAACTGAGGAGTGGAGAAATGAAGTGACTTGCCCAAGGTCACACAGCAGGGAATTGGCAGAGCTAGGATTAGAACCCATGTCCTCTGACTTCTGGGCCCGGGCTCTTTCACCAGGCAGTGCTGCTTCGCTGATCTTTTCTTGTAATTTGAGAGTTAGTAGTGAACAATTAGTGGTGCTGGCAGAACATCATTAGCAGGTGTGGTGCCTAGATGGCTTAGTGGATAGAGCATGGGCCTGGGAGTCAGAAATTCATGGGTTCTAACCCCAGCTCTGCCACCTGTCTGCTGTGTGATCTTGGACAAGTCACTTCACTTATCTGGGCCTCGGTTACCTCATCTGTAAAATGGGAACTAAGACCATGAATCCCAGGAGGAACAGGCACTGTGTCCAACCTGATTAACTTGTATCTACCCAAGTGCTTAGTGCAGTGCCTGTCACATAGTAAGTACTATGTGAATTACTATATGAAATACTTCTCATAGTAACTAATATGAGAAGCAGCATGGCTCAGTGGAAAGAGCACGGGCTTGGGAGTCAGAGGTCATGGGTTCTAATCCAACTCCCCCACGTGTCTGCTGTGTGACCTTGGGAAAGTTACTTAACTTCTCTGAGCCTCAGTTACCTCATCTGTAAAATGGGGATTAAGACTGTGAGCACCACGTGGGACAACGTGATCACCTTGTATCCCCCCAGCGCTTATAACAGTGCTTTGCACATAGTAAGCACTTAACAAATGCCATTATTATTATTATTATTATTACTTAATAAATACCAGTTCGAAAAAAACCAACATAAAAAAGCATTGACTGATCGATTGATTGATCCCTCTGAGCACCAGTAAAAGAACAAAAACAAACCAAAAATTAATTAATCACTCTGGGGAAAATTACTTTTGATTGAGCCATACTGTGCACACACATACAGGCACACACACACACACACACACACACACACACTTAGACATGAAACACTTAAAAGTAATTCAAAAATAGGAGCGAGGTACATTCTGCAACTTGGTAACTGGACAGTGTAAAGTTTAGAAGTTTCAGGTCGGTCTCCACAGCAGGGAGATGAGTCAATTCAGTAGTTAATCCCCCACCGATGACATTATTTCTCTAGGAAAATCAGTTCTGACTGACCAAGGTACGACTTTGAGTGTCACCTTCCATTAAGACTTGTGCTCTCCTTCGAGGGTTGGGCTTCAGCTCAGTAGGCAGAAAACGAATCTAGCCTGACCCAGTCTGCCTGTGGAAATGAGGAGCTTGTTCCAGATAAGCGTTATCGGTGGTTTTCCCTTCTCCTAGGGTGGTCTGTGGGTGACACACACACACTTAGATGCAAAGGTCTGGTCTCTGAAAGATGCTGGGCCATTCACTATGGCCATGTTAACTTCAACAGGCAAAGAATGGTAAACTTCAAGAACCCAAGATGGAAGCTATTCCCTGCCTAGCCCCCTCCCCAGGTTGGTCTTCACGTCCCTGTTCCTCAGACTGTAGATGAGGAGGATTCAGGGCGGGGGGCACAACGGCATAGAACATGGCCACCAGTAGGCCCAATACTGAGGGTGAATTTGAGAGTGGCTTCAAGCAAGCACAGAAATAATTCATGACAAAGAGAGTGACAACGCCGAGGTGAGACAGACAGGTGGAAAAGGCTTTGGCCCGGCCCTTGTCGGCCAGTATCCTCAGCACAGCCCGGAAGATGTGCACATACGAGGTGATGATGAGAATGAAGCAGACGACGCCTAATGCTACACCGGCAGTGACGCTCACGTCGACGACGACATGGTCCTTGGAGCAGGTGATCTTCAGCAAGGAGAGGACATCACAGAAAAACTGCTGGACGATGTTGGACCCGCAGAAGGACGGGGAGAAAGTCGAAGCTGATAACAAGACTCCAAACAGGCCCCCAGTGAGCCACGAGGTGCCCGCCGTCTTCCCACAGGCCACTCTGTTCATGACCTCGTAGCGCAGGGGAAGGCACAGCCATCGTTGGACATCACCGGGAGGACAAAATATTCTGGACTTAGAAGGAAAACCCCTATGAAGACCTGTGTGACACGGCCCAGTGAGGGGATGGATCTCTTGTTGGTCAGGGAGTTATGGATGGAATTGGGGACGGTGACAGAGATGAAGCAGAGGTCGAGGACAGACAGGGTCCTGAGGAAAACGTACACAGGGATATGGGGGCGCCGGTCGAAGATAGTGACGACGACGATATGGAGATTCCCCAACAGGGACTCCAGGTAGACCAGGAGACACAATGCCTCATGGACCAGCTGCAGCTCCTGGACCTCCGAGAAAGCCAGCAGGAGGAATCCCGTCACCCTAGAGACGTTGGGCATTTTTGGAAGGCAACATTGACTTTCTGCAATGGATGAGAGACGAGCCAAAGTTAGAGTCCATTGATGGGATGAGTGAACAAACTGACACTACATTTGCTAGTGATTCTCTATGGAAAGGAGACAGGTACTGAATTCAAAATGATCTTTGAGTTTCATATCCAGCAGGGATAAGGAAAGATCCAGATTTCCACATTATTTTGGTCGATTTAAAGGGAATTCCTGAAATTGCCTACCCTCTGCCACCCCAACAGAGTTGGTAGATACATTCCCTGCCCACATCGAGTTAACATTCTGAAGGAAAATCTTTTTCTATCTTCGTCTTCAACCCTCCCCAATACCTGAACTGCTTTGCTGGCTTCTGCTACCCAATACATTGCTTGCACACACATACACACACAAACACACACAGCTTCTAAAACAGGGAATCTGATTACGGCAGTTCCTGTAAAGTGTAAAATGCATTCGTTCAGTAATATTTCTTAAGCGCTTACTGTGTGCTAAATGCTGGGGAGCGTACAATAGAATATTAAACAGACACAGTCCCTGCCCACAGTGAGCTTACGGTTTAGAGGAATAACGGATTGTAGTTGAGTGATTTCACTGGCTTCAGTTCCATCCACCTGTTCTAACTCTCCTCCTCATTATCATCGTTTTTCAAACAACCATCCAAAAAGAACCTTCTTATCGTGAATCGCTTTCGACACTTCCTTCCCCTACCTCTGTCTCCCACCCTTCCTTTGGCCTAAAAATCCACCCTTTTCAATTCCCCGGCCCGAAGATATCCCACCCTTAAAAACCCTCTGGAATTCCACCTTCTCAAGGTGGATTTAGCTAATTCACTTCTTCCCACCATCTGTCAGTGAACATCTGCTAACTTAATGTATCCGTATACCCACAGGATATTGCTGCTGAAGGTAAGGTTCACTACTCTGCACTATAAACTCCTTGAGGAAACATGTCTACCAACTCATTTATATTGTATTCCTTCAAGCATTTAGTACAGTTCTCTGGACACAGTAAGCGCTCAATGGGTGAGTGATTAATGTCTGATTTCCCCTTAGACGGAGAGGTACTTGTGAGCAGGGAACATGTCTACCGACTCTTTCATAGGGTACTCTCCTCAGCACTAAGAATAGTGCTCTGCACCAATTAAGCACTCAAAAATATGATTATAAAGCACTAATAATAGTAATAATAATAGTAATAGTATTTCTTAAGCACTTACTGTGTGCAAAACACTGTTCTAAGTGCGGGGGGAGATAGAAGGTAATCAGGTTGTCCTACTTGGGACTCACAGTCTTAATCCACCATTTTACAGATAAGGTAATGGAGGCCCAGAGAAGTTAAGTGACTTGCCCGAAGTCCCATAGCTGGCAAGTGGTGGAGCTGGGATTGAAACCCACGACCTCTGACTCCCATGCCCATGCTCTTTCTACTAAGCCAGGCTGCTTCTCATCCACAAATTCGTTGTTCCATTCTTTTCTCCTCCCAGTTGTAAATGGCATTTTGCCTATCGTACCTACTACATTGGGAAGTCTTTGAGGACAGGGATCATGCCTTTTACCTCTCTTTTTATGCTATTTCTTAAGGTCTCATTATGATCCAGGGACTGTACTAAGCTCTGGGACGAATTCAAGAAAATTGGGTGGGTCGCAGTCCCCATCCAACACAGGGCTCAGAGTCCCAGTGCCCATTTTACTGATGAGGGAACTGAGGCACAGAAAAACGAAGTGACTTGTTGCCCAAAGTCACCTAGAAGAGAAGGGGCCTGGCCCAGTGGAAAGAGCGTAGACCTGGGATCTAATTCCAGCTCTGCTAATTGCTTACTGTGTAACCCTGGGCAAATAACTCATCTTCTCTGTGCCTCAGTTCTCCTATTCCTTCCTATTCAGACTGTGAGCCTCACTATGTACAGGGATTGTGTGCAACCTGATTAACTTGCCCAGTGCTTGGAACAATGCTTGACACATAGTAAGCGCATAACAAATACCAGTAAAACATAAAAAAGGGGGAGTAGTTATTAGAACCCAAGTCCTCTGACTCCCAGCCCATGCTCTATCCACTAGGTACACTGCCACTCTCTTGCATTCATTCATCCAATCGTATTTATTGAGCGCTTAATGTGTGCAGAGCACTGTCCTAAGCTCTTGGAAAGTACACGTCGGCAACATATAGAGACGGTCCCTACCCAACAACGGGCTCAAAGTCTAGAAGGGCGAGACAGACAACAAAACAAAACGTGGAAAAGTGACAAAATCGTCAGAACAAATAGAATCATACCTATATGTACATCATTAACAAAATAAATAGAATAGTAAATATGTACAAGTTAAATAAATAGAGTAATACATCGGTACAAACATATATACAGGTGCTGTGGGGAGGGTAAGGAGGTAGGGTGGGGGATGGGGAGTGAAATGGGGGCTCAATCTGGGAAAGCCTCTTGCAGGAGGTGAGCTCTCAGTAGGGCTTTGAAGGGAGGAAGAGAGCTAGCTTGGCGGATGTGCAGAGAGAGGGCATTCCAGGTCAAGGGGAGGACGTGGGTCGGGGGTCGACGGCGGGACAGGCGAGAACGAAGCCCAGTGAGGAGGTTAGCGGTAGAGGAGCGGAGAGTGAGGGTTGGGCTGTAGAAGGAGAGAGGAGAGGTGAGGTAGGAGTGGGCGAGGTGATGGAGAGCCTTGAAGCTGAGAGTGAGGAGTTTTTGCTTGATTCGTAGGTTGACAGGCAGCCACTGGAGACTTTTGAGGAGGGGAGTAACATGCCCAGAGCGTTTCTGTACAAAGATAATCCGGCAGCAGAGTGAAGAATAAACTGTAGCAGGGTGAGTCAGGAGGATGGGAGATCAGAGAGGAAGCTGATGCAGTAATCCAGTCGGGAAAGGATGAGAGATTGAACCAGCAAGGTAACGGTTTGAATGGAGAGGAAAGGGCGGATCTTGGCAATATTGTGGAGGTGAGACCGGCAGGTTCTGGTGACGGATTGGATGTGTGGGGTGAACGAGAGAGCGGAATCGAGGATGGCATCAAGGTTGCGGGCATGTGAGACAGGAAGGATGGTAGTCCCGTCTACAGTGATGGGAAAGTCAGGGAGAGGGCAGGGTTTGGGAGGGAATAAAGAGTTCAGTCTTAGACACATTGAGCTTTAGATGGCGGACAGACATCCAGATGGAGTTGTCCTGAAGGCAGGAGGAGATACGAGCCTGGAGGGAGGAAGGGAGAGCAGGGGCGGAGATGTAGATTTGGGTGCCATCAGCGTAGAGATAATATTTGAAGCCGTGGTAGCAAATGAGTTCACCAAGGGAGTGAGTGTAGATAGAGAACAGAAGGGGACCAAGGACTGACCCTTGAGGAACCCCTACACTAAAGGGATGGGAGGGGGAGGAGCAGCCCGCGAAGGAGACTGTGAATGAAGGGCTGGAGAGATAAGAGGAGAACCAGGAGAGGACGGAGTCTGTGAAGCCAGGGTTGGATGGCGTGTTGAGGAGAAGGGGGAGGTCCAAAGTGTCGAAGGAAGCTGAGAGATCGAGGAGGATTAGTATAGAGTAGGAGCCATTGGATCTGGCAAGAAGGAGGTCATTGGTGACCTTTGAGAGGGCGGTTTCGGTGGAGTGCAGGGGACCGAAGCCAGACTTGTTGGGGGGGTCAAAGAGAGGGTTGGCATTGAGGAATTCGAGGCAGCGAGTGTAGACGACTCGTTCTAGGAGTTTGGAAAGGAAGGGCAGGAGGGAGGTAGGGCGATAGCTAGAAGGGGAGGTGTGGTCAAGATTGTTTTTTTTTTTTGGATGGGGGAGACGTGGACATGTTTGAAGGCAGAGGGTAATGCACCAGTGGAGAGTGAGCGGTTGAAGATGGAAGTTAAGGACGGGTGGAGGGAAGGGGCAAGAGATTTCATAAGATGAGAGGGAATGGGGACTGAAGCACAGGTGGATGGAGTAGCACTTGAGAGGAGGGCGGAGATCTCATCTGAAGATACTGCTGGGAGGGATGGGAGAGTAGCGGAGAGGGCTGAGAGCGGGGGGGGGATGGAGAAAGGGGAGGGGTGACTTTGGGGAGCTCACACCTAATGGAGTTAATTTTACTAATGAAGTAGGAGGCCAGATCGTTGGGGGTGAGCGATGGAGGAGGGAGAGGAACAGGGGGCCTGTGAATCTAGTTCAATATACGGAAGAGCTGACGGGGAAGATGGGCATGGGTGTCAACAAGGCAGGAAAAATAGTTGCCTGGCAGAGCAGAGGGCAGAGCTAAGCCCGAAAGGATAAACCTGAAGTGAACAAGATTGGCTTGGTGTTCAGACTTTCTTCAGCTGCGTTCAGCAGCTCGAGCATAAGAGCGATGGAGGCGGACAGTGGCAGTGATCCAAGGCTCTGTGTTAGTGGTACGAGAGCGGAGAAGGGAAAGGGGAGAGAGCGAGTTGAATTGCGTGGAAAGGTAGGAGTTGAGAGCAGTACTCTGGTCATCAGGTTTTGGTACAGAGGATAGGGAGGCGAGGTGGGGTGTGATGCGCTGATAAAAATGGATGGAGTCGAGAGCGGAGGTCTCTGTGGTGTAGTAATATAGATTTACAGCGGGGAGGAGTGTGATTGAGGAGGCAGGTGAGATGGTTATGATCAGAGAGAGGGATTTCATGGTTTGTGAGGGTAGATATAGTGCAGCAGTAGGAGATGATGAGGTCGAGGGTGTGACCAGGTTGGTGAGTGGGTGAGGTGGGGTGGAGCAGGAGGTTGGCAGCCTCATGGGGAGATAGAAAGCGGACAGCAGTCATCTGGGACATCCATGTGGATATTGAAGTCTGCAAGGATCAGAGTAGGCATGTAAATAGAGAGAAGGAAGGTAAGAAAGGGGTCAAAAGCGTTTAAAAATGTTCTAGGTGGGGCCAGCGGGGAGGTAGATGATGGCCACAAAAATCCGGAAGGGGTAGTAGAGTAGAATAATATGGGCTTCAAAGGAGGGGAAGGAAAGGGAAGGGGAAGGAGGGATAGTGTGAAAGTGACATTGGGGTGCGAGAAGGAAGCCGATACCTTCTCCTTTTCAGGTGAGTCTAGGGGAGTGGCAGACGAGGCCTCCGCTGGAAAGAGCAGCAGATGAGACCGTGTCATCCGGAGTGAGCTATGTTTCGGTTAGAGCGAGATGGAGGAGAAAGCTGGAAACGAACAGGTTAAGGATGAAAGGGAGCTTACCTATAATGGAGTGGGGGTTCCAAAGGCCACACCTGGTAGCAGCTGTGGAGGGAGGGGACGGAGAAGGAAGGGTGAGAGGGATGGGGAGTGTTTGGATTGGAATGAGTTGGCGGGTGCCTGGGCGGGGAGAGGGAGAAGACGGGTGGTGATGAGAAAGAAGAACTGGGATGGAGCGGGGGCGGGGAGAAGGGGAGGGAGGGTGTTGGAAAGGAGGGGTTGAGGGTTAGTGCTAGTTCAGAGGGATTCTGCGGAAGGGGTAAGGGGGAGGGGTGGGGGCGGGGGATAGGGAGGGAAATAGCTGGGTGGGAGAGGGGAAGGGGAAGGTGAGGAATGAGAAGGGCATATGGGAGCAGGGGAATTGATAGTTCATGGTGACGTCAGCAAGGTAAATGACAGCACAGAGAGTAGTTAACAATTAGCATGCAGTAGCAATAATAAAATAAGTACAGGATGACATCACAGAGAGTAGGTAACAATTAACATGCGATGGCAATAATAAAATAAGCAGGTAATGGCATCACAGAGAGCAATTAACAATCAACATGCGATGAGAATAAAATAAGCAGATGATGACATCACAGAGAGCCATTAACAATTAACATGAGATGGTTATAAAATAAGCAGGTGACCATATCATAGAGAGCCCTTAACAATTGATATGCTATAGCAATAGTAAAATAAGCAGGTGATGACATCACAGAGAGCAGTTGACAATTAACGTGGGATGGCAATGCAATAAAAGATGATGACATCACAGAAAACAGTTAACAATTACCATGAGATGGCAATGAAATGAGCCGATGATGACATCACCGAGAGCTGTCAACAATTAACATTCGGCGGCAACAATAAAATTAGCAGATGCTGACATCACTGAGAGCTGTTAACAATTAACATGCGATGGCAGTGAAAAAGATAAGCAGATGATGACATCAAAGAAGGCAGTTAGCAATTAACATGTAGAAGCAAACATAAAAATAGGCAGATGATGCACACAGCAGAAGGATGAATTGTCCATGGGTCATTTAAATCAAATTAAAAAGGCTAATGGCAAGGAGAGTCCAGGGGTTCTTGGAAGAAAAATCTCAGACGTGGTGGAGGATGGAGTCCTATGGATGGCAGTTCTGGAGTAGGGCGAAACTATTAAAGGGAGAGGGGACGCCTGGGAAGCCAAAGAGCATGTGCGGGCTGACTAGCTGTGAATGGGGTTGTTGTTAAAGTAACTCGGTGATATCAAGGGCCTTTTTCCCTAGGGAGGGGCGAGGGGGGGAATCATTCATGTCCGGTCCGGAAAGGAGGGAGTGAGGGGGCTCCTCAAAAAAGGTTGCTTGTGTGGTTGGGGGGAGTGCAAGCCGGGGGACACAATGTCCCACGCTCCCAGTTGGCTACTTGGACAGAGTCGAGGTGGCTTCGAGGGGTGAGTATAATGATGATGGGGCGTGGGACAATCCAGGTGCCTTGGTGCCCTCGGGCGGGAATGCAGATGTCCGGGCGGGGGACGGCCAGGAGCCCAGCCGCCGGTCATGGAAGCCTGATAGAAAGCTGCTGGGGGAGTTAGGGAGGGGGATTCCTGGCCCTCGCGGCAGCGCCCAGAGGAGAAGGATCCTTCCGGGAGCAGGAGGGCTGCACGGTGTGATGCTGGGCGGGCCTCTCAGTATCGGGATCCCGGACTCCTATGGTGGCGAATCCTGCACATCTTACATCTTCCCAAGATTTGAGTGGTGGGGATGAGGGACGTCCTGTGAGGAGGAATGGGTGATGAAGTATCTGGCTGGTGCAGTCTCAGTCATACCATCTTTTCCCTGCCCGGAGTGTTGAGCTGATGGTTGACGTCACCACGGCACATGGCTGATGCCATGCCATAACGTTCTAGTCCGGTGACATGGTAGCCGGGGTTTGAGAGGCGGAAAGAGGGGGCCAGAGGGCTACCATAAGGGCAAATATTTTTTCTCTGCTTGTGTACGCAGCCCTAGTTCCAACTCCACCCTGGACCCCGGGTATGAACATCTTCTCAGAGTGACTCTCGCACTCACGTTGAGTAGCCTGATGATCCCTTTCTGACCCTCCCCACCCCTGGTCACATTCACCGGGCTAGCCTGATCCTCTCTGGGCTGGGCTGGTTCCTCCTCTTTCCTGGGACTCCTGAATGCAGTCGCCATGGAGTGAAACCTAGGAGACGTCAGCCTCACTCTGCTCTCCCGCGAACATTGAGATGCGCTTTCCAGACAGGGCTCCTGTCCCCTTAGATAAAGCCACCGCTGCCCCGAGGTGGGGGGTGGGGGGGGGAGCGGTCCCCAGCGAATCGGTTCACAGAGGCTCGTATCCACAGTCTTTGAGTCCCCACAGAAATGAGGATCCGGTGATGGCACTTGTCTCCTCAGCAGAAGCAGCGTGGGAATTAGCGTGGCTCATTGGAAAGAGCGCGGGCTTTGGAGTCAGAGGTCATGGGTCCAAATCCCGGCTCCGCCAGTTGTCAGATGTGTGACTTTGGGCAAGTTACTTAACTTCTCTGTGACTCAGTTACTTCATCTGTAAAATGGGGATTAAGACTATGAGCCCCACGAGGGACAACCTGATCACCTTGTAACCTCCCCAACGTTTAAAACAGTGCTTTGCACATAGTAAGCGTTTAATAAAAATGACATTATTATTATTATTGTTATTCAGCGTGGATCAGTGGAAAGACCACGGGCTGGGGAGCTAGGGGTCGTGGGTTCAAATCCCGGCTCCACCACTTGTCAGCTGTGTGACATAGGGGAAGTCACTTAACTTCTCTAGGCCTCAGTTCCCTCATCCGTAAAATGGGGATGAAGATTGTGAGCCGCACATGGGACAACCTGATTACTTTGTATCTACTCTAGGGCTTAGAACAGTGCTAGGCAGATAGTAAGTGTTTAACAAATACCAACTTTATTATTATTATTATTCCCATGGCAACAGAATCCTAACTGTTCCCACTGTTAGTGATCATCTGGGTCAACGGGTGGGCGCTTCAGCTTCTTTCTTTTTCTTCAGTGGTACCTGTTCAGCGCTTACCATGTACCAGGCACCATACTAAGTCCTGGAATTCGATACAAGCTAATCAGGTGGGACATAGTCCCTGTCCGACATGGGGCTCACAATCTCAATCCCCATTTTACAGATGAGGGAACTGAAGCCCAGAGAAGTGAAAAGACTTGCCCAAAGTCACACAGCAGAAAGGTAGCAGAGCACAGATTAGAACCAAGGTCATTTTGACTCCCAGGTCCCTGCTCTATCTACTACGTCACGCTGCTTCTCTGAGTTTCATATTGTTCATGACTTTAAACAATCAGTCGGTCATTTTATCAATTCCTTTTTCTGAGGTCTTCTGATTGCAAATCTAGAGAGAACGAGAAATGACTCTAAACCATCCTAAGACCCTCCCGCGGGCTGGTTTGTGGATTAACCCAGAGAAGCAGCATGAGAAGCGGCATAGCTTAGTGGCAAGAGCACTGTCTTGGGAGTCAGAGGACGTGGATTCTAATCCCAGGTCTGCCACTTGTCTGCTGTGTGACCTTGGTCAAGACACTTAACTTCTCTGGACCTCAGTTACTTCATCCAGAAAATGGGGATTAAGACTGAGAACCCCAGGTGGGGCAACCTGATTATGTTGTATACCCCAGCGCTTAGAACAGTGCTTGACACATGGCGCTTAACAAATGTTATTATTATTATCATTGTTATTATTATTATCAGCTAGGGAGAGCCTGCGGGATTCTGAGAACGAGGTGATGGGAAGGAATCTGGGTGTGTTCGATGGGAAAATGCCAGGTTTCAGAAGGAATAGGTTGTAGCCTAGGGTTCGTCCTCTTCTATCTCAGAGTTGAGACAATGTACCAAACCGGGGTGAGGGCGTCAGTGCATTCTCTCCACCGAATGGCCCTGTCCTCTTTCAAAATATCCCAGTAATGGAAAATGGAGAAATAATCTAACATGTCCAAGACTGAACTCCTTGTCTTCCCTCCCAAACCCTGCCCTCTCCCTGACTTTCCCATCTCTGTTGACGGCACTACCATCCTTCCCGTCTCACAAGCCCGCAACCTTGGTGTCATCCTCGACTCCGCTCTCTCATTCACCCCTCACATGCAAGCCGTCACCAAAACCTGCCTCTCACAGCTCCGCAACATTGCCAAGGTCCGCACTTTCCTCTCCATCCAAACCGCTACCCTGCTCGGTCAAGCTCTCATCCTATCCCGTCTGGACTACTGCACCAGCCTTCTCTCTGATCTCCCATCCTCGTGTCTCTCCCCACTTCAATCCAAAAGTCATGCTGCTGCCCGGATTGTCTTTGTCCAGAAACGCTCTGGGCATGTTACTCCCCTCCTCAAAAATCTCCAGTGGCTACCAATCAATCTGCGCATCAGGCAGAAACTCCTCACCCTGGGCTTCAAGGCTCTCCATCACCTCGACCCCTCCTACCTCACCTCCCTTCTCTCCTTCTACAGCCCAGCCCTCACCTTCTGCTCCTCTGCCGCTAATCTCCTCACCGTACCTCGTTCTTGCTTGTCCCGCCATCGACCCCCGGCCCACGTCATCCCCCGGGCCTGGAATGCCCTCCCTCTGCACATCCGCTAAGCTAGCTCTCTTCCTCCCTTCAAGGCCCTACTGAGAGCTCACCTCCTCCAGGAGGCCTTCCCAGACTGAGCCCCTTCCTTCCTCTCCCCCTCGTCCTCCTCTCCATCCC